>NW_027428460.1:4849805-5160714 GCF_047830755.1 Zonotrichia albicollis | reverse complement strand
AGCAGCTGTATTAGAGATGGGGTTCAGCTGATAGAGCAGCTGTATTAGAGACGGGGTTCATCGTTCTGATAGAGCAGACCACTAGCGGCTTTGGGGGTAAGCCGGGTGAACCCGTGTATGTGTGTATTGGGGATTCATAGTTCTGATAGAGCAGAACTGGTGAGCCCGTGTGTGTTTTGCTTGTGTGTGTGTGTGATGTCCGGACACTGTGTTGCTGTATGGTTAATGTGTGTGGCAAGTGCACTGTGTTTGTGATCGTGCAGGTGATAAGTGTATGGTGTATAAAAGAGAGTAAATCTACAGTGCCCTACAGTGCAGGGGGTCAGTACTCCCCGTGTTTGAAGCAGCCAAGTGAGGTCAGAGGCGCCGGCTGCAGCAGACAGCGGGGGCAGGGAGAGAAGTGCCCTGCGGAGAAGCGAGTGGAGAAATGTCAGTGATGGTATTTATCGTGTTTGAATGTAGTGATTTGTGTAGATTTGGTACATTTTAACCGTGAGTATGAGCTCAGAGAGTTCCTTTGCCTTGGATGTTTGGACTTGATCTCTAGACTGTGCGCTGTTATTTTGATTGTGTCCAGGAAAATTGATAGGAGTAAATGCTGAATTATGGTGTGCTGTGTTGTGTCGAGAAAAGTGAGCACTTTGAGAAATATGGCCTTTCCCAGTGATTTTGTGTGGTGATTTTCTTCCACTGCATTGTGGTAATTTTTTTCTCAGATTGTATAGTGGTGTTTGTGGAGATTTTAAGATTTTGTTGCAACAAGAGTAGCATTTTACATAGGAGAACTATAGTACGGTGATTTATGTTTAACTTCGATAAAGTGAGTTAAAGGAATTCCAAGAATTCTCCCTCTCATAGTAATTCAAGCCTTGGCTCTAGTGAATTTGAGATAAAAGGGGTGGGGGGAGAGTGCGTGTGTGCGTGTGTCTATGTCTGTGGGGATATCAGAGTTTCAGCTGTGACTAGCACAGCCTTTTTGCAAAGCAGCAAACCAAGTGTAAGTAGACACAGTGCTTAATTAGATTGTGCAAGAAGAGAACTAGAAAAGACTGATATTTTGTAAAACAGAGTTTATATAGAAGGGATGAATGAGATGAATTAGTTAATGAGACTTATGAGATTTATGAGACTTCAGTTGATACTGCAGTAAGTCTGGACTGGAAACAATCTGCCGAAAGGATTTAAAGTTCTCTGTAACAAACAGAATAGCCTGCCTTTGTGAGCAATTTCAGGGAGCCTTTGGTACATCAAGTGGCTAGCAGGCTGTGTGAGGTGACAGTGGCTGTGCCCTGGGCACAGGGACAGCTCTGGCTGCCCTGTCTCCCCAGGGAACACGGGAATGGCCTGTGGGCAAGAGCTGGATGTGCAGGTATTATTGCAGTGCGGTGTTTATGAGAAACACTGGTATTGCTGTTTTGCTGTTCCAATAAGTGTCAGGGTACACGCCCCGAGCGTAAATTAGAGGTTTCTGGTCAAGCGGATTCAGAACCTAAGGTCTTAGAGCTTGTGTGTGGGAATCACATCTGATACCTGCCACCTGGAGCTGTGTGTATAGGAGGAAAACTGAGAAACTACTGTGAAGGTCTGTAAAAAGGTTTGAATGGAAGCGAGATAGGGCAAGGAGAAATAAACAATGAGAACTGACCAGAGCAAACAGGTTCCTAAATAAGCCCCTTTTGGGAGGGGCTCACTGGGAGGAGGTTGCCAGTAAGAGCAGCTCAGAAAATAAAAAGATTTATAGTGCTTCATTGCTGTTAGTACTGTTTTATAATAGGAAGATAAATGGGATAGTTTTTGTATGCTGAAATGTCTTTTGTTTTAAGAAATCACCCAGAATGACAAAGAGACTGTGAGATCAGACCGCTCTCTGGTCTTGGCCCTTGAAAAGGAAAACAAGGCAAAGAGAAAGCAAATCAAACATGTTGTTCAGCATGCAGCATAAGATAGCAACGTATGAAATCAGGCAAGGATTATCACGCTGAAATGCGAAGCAATCACAGTTCACAAAATGAGAGCAAGGATTATC
Organism: Zonotrichia albicollis; assembly: GCF_047830755.1. Taxonomy (NCBI): domain Eukaryota; kingdom Metazoa; phylum Chordata; class Aves; order Passeriformes; family Passerellidae; genus Zonotrichia; species Zonotrichia albicollis. The sequence continues at coordinate 5,158,688 of NW_027428460.1, read as the reverse complement.
ACGCTGAAATGCGAAGCAATCACAGTTCACAAAATGAGTACATATGATTTGTTAAAGGCTTCTTCCCAAGGTAAGGGAGGAGGGGTAAAGGAGACCTTCCCAAAAGGGAAGAATTTTTGTCGGCACAAGGGTCATATGTTCAGTTTTAAATAAAGCTTTAGTACCTGTGGAGAATGTTTATGTTGTAGTGTGGGGAATGAACAACTGGCCAGTCTGAGAAGGCATACTTTTGCACACCTTTAAAGTAACATGTGTACTATGTGTACCTAAAAGCTTTTGTACAATTCGCTCAATTTGCTAAACATTCTCAAATGAGAAACGTTACTCTGGAGGCAAATAATATAAAGATGTTAGGCTTAATATTAACAGACACTGAAATTAAGAAAGACATTAGTAAGGAAATATTAGAATAAGTAAATAAGTGTTTTCAAGGGTATGGGTCTCTGCTGCACCAGGGAGAGTGAAAGATGCTCCCGCATGGGATGCTCCCCCATCAAGCTTAATGAAAGAACACAACCAGTGAGAACTGAGTAGTACCCTCAAAAGGAAGGTAAGGAAGGAATCAGTCCAATAACTGATAGTACTGGATTAAGGGCTGTCAATAAGATAACACAGAATTTGTACCTTGTGGTAGCAAATCCATAGACCTTACTAACTTGTTTAACACCTGAGCTAACCTGGTTCACTGTTTTAGGCCTAAGAGATGCCTTCTTTTGCCTCCCTATCCACGAAGCCAGCCAGAACATTTTTGCATTCAAACACAAGCTCACATAGTCCATGTGCCTGAAGGCTTCAAAATTCTCCACTCCAATTGGAGAACAGCTTGCAAAGACCCAGAGTCCCAGGAAGCTCCACAAGAGGAAAGGAGGCTGTTGCAGTACATAGATGATCTTCTAGTAGCCACTTGGACGAGGGAAGCGAGAGAAGCCTGAACGGTAAGCCTTTTGAATTTCCTAGGACTCCAAGGATGCAGAGTCTCAAAGAAAAAGGCACAGGTAGTGAAACAGAAAGTAATCTACCTGGAGTAAGAAGTGAGTGCTGAGCAGCAGACTTTAAGGCAGGGAAGCCCTATGCCAAACACTGAACCCCAGACAACGAAAGAACTCCAAACCTTCTTAGGCATGGCAGAGTAGTGCCAGCTGTGCGTTCATAATTATGGACTGTTTGCCAGACCCCTCTATGCTCTTATTGCCAATGGGAACTGAGATCTCCAGTGGACAAGAGACACCACACGGGCCTTTCACCAGCTAGAGAGTCCCCCTCATGTCAGCTCCAGCTTTGAAACTTCCAGATGTAAGTAAAGCATTCTTTCTATTTTTCCACGCAAGGAATTGCCCTGGGAATATTGGCTCAGGACTTGGGTCCATACCGGAGGGCAGTTGCTTACTTCTCTAAGCAACTAGATGCAACAGCTGAAGGATGGCCAGGTTGCCTCAGAGCTGTAGCAGTAGTTGTGCTGAATATTCAAGAGGCACACAAGTTTACCCTGGGACAAAAATGACTGTGCTAGTGTCCCACACAGTGTCCGCAGTACTGGAAGTAAAGGGTGGCCACTGGCTTTCACCAGAGGTATTTCAGGCTTTCACCTGGTATTTCAGAGAGGTTTCTGAAATACCAGGCCATCATGGTAGAGCAAGATGATGGAGAGATAGTGGTGACTAATATTGTCAACCCAGCTTCTTTTCTCAGTGGAATCAAAGAGAAGCAGTACACCATGATTGCCTAGAGACCACTGAAGCTACCTACTCCAGCCGCCCAGATCTAAAGGACACTCCTCCGGACGATGCAGAGACCTGGTTCACTGACAAGAAAGCGACATTGCAAAGTTCACAGTGACTACCTGCAGAGAGGTAATAGAGTCTGGACCCTTACCAACAGGTACCTCTGCACAGGATGCTGAGATAAATGCATGGACCCATGCCTTAGAAACAGCAAAAGGCATTCAGAGTTGTGCATGCACATGGAGCCATCTGGAAGGAGAGGGGACTGCTGACCTCACAGGGAAAGAAGAGACAATCCAGCTGCTGGAAGCAGTTCAGCTACCTGAAAAGGCATATTAAGGCACACCAGAGAGTGAGCTTAAAATTGGAGGAAAGAAATGAGCTGGCGGATGGAGAGGCAAAGAAAGTAGCAAAGGGTGAGGTACAGATTTTCCTCAAAGGTAAGCCATAATACAATAATACTAATCAAAAGAGACGTACAACTGCAAGGGGTGGGCTACCATTGAAAGAGAGCTAGTAATCCCTTCCTATTTTCGTGGTTACTAGTGAAGGAAGGGCACTAGAAAACACACTAGGGCCTAACTACTTAAAGCCTTTTATAGAGTGTGGCTCCTTTCTCGAAATGACCAAGGCTGCGAGTGATACAGAGTGCATTGGAATGAAGTGTTGACTTTGAAGTAGTAATTCCCACAGGCTTTCTAGAACACACATCTGATTTAAAGGATTGTTGTATTGTTGTCAGGAATCTATGTGCCACTATCACTCAGGTGAGCTGATAACGTGATCCTTGCCTCCAGACTAACCTCAAAATACCCTCCCCCCCGGGCCAAAACTCGGTCAGACTGGGAGAGGCCATGGGCCTGTACAGCAGCGGCAGATCAACTTTTCAGAACTCCCAAGGAAAGGGGGGTATCAGTATTTACTGGTATTAATAGATACATTTTCAGGGTGGCCAGAAACATTCCCCACCAGAGCTGTCAAACCTCAAGAGGTGACCAGATCATTTTTACAAGAGATAATACCACGCTTCAGAGTTCCAGCCACAATATCCTCAGATAAAGAATCACCTTTCATTTCCAAAATAGTGTAACAGATTAGTAGCCATCTGGGCATAGATTAAGAACTTCACACCCCATACCGCCCCCAATCAAGCGGCCAGGGGGAGAGAATGAATCATTTGATTAAGCAGCAAATCATAAGACTGGGGCAAGAAGCTCTTCCACTAGCACTATTGCAAATTCAAACTAAACCTTTTGAGCTAAAGGAATGCTGAATCCTTTTGGAATGCCTTATAGAAGACCATATAGAATACAAGGGGAATGTCCAGAATGTCCACTTACATGGTGGCATTAAGCAAACAGCTCAGAGTAATTGAGACACATGCGGCTGGAACTCGGAGCAGGGAGTTGGATAGCCTGGGGATGATGTATGTGTTAAGTCTCTTACAGAGAAGACTTTGGAACCATAGTGAGAGAGACCACTGCAAGTACCTCTCACCACCTTCACTGCAATCAAAATCAAGGAGCAGAATGCTTGGATCCATCACTCTCGGGTGAAGAAGGCCCAGAAGCCCCTTCAGGAGTGACACCAGGAGACAATGAACTGAGACTAAAACTTATTCGAGCAAAATGAGTATATTGCGGTCGGGAGTAGCTCATACTTTAGTGTACAGAATTGTTTTGTATGGAATTATAACTGAGGTTTTAGAACTAGAGAGTACCTCTACCCAAAGCAATGCTGAATGGCCTTGGTCCCTGGCATTTATTCAGTATACTGGATCCATGGGAAAACCTTCTGAGATAAAAGATTTAAACATATCTACTGTAGTAATCCACGAGAATCAGGTATGTGAGGAGCAAGAACAGCAAGAACAAGAACTGTGAACACTTCAAGGAATCTGAGGAGAAGAAATCAAAGTAAAGTGCTTAGTCATCAATAGGATGGCTTATGAGAGACCAGATGTAATTAGTGTCTGAACCTCCCCTGGTGTATATGAACACCAGGGAGTCTGTGATAACCTAAGTGAATCAGACTGTTGGTGTAATTTCACACTGATACAGCCTGTAGAAGTGACCTGCCTTTGAGCTTGAGTTACTGTCAGACTTTCATTTGAATTCAAAGTGGACACTGCACTTTTTACCACAGCGGGCCTTATACACCCCATACTAGTTCAGACTCTACCCAAACTCCAAACTTGGACCTAACGTAGTAAAGAATGTGACTAAACAACAGCTATTATTCAATCCAGAGTGGTCTCTCAAACGTGTAGAGTTGATAATACAAATTAACATCTCAAAAATCCAACCAGCCTGCTTCTCCTTCCTAAAAACTTCCTTTGAAGGCTGGACAACATCGTCACAAAAACGGGCATATCTCAGGAGCAGAACAAGAAAGGAAGGAGCCAGCTCTCCTGGTGCCTAAAACCAGGAACACAAAGAAATCAGTTTCCTTAGGTCATTTTACAAGCTGGTTGGCTGAACCCCCAGGCAATGGCTGGTAAAGGGTGCTGAAATGCAGGTGGCAAATTAGCCCAAGCAAGGAAGGTGATTTTCCTTATTTATAGCTGTCCCTCTTCCTACTGAGATTTGGATCAGTGATTGTCCCAGTCTGAGGCAGTTGGATTCTACTTAAAAGAAGTAGAGAGAGAGACCCTCTCAGAGCTCAGCAGCAGGCTGTAGGATTTTGAGCATCACTTTTGTGCTGAGTGTTTCAAGTAGCAGAAACCTGATCCCAGTTTCTTCTGAGGCACTGCAATGAATTTAGGCTTTTCTCTCAAGATTTCCCCTCCATTATCTTCTGCCCTGAACACAGTCCACAGCTTGATCTTAGCTAGGGGCAAGGTGGGTGAGGTTTTGTAGACCAGGAGAGACATTCCTGCTTGCCACACATCTGAGAAATCAGGTGCTTTGGAGGGAGAGAGAGAGATTGGATTCCCTGAGGTCTCTACATTTCAGAACAAACATCTGCCTCAAGTAGGACCTAAACCTCTGTCAGATACACTTGTGAAGTGTGTCTGAATTTGTAGTATGAGCCCAGCACATCCCTCTGGCAGGGAGGGATGATCATGGACAGAAAGCAGTTCCTGTTCCCCATAACAAACATCTAACTGGCATATTAGGGACAAGATTAGGAGTTTTAAATGGAATTGATTCAGAAATACTGATGAATAAACTGGCTGCTGCAGCAGGTAGCCTAACAAAATTTAAGCAGCCTTTATAGTAATCTCTATTGGCATTAGGAACTAGCCAGTGACAGATTTCAAAAGTACTGCCAAAGTAAAGAAGTATGAAGAGGCCGGGGACCAAGACCACAAATTGATAGTAGAAGCACTTAGTATAGTTCAAGATAATGTGTCTTTAGCTTTCAGTTGTATACAAGCACAGTTATGGATACAAGCAATAGCAGCTCTGATCATATAGGAAAGGGGTGAAGGTAATTTTCCAGCTGAAATTCGGAAAATTGAGTGAGATAATGCAATTGATTTTGAAAGGAAGTTTCAATCCTGGTGGACTATGGTGAATTTCACCTATGATCCTGTTTCTAATGTGGCCACTCTCTTTGTGCTTACCATACGTAATGCCACTGTTTATGTTATCCATCCCATCATTGCCCTAAGATTAAACCATGAAGAAACAATACTCTATGCTTTAGAACATAGACTGTGGGCACGAAAAGATGAATGAAAAGTGGCAGACAGTAAACTTAGAATCCTGCATTACTAGAGAACAAATGAGATTCATTTGTGAAAGCAATACTGCTAATGCCCAAGATGTGTTTGGACACTGAACAGGGTATTTGCCACTTTGAAATTCATCCAGTCACTGACCAGAAAACTGTGCTCGTATATACTGGAAAAGGGTGTATGTTTGAGAACTGCTTGTGCTGCTGTACAAATTGATAGCAATGATGTTATTCTGTTTAGTAGAAACCATTCTAATCTCTGTATTTGTAATTTTGTTAAGATTATTGGGTGTGATTTTTCATATTTGGTACCAGTAACATCCCACCAGCTGATTACAGCCAATTACATAGTGTATCACAGACTACTACCTACCCCTATTGGGGCGAACCTTACATTGGTAAAGCAATTAATTAAGCACCAAGACCTATTAGAAGTCTTGAAAGGAATCCAAGAAAGTGGAAAGAAAACCTTAATTACTGTCCAACATGATACAAAGGAGATAACCAGAGTTCTACAAAGAATAAAATAAAATATGGATCATCACTGGTGAGATGTGATCTTTGGGTGGTCACCAACTGCAAATGGAATCTTTAATAAGTTGTGCCACCCTATTGTAGTTTTACTAATATTAGTTGGGATAAGCTTAGGATTATCTATTACATAGTTAATTTGGAACTGGCAAATACTACAACGAATGGCTGCACTAACCTCTTTATAAAACGTACGTAGTGAAACATTAAAAGACACTTATTGTCATGAAAGTTTTCATTAAGTAAAAGAATTTACTTATTTCTTAGGAAAGAGGGGAATGAGACAGAGTACGGATCTGTCCTGAATTAGGTGAAGTGTCTGACAACGGTGAAAAGTCAAACGGCCAAAGCTGAAGGAAAAACTTGCATGCCGAGACAGCAAGGAGACAGAGAAAGAAAAACAGAAAAGATCATGAGGTCAATTTGCCCTGATCTAGAAATTCCTTTGATAAAGAAGAACTTGTGCTAAGTGTCATGCAAGATGAATATGTATGAACTTATTGTGAAACTGTATGCATATGCATTTGGAAGGGGGATAAAAGGAGGTCTGAAATCTTCAGGGGTGCGCATGCCTTTTGAAGAGAATTTTTCTCTGTGCGCGTCCGGCACCGTAAATAAACATACCGAGCTTTACAATTTTTATAAAGTTGTGAGGTTTCTTCTTTTCTCCGCAAAACAACTGTTATCCATGACAAAATTAAGAACCACAAAACCAAATTTTCTTCTCTTGTAAAAAAAACTCCATTACCTTAACAAGAAAAAATTCTCTCCCAAAGTAAACTCAAAAAGGCTGTCCTAGAAACAGTAAACTAACTAGAAATTTTAAGTTTCGTTTCTTTACATTGCCAGTTAAAAAAAAAATGTTGTAAAGAAAAAAGTGGTTTAAAGAATTTATTTCATTCTTACTACCTTTTTTATTTTATTTACTTTTAATAAAATTTTGTTTATACTCATTTAAAATGTTACGCTTGCTTTACTTTTCACCTAATCTACTCTCACAACAAAATAAATACATAAATAATTAACCGACAATAAAACCCACCACACTCATCAATACATTTATTAAGTAATCTCAAAATTAGAAAAATCTTAAATTAGCAAACACAAACCACAACAATGTCATAATAAACTTTTTGCCAAAGTTTCTCTTCTTTTCGAGAGTTGCTAGCAAAGGCTGTTTGGTTGTTTTGAGCTCCTGTTATGGTTTGAGTTTGGCACAGAGTTAGTGCTTCTATGAAAATGCTCTCACTCTGGTGTCTGCTGTGAGATGTGATTAAGAATAAGCAAAACAGGCTTTAGCTTATACATAAAGAACACTTTATTACTTAAACTACAGGAAAATAGGGAAAAACTATAAGGAAAAGAAAAAAAAAATTGAAAACTTTACAAAAAAACTACTTTCTTCTTCCCCACTACCTGAATTTCTCAATCTGATACATTTTCCCAAATCACCAACTGCCCAGCTTGGCACTACACTTTAGTATACTCAAACTTCAGTTCATGAAGAGGAGAGGAGTCTTTCTTGTTCTATAGGCTTCTTCTGGAAACACACTGAAACTTCGTGTGCTTTTTGTCACTTCGGCACCGCCTGGAAAAAGTTCTTTTGCCACTTGTGACATCTTCTTTCTATGTTCAGTGCTCTCACTACTGTGCATGGACTAGAGCTGCTTTTAGGGTTGTTTTTTAAGGATGCTTTGTCTCACTCTAAAAAGGCACAGTCTCTGCTTTGGGACATCTGTCTCCTTCATATTTTTCTAACCTTCTGGGGCTGAGGGGTCTCTACGATGAACCCTCCTGGTTCTGAGGCACTGCCTCTCTTTAAGTGCAGTCTCTGTGTCACAGGAACAAACTGAGTCTATGGCCACAAGAAAAGTTTAGCTACAAGGCCACTCTAAACATCTCTTTCTTCACTCAGTCAGTTTTCTCTACGTCTTTCAGGCCAGGTCTTTGTCTCATCTCATCTCTTATCTCCCTTCTCATTCAGCTTCGAGGAGGATTAGCATTTTTGCAAGGCTTCAATCATGAAAGAAAGGGGTTAAAACTTTCGGTTTCTGTCTGTCTCGGAGCTGCGGCACTCTCACACACGCTGCCGCTCCGGCCAGGCACTCTTCTCTCACTTCTTTCTCTTTCTGGGCTGGCTGCTATCACATTCGGTGTCGCTGGCTCTCCTCTCTCCCTCTTGGGGAGGGGGGGAATGTCTGCTCGATGTCTCTTGGGGCTCTTCCACTTTTCTATTCTCGAGGGCTTTCTCACTCCTATCTCTGTCTAGGCCCCGGGCCTACCGCATGGCTGCCAGCAGTGGCTGGACAGGGGAGGGAGATCTGACTTCTTCTCCTCGACGTCTCAAGAGAACTTCTCAGGGTCAGAGCTCTGCTTTTTAACTCCTGTGTATTCTCAGACGTGTGTCTTAACTCCACTGGCTACACCAGGTGCTAGTATCAAACTCTCAAACATCTATTGGTTTGACCACAGCATCTCAAAATTCCTACTTCTTCCTAGTCAAACCACCACAGCTCCTGAGAATCTCTTGTTGGTATTTCTCCAGACTACTCAGACTAGACAAACAATTGTAAATCCTTTTGAATGTCTCCTTGAGAAAATTGTTTGGAGGATGGGAGTCAGGGCTTGTCTGTCCTGCTTGGCCCAGCCCAGGCAGGGCTTTCCCAGCCACATTCCACACTCCATTTCCCAGCTGGAGCCTCTGCTGCCTCTGAGTTGTGCTGCCCCAGCCCCAGGGACACTCTCCTTGTCTGCCCATTCCCCCACGGTCTCTGGGCAGGGATGGCCTCAGTGGGGGCTGCTGACATCCTCAGCACCTTGGAGGCTGCTGCTGAATTTTCCTGCTGCAGAGGCTTGTTCAGCCTTCAGCTCTTCAGTGCAGGAATTCAGTGTCCCAGGGCTCATTAACATTCAGAACACCTGAACAAGCCAAGCCTCTGGGAATAATTTGATTTAAGCATTCAAATCTTTTGTGGTTTATTTGACAGATGTTAGTTAAGTGTTGAAAGTAAATACATGATAATTAAAAAGACAGTGAGAAAAGATTTTTAAAGTCCTGTTTAGGATTTTTTCCTGTTCATAAATCAATATGTGCAATCTCCAATTGACACTGAATCCAAGTACCACCTCATGCGGTTTGAATAGGTATGAAAATCAAGACCCTTCATGGCTGACAGTCAATCACACTCTGTCCCTACCCCCACCCCACCATTTCCCCCATCCAAGCCCTGGCACTCAGAGCAGCCCTGTGCAAATCTGAGCTCCCTCCAGCTCAGGCTGCACCTGCAGCTTTCAGCTCCTTGGCTCCAACTCCCACCTGCTTTCCTTGGAGAAGGAGCTGTCCGAGACACAGAGAGATGTTCATTGCTTGTCAGCCAACAAAGCCAAGGGAAGGCACAGCTCCATCAAATGCAAAAGTCATTCTTCTCCCTGGCTGTGCCCTGCCCCTGATCCCCACAGCCTGTCTGGTTTCCTTCATCCCTCCATTGCCAGGGACTTTCTGGGACAAGGGAGCTCTTCTCTGGCTATGGAGGGAGATGCAAGTGCCGCCACTGGAGTGGGAACCACAACTTATCAGGTTTGTGTCCTTTGGGGGTCAGGAACTGGTGAGACTCAGAGGCACAGAAAGTTTCTCTTCATGGCCAACAGACCACAGCTGAACAGGACACAGTCTATAAAAATCACGCTCTTCCCTGAGCTATGTGCTATGTCCCAGCAGCACCTGATGAGTGCACCATCCCCAAGTGATTTCCATACTAAAAGTAATTTTAGACAAATTTGGTTCTGTGATAGAAATAAATACAATTTAGTTCTTGTATCAGGATGCTCATCCTTGTGTGAGGCAAAACAGCTCCAACAATTCCTAATTTGCAAAGCTGTCAGTGGTGGATGGAGAAGGGAGGTCAGGCTGCTCTTGGTGTTGAGGAAATGGTGAAACTAGCCTGACTCATTTCATCTCCTCTTTTCCTGGCTAATCTCCCCTCTTTCCCCTCCCACCCATTGGCTTTTGTCCCCCCCCAGCCCCTTGTGAAGAGCCTGGCTCTGTGTTCTCCATCCCCTCCTGGCTGGCACTGCCAGGCTGGCATGAGGAGCCCCTCAGCCTTCCCTGCTCCAGGCTGGACCAGCCCAGCTCCCTCAGCCTCTGCTCACAGCCCAAGGGCTCCAGCCCCACCTTGGAGGCCCTTCCCAGACCCTGCTTCAGCTGCCAGACATCTTTCCTGCCCTGGGCAACCCAACCCAGGCCACAGAGAACTGGATAATCCACGTCCCTGATGTCCTGGTCACACAGCCCTGGCCCCTTGTCCCTGTGTCAGGCTCTAGGGTGGATCCTGTGGAACATCCTTTGGTGGAGGCTGTGGCTCCAGGTGGGCTGGGGGGATCCTGGGGGACAGGGACCCTGCTGGGCATGAACAGCATTGGACTTGTTGGGAGAAACTGTGAGGGGGAGCTGGGGCAGAGTGACCAACCCAGTGACCTGACACAGCCCTGCTGGGATTTCACACAGCCCCTCTGGGATGTCACAGCCTGCTCTGTGATGTCAGAGCCCATTCTCTAATGTCACACAGCTGGCCTCTGATGTCACAGCAAACTCTGTGATGTCACAGCCTGCTCTGTGATGTCATAGTCTGCCCTGTGATGTCCCAGATGGATCTCTGATGTCACAGATATGGCCTATGATGTCATAGCTGCTCAATGACCTCATATACCCCACTCTGTGATGTCACAGTCCAATCTGTGACGTCATGTTACCAGATAAATTGTCTCAACCAGCTGAGCTGACACCTGGAGCTTGTTCTCCAAAACCCCAGGCCTATGGAAACCACACAGTGCCCATTGTGTGAGAAGGGGACCTGGAAGTTCAGCAGTCTCAGTGTCCTGCCAGCTCAGCCAGGCCCACTGGAACATTGGGGTTCATGACCACCAGAGACCACCAGAGAGATCCCCAGGAAAGAAAAACACATGGTTAAAGGGTGAGGGGAAATGTGTTAATGATTTTGGGGAAATGATCATCATATGCGTGTTTAGTCCAGGGTAATCAATGAATGTGTGTGTAAAATACAGAAAATAAACAGAAACTTTCCTGTACTCAGCATGTACGGCTTTGGGAGGAGCTGTCCCCCATGCATCTCCCTGAATAAATAATGCTGCTTCTAAGTGCTACATTGGTATTAAGGAGTTTTCTGTTTTACTGAATTTTTGGTAACACTCCCACTGCCAAGGAAAGCTCTGTCTGCTGCTGCTGTTCACAAACAGAGAAGGGCTGGTGGCAGATGTGGGGCTTGGAGGCTGCCTGGGGCACAGTGACCATGAAATAATCAAGTGTTCAATATTCTGTGAAAGAAGGAGGGGCAGCAACAAAACTTCTACACTGGAATTAGGAAGGGGAGACTTTGGCTTATTTAGGATGCTGATTTGGGGAGTACCAAATCAGGTACTGATTCTTTAAAGGGAAACAGCCCTTATAAACAAAGGCGTCCAGGGAGGATGGACACACTTCATGAAAGTAATATTAAGGGGATGGAGGAGCCTCTGCCAGTGTGGCAAAATATGATCTATTGAGGAAAATGGCTGTCCTGGCTGCCCATGGAGCCTTTGTGGGAACTCAGGGGTAAAAAGAGGGTGCATCACTTTTGGAAAGAAGAACAGGCAACTTAGAAAGTGTTTAAGAATGTTGTTAAGTTATGCAAAAAGAAAAGGAAGGAGGTGAAAGCTCAACTAGAGCTTAACCTGGCCACTTCTGTGAAAAACAACAGGAAATGTTTCTATAAATAAAATTATAGCAAAACACCAAACAAACAGAACCTCTACTATTTATTGGATGCAGTAGGAATACAGTAACTAAATATAAAGACAAAGCTGAGCTACTTAACACCTTGTTTGTCTCAATTTTCAATATTAGGAAAGGCTGTCCTCAGGAGTAGTGTTCTCCTGAGCTGGTAGATGGGCATAGAGAGCAGAACAGCCTCCCCTGTAATCCAGGAGGAAGCAGCTGGGGACCTGCTGAGCCGCTCAGATGCTCACATGTGTATGGGATCGGATGGGATCCATCCCAGGGGGATGAGGGAGCTGGTGGATGAGCTCCCCAAGCTGCTCTCCATCATTTACCATCAGTGCTGGCTCAGCAGGGAGGTCCCAGAGGACTGAAGGTGCCAATGTGAGCCAATCCCCAAGCAGGGCTGGAAGGAGGATCTGGGGAACTCCAGGCCTGTCAGCCTGACCTGGGTGCCCAGCAAGGTTATGGAACAGATCACCTTGAGTGCCATCACAGGACGCCCACAGGATGGCTGAGGGATCAGAGCCAGCCAGCGTGGATTTAGGGGTGGCAGGTCCAGCCTGACCAACCTGGTCTCCTTTTATGACCAGGTGACCTATCTGTGGATGCAGGAAAGGCTTTGGACGTTGTGTGCCTGGACTTCAAAGCATTTAAAAAAGGCTTTGAAGCCTTTCCTACTTTGAAAAGCCTTTGAAAAGCCTTTCCTGCTTTCCTTCAAAGCAGGAAAGGCTTTGGACATTGTGTGCCTGGACTTCAAAGCCTTTAAAACCATGAGCCACAGAATTCCCTGGAAAAACTGCAGCCCATGGCTTGCACATGTTCACCCTTCCCAGGGTAAAGAGCTGGCTGGAGGCTGGGCGCAGAGAGTGGTGGGGATGCTGGTGCACCCAGCTGGTGTCCAGGCACTGGTGGTGTCCCCCAGGGATCTGTGCTGGGCCCAGTCCTGTTTAATATCTTCTCTGATGATCTGGCTGAGGGGATCGAGTCCACCATTCACAAATTGCAGATGGCACCAAGCTGGGTGTGAGTGTGGATCTGCTGGAGGGCAGGACAAGAAGACACAGCCCTAAGCTGCACTAGGGGAGGTTGAGGCTGGACAGTAGGAAGAGGTTCTTCACAGAAAGGGTGAGGGGGAACTGGAATGGGCGTGCCAGGGGGGAGGTGCAGAGTCACTGTCCCTCTCCAGTGGCACTTAGTGGCATGGTCGGGGTGACAAGGCAGTGTTAGGACATTGGTTGGACTTGATGATCCAAAAGGTTTTTTCCAGCCTATTTGATTCTGTCATTCTGTGATGAATGGGACACTCTGGGGCCATTGTGACACTGCAGGGCCTGGTGGAACTAGCTGTACCATGGTGACACCGTGCAGCCCCATAAAACCAGGGGTCCATTGTTGTGCTCTGGGGCCAAACGGAACCAGGGAGTGCACCGTGACACTGTGAGTCCTCGTGGAATCACAGAGGCCATTGGGACACTGCAGGGCCTTGTGTAACCAAGGAGTTTCACTATTTTGGCACTGCAAAACCAAGGAGACCATTGGGAGACTCCAGGGCCGAGAGGAGCCAAGGGGCCATTGTGACACTCTGGGGCCTCATGGAACCAAAGGGACACTGTGACACTGCAGGATCCTGTGTAACAAAGGGGCCACTGTGACATGATGGGGCCTCAAGGAATCTGGAAGAACGTTGTGACACTGTGTGGGCTCATGGAAACAAGGAGTCCATTGCGATGCTGAGGGGACTTCTGGAACCACAGGGACCATGGTGACAGCGTGGGACATCATGTGACCATGGGGCCATTGTGACACCCTGGGGCCCCGTGGAACCAAGGGGCCACTGTGACACTGTGGCACCAATGAGAACATTGTGACACGGTGAAGCCCCATGGAACCAAGGAGACCATTGTTGCTCTGCATGGCCTCATGAAACAAAGGAGACCAGTGTGACAGTGCAGGGCCTAATGTAACAAGGAGGCCATTGTGACACTGAGGGGCCCCATGGAACCAAGGACATCTTTGCAGATGACACCAAGATGGGTGTGAGTGTTGATTCTGTGGGAGCATAGGAGGGCTCTGCACAGGGCCCTGGACAGGCTGGATCCAGGGCCCAAATCCAACAAGGTAAGGTTTAACCAGTCCAAGTGCCAGGTCCTGCACTTTGGCCACAACAACCCCTGCAGTGCTACAGGCTGGGGACAGAGTGGCTGGAGAGCAGCCAGGCAGAAAGGGATCTGGGGGCACTGATGGACAGCAGGCTGGATATGAGGCAGCAGTGTTTCCAGGTGGGCAAGAGGGCCAATGGCTCCTGGCCTGGATCAGGGAGGGTGTGGCCAGCAGGAGGAGAGCTGCTGTGCCAACACTGATCTGCCCCCAGCTCTGCACACAGATATTGCTGCTGCAGCTCCAGAGAAGGGAACACAAGGGAATCTCTGGAAAAAAAACTTGGCTGGGAGATCCTTTAGTTCCTTTAAAGCCACCAAGAGTGCAGCTCCTCATTGACACAGTCTCTGGCCACAGGGAAGTTGGAGAGAAACAAAATGAGAAATGGCAAAAAAAATGACATTTCTTTATGGACAATATGAAAAACTAATACAAAGGAAAAAAAGAATAAACCACAACCAAAGCAACAAGAAGTGTGAAAGATGTCTTTTAATAGAAGTGATTGGCAGAAATTGGCCAGCAGTTTAATGTTCCTGAAACTATCCACTCATCAGTCTCCACACTGCAGTCTTGAACTCCTGGTTCCTCAGGCTGTAGATGAGGGGGTTCAGGGCTGGAGGCACCACTGAGTACAGAATTGACAGGGCCAGATCCAGGGATGGGGAGGACATGGAGGGGGGCTTCAGATGTGCAAATGCTGCAGTGCTGATGAACAGGGAGACCACGGCCAGGTGAGGGAGGCAGGTGGAAAAGGCTTTGTGCCGTCCCTGCTCAGAGGGGATCCTCAGCACAGCCCTGAAGATCTGCACATAGGAGAAAACAATGAACACAAAACAGCTAAAACATAAACAGACACTAACTGCAATGAGCCCAAATTCCCTGAGATAGGATTTGTAGCAGGAAAGCTTGAGGATCTGTGGGATTTCACAGAAGAACTGGCCCAGGACATTGCCATGGCACAGGGGCAGGGAAAATGTATTGGCTGTGTGCAGAAGTGAATAGAGAAAGCCACTGGCCCAGGCAGCTGCTGCCATGTGGGCACAAGCTCTGCTGCCCAGGAGGGTCCCGTAGTGCAGGGGTTTGCAGATGGACACGTAGCGGTCGTAGCACATGATGGTCAGGAGGAAAAGCTCTGCTGAAATGAAGAACAGAAAGAAAAAGACCTGAGCAGCACATCCATTGTAGGAGATGTTCCTGGTGTCCCAGAGGGAATTGTGCATGGCTTTGGGGACAGTGGTGCAGATGGAGCCCAGGTCGCTGAGGGCCAGGTTGAGCAGGAAGAAGAACATGGGCGTGTGCAGGTGGTGGCTGCAGGCTACGGCGCTGATGATGAGGCCGTTGCCCAGGAGGGCAGCCAGGGAGATGCCCAGCAAGAGGCAGAAGTGCAGGAGCTGCAGCTGCCGCGTGTCTGCCAGTGCCAGCAGGAGGAAGTGCCTGATGGAGCTGCTGTTGGACATTTGCTCTGGCTGGGCATGGGGGCCTGTTCATGGAGAAAGGACAGTGACAAGTCAGGAGAGGCTGCCTGTAGCCAAACCTGGTCTATTCCCTGCAGATAGTCCCTACTGCTGGGACTCGCTCACCCCCCTTCCTGCTCTGGGGGGAACCTTTGGCTGCAATCAGAGCACAATCACATTCCTGGGACACCCTGGGATAAACCAGACCCTGCCCAGTGCAAAGGGATCCCTGAATTTCTCACCCTCTCTCAAGGTCTCTGGGCAAGGTGACTACACCCCCTTGTGCCAAGGACACTCACAGGTCCCTGGGCAAACCCAACAGCATTTCCTCAGCTGTGGCAGCTCTGCTCTTCCTCGTGGGACATTCAGGGAAATCCCAGAGGCTCTGGCACAGATTTGCACCCAGGAGGGCAGCTCAGAGCTTGGAAGGGCACAGCAAGGAGATCCCTGGCTGTGCCCATGATGGGATCTCAGGGAGGGGGCTCAGCTCATTCCCCTTTCCCATGGACTGCTTTGACCACAGCCCCACGGGTTCCAAGGAATCTTGGACACCCCATTCCCATGGACAGCCCTGCCTGGCAGGAATGCCAAGGGCAGAGCCAGACTCAGCTGCTGCAAATGCCAGAGCCTCCCTGAGAGCAGCAGATAACAGAGACAATATCAGGGCCGGGCAGAACCAAGAGAAGATCCTGTGGTGCTGTTCCTGGGAGGGCAGGGCAGAGACAGCCGGGCACTCAGGACAGTGTTCCCGTGCCCAGCTGTGCCTGGCTCCTCCCACACACCAACAGTGCCCTCATCCTGCCCCCAGCACTGCTCTCTTCAGCCCCCTCTCCTTCCCTGAGCATCTCCCTGGGCCTGGATATTCCCTCCTGAGAGGAGCCTTGTCCCTGCCAGCACTCACAGAGCCCATCCCAGCCTGTGTGCCCTGGCTGGGGCCCTAGAGAAACCTGCCTGTGTGCAGGGCCCTGGCTGGGGCAGGCTCTGTGTGCAGCTGGGCAAGGGCAGCTCAGGAGAGCCCTGCTGGGCCCTGCGGAGGTGATGCTGCTGCTGTCCATGCCTGAGGAGTGGGTGAGGGCCTTTGGGAGGCTCCCAGCAGGGAGACTGGCCACCCAAAGTTGCAGTTCTGGAGTCCCTGTAAATGTTCAAACATTCCTTTGATGATCCTGTGTGTCCCTTTCAACTCAGAATGTTCTGTGATTCTGGGATTACAATTCCTGTTCTGCTTCTCTCATCCCTCTGCTGTCTGTAACCCAAAGAGGCAAAAAAAACCAAAAAACCCTTGCAACAGTGTTAGAACAGTAAAGTAACAACCAGACATGTATTGGAAGCTTCCAGGTGTCCCAGTGGGGATGGGGCACACCCAGCTCCTGATTTCAACAATTTATTAAGGTTGATTAATTAGGATATTTAACAGGAACATCCAAAAGGAGATTCAGTTTCCCTAGTTACACACCCCTGGGTCAACCCATTGGAGTAGGTCCAAAGGCTTCTTTGCCTTCACTTTTTATAATGACTGCTCATATTCTCCTCATTCTCAAAACCCAAAATGCTCCTATACGTCCAGTTCCTAGAAGGCTATATAGTATTTCAGGACTATATAAAAGAAGAGGACTATACAGCATTTTAGGAATATATTTAGACAGTCAGGTTATTAAGAGAAAGGTAGGGAAACATACCAGATTTAATTCAGGATTAAAGCTATATAAGAATATAGTAGTGGTTTAATAGAGTTAAGAGGTTATTAGAGTTAAGTAAGGATTATAGTATTGTAACTATATGATAGTAATTTAGAGAGCTATGAATATATAAAATGTAAAAAATACAAAAATCTTTTTGTCATCACCCCAACGTTCCCATCCTTCTCCAAGTAGGAAATTGAAAACACTCTCAGGGAAGCTCCTGATCTTTCCAGACGTACCTTCTTTGGGAAGTGTCCTCCAGAGCTGTGCTCAGGCTGGTCTGGAGCTGGGAGCAGCCCTGCCCCACCCAGCCCCTCTCAGCAGCAGCCCCTGCCCTGCTCAGGGTGGCTCCTTCCCCCCACAGCTTCTCCCCAGCGCTGGGAGAAGCTGCCAGGGTCGGCTGAGAGCTGTTCCTGGCAGGCAGCAGAGTCCCTGCCCCAGCACAGCGCCCTGGGCTGCAGGACCCTGCTCTGCAGGACAGCCCTTGGCACCCCTGGCTGCAGCCCCGGCTGCTCAGCCCTGCAGCAGAGCCTGGCAACAGGAGCTGCCTTGGGCTGTGCCTGGGCTGGGGCAGCAGGGAAAGCCAGGCCTGCCCTAGGGCCACAGCCCTGCCCTGGAGCAGCTCTGAGAGTCTCCTGAAAGGTCCTAAAAGCTGTGGGATGTGCCAGCTGCAGGAGATCCCTGTAGGAACTGCAGCTTCTCTTCCCACAGCCAGGGAATGACTGTTTCAAACCTGGGCTGATTTCTGCTCTGGTGAGCCCTGAGGTAGCTCTGCTCTGTGCTGCCAGCCCAGGCTGAGTTTAACCCCTCTGTGCTGTGCCTGGGGTGGCTGCAGGCAGAGCCCCAGCCCTGCTGGGCTGTGCACAGGAGCTGCTCCTGGGCAGAGCTGTCTCTGCAGCGCTGCCCTTGCCAGGAGCTGCCTCTGTGCCAGGAGCCTCTCTGCAGCTTTTTCAAAGAACTTTGGGTTTGGCTTGTCTTGGAGTCTCTGAGTGGTTTGTCCAATCATGGCCTCCAATTATCTGCTGTAGTTAGTCCCTGGAGAGGCTTTGTCAGTAACAACACTCAGTGGGGCTCATTAATACTTCAGGGTACTTCAGTTATTTTAAGGTACTTGGTGTTTTCCTTTTGATACAGACTCTGTGCGAGGTTTGTGCAATCATGGCCCCAATTATCTGCTTTAACGAGTCCCTTGAGAGCTTAGTACTGAAATTTAGTGGTGCTCATTAATACTTTGAGGTACTCAAGATTTTTAAAGTTATTTTAATGATTTAAGGATACTTTTAGGTATTTTTAAGGATTTTCCTTTCCACAGTGAGTCTCTGAGAGGTTTTTGTGCCATCCAGGCCTCCAAATCTCTCCTCCAAAGAGTCCATGAGGAGCCTGTGTTGAGGATGGACCTCAGTATGACCCATTCATGCTTTGAGAAACTTTGGGTGTTTCCTCTGACTTTTCCTCCTGGAAAGGTTTGTGCCATCTCCTCTCAGGCCATGAGGTTCCAGTGCTCAGGTCAAAATGCACCACAGGGCTCATTAGGATCAAGCAATTCCTGACAAACCATGGCTCTGCCTTGATTTCCCTCTGCTCTCATGCAGTTCATCAGGAAGGTTTCTGTTGGGAATTTAGCTGCTAGAAAATGGAAAAGTACAAAACCATGGCTAATTCCAAGTCCTGCACCTGCACAGATAGCAGTGTCCTTGGGCCTAGCTGTAGTGTGATAACAAAGAGTGAAAGAGACATGAGAAAAGAGAGATGTAACCCCTAAGGAATGAGGATGAGTTCATGGTATAGTTTAACCAATAGATTGCTTGGCTTACAGAATATTCATAAGCTTATTACTCGCTGTATAAGTGTCTGATGCTCTCTTCAATAAATGGAATTTTGCTTATCACTCATATTGAGTGTCTGAGTCTCCCCTCACTGACAAATGGCTCATCCCCGACAAAGGCCTCATTTTCTGCGACAATTGGCGCCTGGAACAGCGACCCTATGGACCCCTGCGAGCCACGGTCAGTGCAGTATTTGGGTGTCAGTCCCGACGCAGCCAGGGAGGCACAAAAAACGGCCCTGCCTTAGGCGACCCTATATAGGAGACCTAGAGAAAGGCGAAAGAGTGGACTTCAGTGCCCTGGCGACCTCACAGGAGAGTCCAGCTGACTGAATGCCGTCAAAATCCTGGAAAGGCTTGGAAAGGCTGCAGCGCGCTAAATGAATGACAAGTTAAAAGGTAATACAGGGACAAACGGCATATAATCCTTTTAAATGCTTTTTAGAAAACGGGGACTATAGACTGTTGACTTGGGAAGAGAATTCCCGAGATTGCTGCATATAGACTTGCAAAAACGTGCGTTGTGGTGCTGGTGCTGCAAGTATATGCACAATAAATCAGTGACCCTGCTGCGATGGCGGCAGCAGCCGCGGCTCGGGATGCCTGCAGGGCTGTGCCACTCCAATCTCGGCATGGGTGCAGCGGCGGGAGCGACGGCGGCCACGGAGGGAGCGACGACGGCCGCGCGGGGCAAGCGCCCCACGCGGCCACGGGTGCAGCGGTGTCTGCAGTGCACGCAGCAAAGAGCCCAGCGCTGGGGGGTTGCCCCCTCCGACACACGCGCCGCGGGACCGGAGCCCTTTTTCCAGCGGAGCGCTTCTCCCTCCGACCCGCAGCGGGCAAGGGCTTCGGTGAGAGACCTTAACATCCGTAATAATTGTAACTCTTGTAAACAAAAGAAAGATTCCTACTGCAATTAAGAGACCAGTGATAATGAACGGGCAACATCAAAGGATATGAGGACGTTTGTCACCCAAGTGTTAAAGGGGACTTTTGTTCTTCCTAACAGACTTTAGACGTCGGAAGCCCAGGGTGACTTGGTCGGTGGAGCATCGGACTCCAAAGTTGTGTTTTGAGAAATTTAAAAATGTTGAAAACAGGTTAAAGTGGTTGTAGAAGTGAAATATAATAGGTGTATTTTTTATATTTTTTAAGCTTTGTTTAAATGTGGTAAAGGTAAAAGCAAACACTGAATTCAGAAGAATTTTTTTTTTACAGCTATACTTTAAACAGTGTTTTATTCCAATGGTATGTAATGTGGCTTTGCTGTTTTCTAAGAAAGAATATATTTTATATAGCCTTTATAATAGACTTGTAGAGTCAAGGGTAAACACACACAATGAGAAAAGAAAAAAACCAAACAAACAAACAAACAAAAAAAAACTTAGAGGAAGAATTAAGAAATTAGAAACCCAGAGTTTTCTGATGACATGGTTTTAGCTCAAGCCCTGAAAGCTAAATTAGGAGTGGTAAAGAAAATTAGTTTTGGTATAGATTAGAAGTTTTATTGAATTACTGATATAGAAGGTAATGCATGAACACAAACTTTAAATAGTATATGTGTTTTAAAGATTTAAACTGAAAAATGTCTATTTTACACAAGGAAAACATCTGTTGATGTATTTCCTCAAAGAGGCATTTTATAAAATTGCTATATAATTATTTTTAAGTAAGAATTGTTTCCTTTCTCTGAATCCAAAGGAAATGTTTGTTTTTTAAAGTGGTGTTTCCTACTCCAAAGCCACTTTAGAAGGCATAATATTAATATAAATAAAATAATAAAGTATTAAATAATAAAATAAAATAATGATAAATAATAAAATGAATAATAATAATAAAATAAAATAAAAAATATATTAAATAAAAAAATTTGAAATAATTAATAATTTCAAATTTTAGTTAATAAAGGCATGGTTTTTAAAAGCATGTGATTAATAAAAACATATAGCATTTGATATTCATTTTGGGATATGACTTGCTTTTTATCATGATTGCAGGCAAACAAACTTTTGTTGACCAAAAGTTTTTTGTTAAGATTAAAATTAAGTATAAGTTATTTAGAATTTAAAATCAGCTGATTTTGTTAAAATTAAGCTTAAGTAATGTTAAGTTTTGTTAGGTTTAAATATTTTAGGTATTTTAAGTCTAAATATTATTGAGTTTGGGTGATGTTAGATAGATTTATGCTTTTATGATAGGCATTTATTTTATGACCTGTGCAAAGTGTTGTTGTGAACATTAGAGAGATTCTAGTTAAAAGAAATAATTAGAAGCATTTGTGAGTGGGGCTGTTTTTATTTGGAATATATCTGCTGTTTGAGAATAGAAAGCAAACTTTCTTTAGCTTATTTTTATGAATTATATTAACACACCTGAGTTTTGGTTAAGCCTTATAGTACATAGAATTCTTTTTTGTATTTGTTGTATAGCATATCTTATGATTAGTGATAGCCTCTTTGGTTTGTTTCCCTGGCTTAGATCGCTTGTAAGAGAGAAACCTTACTAGCTGAGAATATTGTTTAGTTGTTGAATTGTTTATTCTTGTGTTGCAAAGAGTGGGACAGTTAGCCCATAAAACTTTTTTTTAAAAAATAAAAACAGGGGAGATGTTGGGAATTTAGCTGCTAGAAAATGGAAAAGTACAAAACCATGGCTAATTCCAAGTCCTGCACCTGCACAGATAGCAGTGTCCTTGGGCCTAGCTGTGGTATAATAACAAACAGTGAAAAAGAGAGATGTAACCCCTAAGGAATGAGGATGAGTTCATGGTATAGTTTAACCAATAGATTGCTTGGCTATACAGAATATTCATTTGCTTATTATTTGCTGTATAAGTGTTTGATATTTTCTTCAATAAACTGGACCAGAAGGACCTGAGGGACCGGGACCGAACCGGACCGAAAGGCCTGTGATGAACCAACTGGTGTCCTGGTCCCCTTCCTTCGACAGGTTTCCTTTTATGTTTTGGTTCTCCAATTTGAGATTTCTTGGCGAATGCATCAATTATTGTGGTGTGTTCAGTTTTGGCTGATTACCAGTGCACTCACTAGAATATACTTACTCATTTCCTGCTGTGAGATAGGATTAGGAGAAAGGCAAAACAGGCTCAAAACTTTAAAAGCATATAAAGAAAAGTTTATTAATACCAACTAAAAGAAAGAGTAATAAGAATGTTGGGAGAAACGCAGCACGCAATATGAGTGATAGCAAATATCGAACTTTATTAATAGGCACACATCTTTATGTCAGTGTTAATTAGGCTCATACATATTGCAAAGGCAAGCTCACTATTGGCTAGTAGCTTATCAGCCAACTATGCCTACTTCTGCATTCTTGTGGATATTTTATTGAAACTTTTCTTCGTATTTCTGCCAAAGATGTTCTCCCCTATCCTGTTGTAGCACCAGAGGCACAATGTCCTTGCCTGTCATTGGACACTGACTACTGACTCCTATATTGTCCCCTTCAAGCTTAACCAGCAGTGTTATGTCGACGTGACCTTTCTCAGCTAGCCAGCTGTCCACAAAGCTCTCCACACTTCCCTCGTTTTTCTGTTGGACAAGCATAGTCTGATTAAATGCAGCAGATATCCTTTGCACCATGTTCTGTAAGCACATGCTAAAACATGGCAAAATTAACACTACTAACAGAGCTATAATGCCCAGTAAAATGCTAACTTTAGCAACAGAACATAACCATGATCCCAGGCTTAACAATGACAGCCATCCATCAATACCGAAACCTGATTCTACCTGTAAGTTTCCAGTTAACCTTCACAATTCTGCGAGCTGGGTATGGATGGAGACTGCAAATGGTCAGAAAGATTCATGCAACACATGCCCTCAAATTCTTCACAGCCATGGCCTTGTGCAAGTAAACGAAAGTCAATCACAGCTCTATTTTGAAGCATTGCATGACAAATAGAGTCAACATCAAGCAAAAGGCTAGAAAGGGCCAAAGAGCTGGGATTGGTTTGCTTTGCAAGCCAGCATCCCAACTTATTTAGGGCACCATGGGCACCTGCATCTGCCACCCCTGGAGTCAGAAAGGATGCTGCAATTATGGCCCCTGGGGACCAAAATTTTACATTGTCCCTACAGTCAGCAGTAAATGCATGGATCATTCTCTTATGTCAACGATGGCAGCGGCTTATGTTTAATATCATGGACGTATTGGGTGTAAGCAGAGACAGCCAGCCAATTGTACATGGCCCCCTCATGCAGCATCAATGGCACACCAGGCCAAGCACAGTCCCCACAGATTAATAAGTAACCTGCTGGCAGTTGAATAGGGTCATTTGATGAGATTGACACTTTCCTTGTGGTATAATTGCACCAAGCTGTTGCATTACGATACACAGCCATGCTGGAAGTTACAATAGTGAAATGGTTTTTTTGCTGAAAGCTGGCTTCTATGGTTAAAATTAATACATGCATCTGCCATCACTGAACCTAACAGCTCCAATTCTTGGGGTTCCTGTGGTGCTAGGGGAAGTGAGAAACCCATTGGTCCCAATTATCTACACTTGTCCTGGGATTGTCAGTTTTGCAGGTGGGTAGACTTGAGGAACATGGCCAGGGATCTGCTGGTAGCATAACCAAGCAAGTTGTAAATGGATTACCAGGAGAAGGTAATGACAGGCAAATAGCCTCCTGGTTAGTTAAGTTTGCCAGGTGACCCAAATGTTAGTCTTAGGCTGAGGTGGGGCCCATGCATGATGAGTTGTCACTTTTCCGGCAGCATCTACACTGTCTGTTAAGAGGGTGAGGATTAGCAAGGTAACAGCATAAATGTGCCACATCACCCTGGTCTCCCCAGGTGCTGCTTTGAACCACCCACACATTTGGGAGATAAACATGTTTCTCACAAGTCATTAAGAATGTCTCTTCTTTCCTTTCCCCTTCTTTCTCCTTGATCTGCCCAGATTTAACCTCTTTAGGTCTCTCAGACAATTGTCCCACACTTGGTTGGTATCTTGATCTGCAGAAATTGGACCTATTACACTTGTCTGTGAAAGGGGAATACACCTGCCACACTTAGTCTGTAAAATATACGACTTGGACTGTCCCAAAGCACGTTTAACTAAATGCTGGGTTTCCCACCTAAACCATGCAATAATTTTCTGTTTTGGTGATTCATACAACTGTAACCCTTGGCGGCCAGGTAATTCTGTAAAGGCCCAGAGTTCTGCTTGCCAGGAGCCCAACTGCCAATAAAATCCACAGTTCCTGCACCACAAGTCAGGTAATTGAGTCTGATGTACCCACTTACTTTGCTGACAGCCCCCGCAAAAGAACAATACCCATGCAGCACACTGTATATTATGACAATCAATACAAGCTAGGTTCCTAAGCCTTCTAAATTCAAACGTAGAAAGCGCTTGAAGCAGGCTTAGTATATAATCTAAGGATTTACACCGATCAATCGCTCGGTCGATAGCCAAACTACACTGTCCTTTCAGCTTAAGAAGTATTGGTCGAAGGAGGATCAACAGCTTTGTCTCTACTCACCGATGGTCTTCTGTGCTCAGTTGATGGAGTTCTGGTGGTTCCATCTAACACAGCTGCTCGGGTCCATTTAGCAGGTACCCATAATGATCCTGTAGGGGTAGAGACACAAAGATATCTGTGGCCCCAATATAACACCTTAGCAGGACCTTGCCATTGGCCTGTTGTGGGATCTCTGTATTTTACCCATACGTCCTGCTTTACACTTTCTTTCTCCTGTACATAGTGGCGAAGTACAACAGAAACCTTGCTTTCCCCAAAAACACACAAGTGATTTAAAACAAATAAACACCTTAACAGTCTTTTTTGTGGCTCTCTAATATCCTTGTATTTACCTAGATATCTTTTCAAGGTACCATTAGCTCTCTCTACGATTGCTTGCCCTGTGGGGGAATTAGGAATGCCTGTCACATGTTCTATTCCCCACATTTGCATAAACTGCTTTATTCTTTTGCTGCAGTAGGCAGGCCCGTTATCTGTCTTAATACCCCGTGACACTCCCATTACAGCAAAGCAGCTGCTGAGATGCCTCTCCACTTTCTCAGCTTTCTCACCAGACTTTGCTGAGGCCCATATAAAATGACTGTAGGTGTCTATAGTAACATGCACATACTTCATCCTATCAAACTCAGCAACATGTGTGACATCCATTTGCCAGGTCTCATTTGTATTCAACCCTCTTGGGTTAACTCCCAGACCCAAACTGCAGCCCCATTATGATGACTACATATGGGACAGGCTTTGACTATTGCCCGTGCATCTTCCATAGATATCTGAAATTTTCTATGGAGACCTTTTGCATTTTGGTGAAACATGGAATGTGACTCTGTGGCCATAGTCTGCCTGGGAATTGGAGTCATTTGTGTGATTGAGACTAGCTTATCTGCTCGTGCATTACCCTCTCCCAGACCAATATCCCATTTGTGACTTCTGATATGGATAACAGAAAAGGGATGTTTTCTAAGCTTAATCACCCTCTGTAATTGAATAAACAGCTCATGTAACCTCCTGTTTTGAACCTCTTTTATAGAGGCATCCTCTATTCATTCACACACCCCTGCAACATACAAAGAATCTGTCATGTTGAGGGGCCCCGAAAAATGCATCATGGCCCATAAAACAGCCAATAGCTCCATTGTTTGTAAAGTATCCAACTCAGAAGCCTGGAGAATTTGATGGTGCCACTGTCCCTTTTCCTGCCAGGTCACTGCAGCAGTTCTTGATTTTCTTCCTGCATCCGTGTAGGCTGTTATAGCATCCGACAGGGACTTCTGTGATCTTTTTGGGCATTGAATCCAACCCCACCGCCCTATCCAGTTCAATGGTATATTGGGAATATCATCAGTGGCAATCACGCTTCCAGCTCCCAGCAGGGCCTCTTGTAATTCCATACTGTTTATCAGGTACCAGGTCAACGTATCTTTCATCATTGGTATCCGTATCTGATCAGGCTCCTTTCCCATCATCTGTAATGCCCGTTCACAACCCTTCTTTAGCAGGTCAGCCAAAATTTTGATTTTTTGAAGAAGAGTTTTATGCTGTTGAAGTGGAGGAGATATCCATTCTAAGGCCCACGCCTCCCCCGTTTTTCTGTCTTGCTGAATAAGTGAACCCAGTAAAAATTTAGTTCCACACCAAACTGTCAGCTGTATGGGGAGGTTAAGATCTCGTCTCCAGACACTGCCCTGTATCGCACAGTCTCATATCTGCTGAAGTGTCTTAACCTGCTCAGAGGTTATCTGGACAGGTTGTGCTGGGCCAGTCTCTTTTAGTAAAGGTCGAAGTTCATCTAACAACTCATTTGGAAAGCCCACAATAGGGCGCAGCCATTGCAGATCACCAAGTAACTTTTGAGCATCATGCAATGTATGTATTTCAATATTCAATTGCAATTTCTGGGGGGTAACAACCTGATCACTAAGTGTCCATCCCAAATATTTCCAGGGTGCAGATAATTGGATTTTTTCAGGAGCTACAACCAAGCCATGTAGTTCCAGGGCCTTATGTATTTCTTGAATTTGTTGACCTGTAAAAGGTTGCGGCTGCACGAATAAAAGATCATCCATGTAATGATAAATGGTTGTTTTGGCCCAGGCCTGTCGCAAAGGTTGTAAAGCATTGTCAACATACAGCTGACACAAGGGGGCACTGTTGCGCATCCCCTGTGGGAGAGTAAGCCATTCAAATCTCGTCTGGTTCTTCCCTATTTAATGCCATAAGGTAAATGCAAACCTCCGAGTGTCTCGAGGGTGAAGAGCAATAGTAAAAAAGCAGTCCTTAAGATCCACAATTAACAGTGGCCAGTCCTTTGGCAACATGGCTGGGCTAAGCAAACCTAGTTGTAAGGCTCCCATAGGCTCCATTTGTTCATTTACAGCCCATAAATCTTGTAGCAAACGATACTTTCCTGACTTCTTTTTAATAACAAAAATAGGGGTATTCCATGAGCTTACTGACAACTGTAAATGACCCTGCTCATATTGTTCTTGAATTAATACATGTGCTTGTTCCAGACTTTCCCTTTTTAATGACCATTGCTTAACCCACACTGGTGTGTCCATGTTCCAAATGAGAGGGATTGGGAAAGTCCACGCAATGGCCATTAGCCCAAAGGGTACTCATTTGTCAGCACTAGCCCCATTTGAGCCAAAATGTCCCAACCAATGAGGCACTGCACAGTAGGGGGCAAAGGCAAAACGGAGAAAACACTCCGTAAAATTTTTCCGTCGATAGTTACTGATAACATGGGTGATTTCCTTGCAAGCGTTAAGCCTCCAACCCCGGTAACTGCTACTGTGGTTGGCTGTAACGGTCAGTTGTGGGGCCAGCAATCCGGGCTGATAATGCTGGAGTCTGTGCCAGTATCCGATAAACCTTCCAAGGTTTTCCTGTCACCCTGATACTCTATCAATACAGCACGTTTTGGCTGGTTGTTTAAGTTCATTGTTAACAGAGCAAGTCCTCCAGTGGAGCCAAAGCCCCGTTCCCCCCTGGACTGTGATTGATGAGGGGTTAATGTTTTAGTCATTTGTTCCAATGGAACTAATTGAGCTATCCTCTGTCCTTTCTCGGTTCGTATCGGTGGAAAAGGAGTATGTACCATAACACAAGTTTCCCCAGTAAAATCAGCGTCTATTATCCCAGTTAAAACAAATAATCCCATCATGGTAGCTGAAGATCGCCCCAAAAGCAAAGCTCCCATAGGCTGTCCATCAATGATGATTGGTCCCTTTATTCCAGTCGGGACCTTTTCCGGTTGGGTGGTCATCAGCGTTACCGCTACTGAGGCTGCCACGTCCAGCATGAGGCTCCCGACGGTGGCTGGTTGAAGGGGGGCTGGGCTGAGGTGTTGGCAGCTGCTACTTGTGTCTGGGCACGGGGGCTGTTGGTCGCGCTGGGCCTCCCGTTTCCCGAGTGGTGTCAGCAGGCTCCGGTGTTGTGGGTATCCAAGCGACAGCTGTGACACCAGACGCTAGCTGCTTGGCAGGCTCGCCGGGTGTGTCCCATGCCTCCGCACCAGTAACATTTAAATCAGCCAGTAGATGGAGATCGTGGACTACTTGTTCCTGCTACTTGTAGGGCTGCAAGGGTGGCAAGGACTTGACTCTGCGATGCTGCTGCCTGCTCCTTCAATCCTGCCCCTAGCTCTTTAATAGCTTCTACTAATATCTCCTGAGTCCCTATGGGCACATTTGTCATGCATTCTAAAGCTTTTTCTGTAGTCCAATTAGCTCCTAGGGTATTTAGCACATTCTTTGTAGCCTGGTTGCTGTTTTGAATAGCACACTGTTTGAGAAGGGCCCCTTTCATGAAATCAATAGCAGCGGCCACCTTATCTATAAAAGATCCAAACAGTTCATCCCTTCCTTGCTTTATACCCATGTATGAGGGAATCCCACCTGGTTCTTTTATCCTACCTACAGCCAGCCTCACCAGTCGCATGGCCTCTCGACATTTATCAGGACCGATTAACGCTTGTGCTCCTGTTTGAGCAAAAGCCCCTATATCCAATAATTCATCTAAGGTTATCCCCTGTAAAGGGTCACTGGGCTGCCGTACCACTGCTACGCACTCTTGGCAGAGTGCTTGCCAATGTGCATTAAACAGAAGCTGCTGATGTTGAGTAAAAATAGGCTTTGCTATTCCTCTACAATCGGCTGGCAATAACACCTGGCTCCCCCAAATATAGTCAAGCATTTGCTTTGTGGGCTCACCGGTCACCCCAAACTGACTAACTGTGGACCGTAACTGTGACAACAGTTTCCAATCTAGGGCAGTAATTGCTGCCTGTAATCCACCCCCATCCAGAGGAGTATACACCACCGGGCAAGCCACTTCCATAGCTGCTGCCATAGCCTCACTATCCCCCGAATCCATGATCTCTTTTGCTACCGCTGCCCATGCCTTCCTCCGCTCTTGTGCAATGGCCCCCGCTAGGTTACTCTCTGCCCCAGGGATCGGCTCATTGCTAGGAGGGGGAGTGGAGGGTCTGTCCAGGGCACAGACGGTGCGGATGGTGCTGTTATGGGGGGTGAGTTACTGCTTGAAGCAGGAGCCGATGTTGGTGGCAAGATAACTGTGGATGTGGCAGGGGGTAATGGGCAATCTGACCAATCCCCATAACTTTTATTCTTTCCATGAGCCGCAGTAGCTTCCTGAGCAGCCTTCTTTTCTACCTGATATTGTACTAACTCATTATGCACCACTCACCATAACTTTCCTAACTTCTTTGCAGTTTTATCATCATCTAAAACCGCCTCCCACAGCTTATCTCTAAACTTTCGCCACTCACCTAATTTATGGACTGTTTGAGGATTTTGAAAAAATCCCTGTGCATACCCATAAGCTAATAACCCATGAAGCTCTTTCTGCAAATCTATGCCCTTAACCTGTCGCTTTTTTAAAAAGCAAGTAAATAAATCATATGCTGCTTGCCTTTCCATTTTAAACATCAGCGCTGTTGCAGCCCCATAAAGTCACGGCAGTACGTATCAGCCGGGCTTTCCTTTGAAGTCACCCAGGGCCCGGCACCTGCCCCGTTTTCAGTGGTGCTTTTTAACCGTCCTTGCTGCGACAGGACACAAACTCCTTCACCGATCCCCCGTGGTCGCCATTACCGATATCACGTTGTTGGGGTCACCATGTTGTTGGGATCGGCGGGAGAAATGCAGCACGCAATATGAGTGATCAGCAAATCTCAAACTTTATTGATAGGTACACATCTTTATGTTGGTGTTAATGAGGCTCATACATATTGCAAAGGCGAGTTCACTATTGGTTAGTTACTTATCAGCCAACTACGCCTACTTCTGCATTCTTGTGGATATTTTATTGAAACTTTTCTTCACATTTCTGCCAAAGATGTTCTCCCCTATCCTGCTGTTGCACCAAGGACACAATGTCCTTGCCTGTCATTGGACAGTGACTACTGACTCCTATAGGGCATGGAGACTGCTCCTGACCAGCACCTGGACATTAGATTCAAATACAGGAATCTGACAGAATGTATTTCTAACCTGCTGCCTATTAAAATCACCTCAGAAGAGAAAAGATGGATTATATTGTTGAGATAATTCCTATATCAACCCACTGAAATTTGCATGTGGCAGAGAAGCATTTTAGTAGAGTGCAGACCCCTGCCCTCCTGCTAGCTCAATAAAAGGGCTTTTGCAAGGCAATGCATTTGTCTGCTGATTTCTTTGAATTAAGGAGACCCCTCAGGACTGCTGTATCCTGAGGGAACACTGCTGGCCATCCCCTGTGTCTATCTGCAAAAGCTTCAAATCAGCTGCCCCAGCTTCCGGGGCCTCTCTTGGCCAGCATTCAGACGTGGATGCAGGGCTGCTGCCAGGCACTGCTGGGACCCAGTGGGTCAGGACCAGCTGTCTCGTGTCCACAGAGCAGCCCTGACACAACCAGGGCCATCCCGAAAGCAGACAAACGCTCATGGGTGAGCAGAGAGGAACAAGGAGCACTGGGCTGCTCTCAGGGTATCTCAGCATGGTGCTCCAGTGGGAGGAGCAGGCTGGCCACCCACATTCAGGGCATCCCCTGGATCAAAAGGATGGGCATTTTGTCCTTTTCATCCCTCCAGCCCATAACCAGGCCTGACATCTCCTCTTCTGGAATGGAGTTTTTCCAGTTACAGTCAAATTCCCACCAGTTAAACCATAAAGTTTCCTTCATTGTCTGCTCTTCATTATCTTGTTGACATGCACAACAGTGGACCAAATATGGCAGGGCCTTAGACACGACTTTGGCCTTGACACACAGGCTCCTTGTCCCACTGCTGGCCTTCAGTGTGCTCAACAAGACTGTTGAACTGCACAGTTCTGTGGAGCTGCACCTTCAACACAGGGACCTTTCCAGCCTGAGCTGCCCTCGTTCCTCTGGGTCTGTGGGAGAGAATGGCAGCAGGGGCCAGTGTTTCCCAGGGCCCCGGATGTGCTTCAGCTCCACAGGGATGCAGGCAAAGTGAAGAAGCCAAACTGTTTATTAATGGAAGGCGAAGTAAAGGGAGGAGTGGGGAGGGAAGAAAGGGGACAGGCAGGGTCTGGGGGCTGGGGGGAGGCACGGAGTTGTCAACAGGCAGGGAGAGGGCAGGAGCTATGGGAGCTTCCCATAGGCTCAGCTGTGCCAATCATCAGCTGTGCCTGAAGCTCCAGCTGGTCTCTTCTGGTCTCTTCTGGCCTCTCAAGGTGATCTCCTCTTCCATGGTGTTTTTAGGACTTTTAGGAGCAATGGTTCTTCTGAGCCACCAGATAAACGTAGTTCTGCAGATCTCTCAATGATTCTCTGCTGAACGACTATGTTCATTTGGGAAGGGCTGTCATCTCTTCTCAGGCCTTGAAGGGCTGGAAGAGAGATGAGCAGAGGCACAGTCAGAGCCTGGATCTGCACATAGCCAAGGAGGCCTTCCTGCCAGGGCCATACCCCCCACCTTTTGCCATGTACAGGAGGCAGCAGGAGACAACGGGATCAGCCAGAAGGTGCTAGCCACAAATGTCCCCCGCACAGGTCCTGTCCCTGAGATCTCTCTGTGTTTGTCCACACAGGGAGTGAAGCCTGTCGCAGCCAGGGCAGGACTTGCAGTTCCCCCAGTGGCAGCCCCCGCTGGCAGCCCGCTGCCCGCACTCACCCTCATTGAGGAGCTGGAGCTCTTCCTTCCGGCCCATCGTGACCATCTCGGCCATGCCTGTGAACACAGAGCCTGTCACGGCCCCAGCGGCACAGCTCCCTGCCAGCGGCGCTGCCGGCGCTGTGGCCACACGGGCTGCTGGCCCGGCAGGGCTCAGCCCGGGCCCTTGCCGCACGCTGCCGCCCCAGGGCACGGCTGCCAGAGGGCGGCAGCAACGCCCAGGCCAGGCGGGGCTCCACGGCGCCGGGGCCGGCTGGCGCTGCCGGGGCAGCAGGCGGGGCTGGGGCCGAGCTGCGGCGGGCCGGGCCGGGGAGGGAGCCCGGGCTCCGGACTCACCGATGATCCTGACGGCCGCCGCTCGTAGGGGCTCCTGTGGGCTATCCAGGTAGCGCAGTGCCCGGCGCAGGTGCTCGGCCGCTCGGCTCCTGTCCTCTGCCAGCTGGAGAGAGCAGCAGGAGGGAAGAGTTGGCGCGGGCTCAGCCCCTGGGCCGAGCGCTGCCTGCGCCCAGCCCCGGCCTCCCCTGCCCGCACAGCCCTGAGGCGCGGCCAGCAGCCCCTGGCCAAGGGCTCCCGAGGGCAGGGGGCAGAGGGCCGGCTGCCGCCCGGGGAGCCACGGTGCCGCCCCGCAGCCCCGCCGGGCCGGGGCTCCATGGGCACCCGGCTCGGGCCCACGGGAGCCTGGAGAAGAGCCCGCTCGGCCTCTGGCTGCAGCAGCGGGCACAGCTGTTAGCCCCGCACACTGAGCACCGGCCTCAGGGACCTTCTCCAGGCTGAGCCTGGGGCTTCCAGGCCCTCCTTACCAGGACCTCGATGAACTCTGACAGCTGCGCCTTCTTCACCAGCTGCTTGAGCTTCCTCCTCTTCAGGAACCTTGCCACACGAAGCAGCGTTTCCCAAGAGGCCTGGAGGGCAGCAGAGACCCAGAGATGGCCCCACAGGCCAAGGGAGAGGACCCACATCCCTGTGCCGAGGCCTGCAGGAGGCTGCAGTCCATGAGGTGCCAGGGCAGGAGGCAGCCAAGCCCCCTCCCCGAGATCCACCTGCATCACACAAAACCTCACCTTTGCCACACACTGGTTCTCATCATGGCAGTGGAAGAAGAGTGGAAGGAGGCTTTGGCTCAAAATCTTCGCAAGGGGCTTTTTTCCCTCATCCACTACCAAGTCCATCACCCTGAAGAAGAGCTGAAGGGAGAGCACTTGCACATAGCTGTTGTCCTGGAGGAATGGAAGAGTATGAGGCCTTTAGACCAATTACTCCAGGCTCACCTAGGCAAAGTTTCTGGGCAGCAGCCAGTGCCTGCAGCTGGGGACACAGAGCCTTACATGGTCAAAGAGCAGCAGCAGTGCCTCAGCCAGCTTTGGGGCAGTAGTGCTGGATACCAGGATGTCTGCCTGGAGCACATTTGTGAACACATGGATGGACATGCTGACCACCTCTCCATTGGCATCACCCAGCAGCTCCAGAAGGCTCCGAGACAGACTGCACAGTCTGCTGGCCTGTGTGGAACACAAGGCTGTGCTGCAAAGCCATGGACGGCTGCACCGCCAGCACCGCCCTGGCACTGCAAGCCCACCCTGCTGCTGCAGGGCCCACAGGCCAAAGGCCTGACGCAAAGCACTGGGGCAGGTGAGGCAGGAGAGCTGGGAGCAGCTGCCTCAGCTCCTGAAGCCCTGCACACCCAAGGGGCTGCTTTCCCCAGCGCAGCTTCCGCCACAGCCCCCTTCTCACCATCGAGGGATCCTTGCTGAGACCCACGAGGCCTCTGAGCGCCACGCGACGCTGCTCCCTGCACTCCATCTGCAGGCAACTTGACATGATCTTCACAAGAGTGCGAGCACATTTCCTCAAGTCCAGGCACTCAAGG
Organism: Zonotrichia albicollis; assembly: GCF_047830755.1. Classification (NCBI taxonomy): domain Eukaryota; kingdom Metazoa; phylum Chordata; class Aves; order Passeriformes; family Passerellidae; genus Zonotrichia; species Zonotrichia albicollis. The sequence continues at coordinate 5,125,355 of NW_027428460.1, read as the reverse complement.
ACCTGAAAGGCACAGGGCAGTGACAGGGGAGCCATCCAGCAGGAGCCCAGAAGCGCACAGGCCCGGGCCCAGGCAGCAGCACAGGGCGTGGGCACCGTCCCAGGCAGCTGTGGCTGTGAGAGGGCACAGAGCTGGGAGGCAGCTCAGCGAGGCAGCACTGGCCACCAGGCTCACCTCCACAAGGAATGCCAGCAAGGGCAGATCCCACCTTGGCTTTTCACTGCTGAGCAGCAGGAGAAGGCAATATGCGACATGGGAACACAGGGGGGTCAAGTCATAACGCATCTCCCTGGCATGGGGAAAAAAGGAGACCGTGAGGTGGAGGGAAAACCTCTCCCAGGACTGACTCTGAGAGGTCTGGTCTTTCCCCAGCATCCCTGGAGGGGATGTGGGTGCTCTGGGAAGTGGCCCCTTCTGGGCACTCTCCTCTCCCAGCCTTTTTCAGGCTCCTTGGCCATCCCTCAGTGATGAGGCTCTGTGGCCCATGACCACAGGGACTGTGTGGAGCACAGGGCACAAATGCCAGGGGCAATGGGGAGAAGGGGGTCTCACCTGGCCAGCAGACCCATAGCATAGTGCTGGGTGTCAGCAAACAGCAGCGTGTCCCAGCCACACTTGCGCTCCATAGACATCACCACATGGTCACACTGCAGCATGTAGAGCAGAACCTTCATGGCCTGCACTGCAAACCTGTGTGCAGAGCAAAGGCCAGGTCACACTGGGAGCACTGGCACTGGCCACAAGGGCATGGGAAGGACAGGAGGACTGGGACCTGTTAAGCTTGATGGGAAGGCAGTGTTCCTCCTGGCATGCTCTCCAGAAGGTATCAACTTCCTCTGGTGGCATCTGTCACACTGGGAGCACTGGCACTGGCCACAAGGGCATGGGAAGGACAGGAGGACTGGGACCTATTAAGCTTGATGGGAAGGCAGTGTTCCTCCTGGCATGCTCTCCAGAAGGTATCAACTTCCTCTGGTGGCATCTGCTGTGTAGTGATGACAGTATGGAAGAGCAGTGCCACAAACAGTTGCTCAGAATAAGGGATCATGGCCTTTTTGCATTCAGGCACCTGGACAGTCACCCAGAGCACCAGAGTTGCCTGCAAAAGAAGCAGCCCAAGACAGTGCTCAGTGCTGAGGTGTCCATGGGGCAGGGCCCAAGGGCAGATGCAGGAGGAGCAGCAGGCTTGGTGCCTCCTGAGCCTGCCCCTAGCCCAGGTTTCAGCCCAGTGACTCCAGCACCGAGAGGACTGAGAGCTACTGGAGAGGCGACCTGGGGGTGAGCATGGGCCCAGAAACTCACAGCCAGGGCAAAAACGTCCCTGTCGTCCCCATCAGAGGTGCATGCGCTGTGCAGTGGCCAGTCTTCCATTACACGAATCAGTGTTGGCAGCACTTTCTCCATTGTTACTTGTGAGGAGCCAATGGTTCTCCATATGATTGCAGCAGCTCTGTGGGATCAGATCTCTGTGTCAGGGGCATCTCAGTCACAGTACATTGCCCTGTGCAGCTGTGGGAATGCAGATGAAAGAGCCCCAGTGCCCTGAGGGGCAGGGGGGGAGCACTGGCAACAGGCTTGGGAAACAGAAGGGCCCAAGGGTCCTGGACCTCTGTGCCTGTCTGGCAGAGCCCATAGCACAGGCTGTGCAGGGCCATGGGCCCTAAAGGCTGGTGAGCCCTGAGCTCTCCAGGCACCTGGGCCCTGTACCTGTCACATGTTGGGGCACAGCGCAGGAGGGTCAGCACCACGTCAGCAGGCTGTTCTTCAGCCAGCCTCACAATGTCCCTTTGCAGCCTGGCATCCGCAGTGCCCTGGGACAGTAGAGTCAGGTGGATGTTTCTTATGATGGCTGGCACCTGGAGGAGACAGGTGGTAGATTTTGAGTGCTGTCCTTGGGAGCAACTTCCCCAGCTTCCCCCAAGAAGTGCTTCCCTTCCCGCCACACTGTGCTGGCCTCAAAGGCTGAGGGGGTCCAGTGACCATGGCTTGAGGGGACACACAATCCTGGCAAACCTCCAGGCCTGGCCCCAGGCTGCTTACCTGCTGCTGAGAAGGAACAGCACTCTCCTCAAAAAAATCCTTAGTGGGAGCATGAATCCCAGTGAGAGTGGGCCTGGTGCCAGTATTTGAGATGCCTTCAGTCTCTGCAGTGTTGGTGTTTATGACGGCCACATCCTCAGTCACTTCCTTGTGGGCCTTTGCCCTGTCCTCATTCATTGCAGCCTCAGAGTTTTGTGAGCGCTCAGCCGAATCTGGGCTGACATCAGGCTCTGCCTGGAGCTTGGTCAGCCCCGAGTCAGGCTGGGCTGTGCCCTCAGCTGCTGTGGTGCTGCTCTTTCTACGTGGTCGGATGTGCAGGAATTTCCGGAACCTCTTCAGGAGAATAAAGGGCAGGGAAGCCAGGGATGCTCCGTGGCATGCTCCAAGCGTGGTGCTGGGCTGAGCAGGGACAGCAGGCCCAGCCCAGGTGGGGGTGGCTGCAGGTACCTTCAGGGTTTGGCGCAAGCAGCCACGGCTGGACTTCTGCTCTTGTGTCTTGTCCAGGGCTGCATCTGGCAAAGAGCGAGTGCAGCCAGAGATGAGGGGCTGCGGAAGAGCCTGGAGAAGACAACCCAGCCCTGCGCTCCCAGGCAGGGAGAGCTCCAGCATGACCCAGGGGATAGAGCATGGCCATTGTGGGGTGTCTGTCCTGCCCCTGTTTCATCCTGTCCATGGGCATTTCCCCAGGGGATGAGATGAGATGGGATGGCATGGCATGGCATGGCATGGCATGGCATGGCATGGCATGGCATGGCATGGCATGGCATGGCATGGCATGGCATGGCATGGCATGGCATGGCATGGCATGGCATGGCATGGCATGGCATGGGATGGGAGGATGGGATGGGATGGGATGGGATGGGATGCGATGGGATGGGATGGGATGGGATGGGATGGGATGGGATGGGATGGGATGGGATGGGATGGGATGGGATGGGATGGGATGGGATGGGGCCAAGCTGGCTGTACCCATCAGCCCTGTGGCCCAGCTCTGCTACTCACCATCCTGCAGTGTCTGGATATGCTCTGGATCTTCAGGCTGTTGTGCTGGGGCAGCTCCAGGGCTTCTCTTTTTTTTCCCCCTGAACACTTTCAACAAGCTGGGGAATCTGGCTGCCATGCCAGAGTGTGTTCTTGAGGGCGCCTTAAAAAGAGATGCCTCAGAATATTGCCAAGTCAACAACTGCAGTTGTGCCCTCAAGGCACCTGAAACAGGGAAGCCTCAGGAAGGCTGCAGGACAGGAAGCCCTGCACTCTGGTCTTGAGGGCACCTGCCACAATGACAGGAGGCTCCTCCTAAGTGATTCAGGTGACCAAATCCCACGGTCGATGGCACTGGCCACAGGAATGGCAGGTGTCTCAGAAAAGCTCCGAGTCACAGAGTCCCGCAGTCTGGCCTCAAGCTCAGCTGCAGGAATAACGCTGCGGAAAAGCTCTGGGAGAGACAGAAACGAGTGTGCTGTGTGGGGGCTCCTCACAGCACAGCTCTGCCCTGTTCTGTCCCGTTGCCTGTTCTGAGCACCCGGGCAAGCTTCTATTTCCCACGTGTCACAAAGGTCCCTTGGACACCGGGTTCCATTCCATGCAACGATGACTGTGCTGCAGCTTACCACCCAGGGCCGTTGCACAAACTGCCACCTGCCCTGAGGCTGCCCCCAGCCCAGCCAAAGTGGCCCAGGCTGGAAGGAATCCCTGGGCCCAGGTGTCTAAGGCAGCCCCACAGGATCTCTTGGAACTGCTCGAAACATCAGCAAAAGCTGCCCTGCTCTGTGAGCTCAGGGCATTTAAGAATCCTCACTTCAGGAAAGCTTTCCTTCCCATTGCTCAACTCAAGTAGTTCCAAATTTTGCAAACTTCTCCAATTAATAGCCATGGCCAGAGAATGGGAATGGTTTGGAAGTTTGTTCCCATCTCAAAGCAGCAACTCATTTGCCTTAACATCATCCGCTGGAAGTCACTTTACAAAACATAACACTACACAGAGCCAAAAAGAAGGCCATTCTTTGATTTGCAAGTGGTTTTCGAAGAAGGGATTATAATCTCCTAATTCTTTTAAGGACTAAAAACTGTCAAGGAGTGAAAGACTACTCAGTGTTACAAGAGTAACCAGAACAAATGAGTAGATGGCAAAAGGGCTAATTCTCCCCAGTACCAATATCTAAGTGGCCAATAAAGTACAACTCTCCCTTCTTGTTCCCTGCAGGAGAAACAGCACCAGTAAAAAAAATGGTCACAGATATTCTTTCTGCCCTCCATAACCAAAGCTGTGCTAAAGCACAGATGCTGCCTTCAAACTGACTCAAATTCCAGGCCAGACCTCTCACCTTCCAGACAACTTCTTCCCCAACACGCCCCCCAACAACCACCCCTAAACACCCCCACAGAAGCCCTCAACACCCCACCAGGAGCCCCAGCTGTGCCCGTCCCTCCGCAGAGCTTTCCCAGCCTCCAGCAGAGCCCCTGGTTCCCTGCACGTGCCGTGGGATGGCACTCAGGAGGATCTGCTCCAAGGCCTTCCCTGGCTTGGAGCAAAGCCAGGCTGCCAGGCCTGTGGTTCCTGGATCATCCTTGCCAGCGAGCCTTCCTGTGCACGGCTGTTCCATTGGCACATCTGCACTCAGCTTGGACTTCTCCACTCAACCAGGGCTGCTGAGAAAGGATCCAGAGCAGCCTGGCAACCTGTTTCTCCAGCTCCCTCTTCACTCTTGGGGGAGCTAGAACATCCCACAGGAAAGCAATTGGTGCCACAAGGAGTGGGTGGCATCAGGCAGCTCAGGACTGATGAGATGCCCCTCAGGACTGCTGTATCCTGAGGGAACACTGCTGGCTGTCCCCTGTGTGTATCTGTAAAAGCTTCAAATCAGCTGCCCCAGCTTCCGGGGCCTCTCTTGGCCAGCATCCAGACGTGGATGCAGGGCTGCTGCCAGGCACTGCTGGGACCCAGCGGGACAGGACTGGCTGTCTCGTGTCCACGGAGCAGCCCTGACACAGCCAGGGCCATCCCAAAAGCAGACAAATGCTCACGGGTCAGCAGAGAGGAGCAAGGAGCACTGGGCTGCTCTCAGGGTGTCTCAGCTGGGCTCACTCCCCCACACATCCCCATTTTAAGGTTGGCTGATGCCCAGGTGCCAGAAAGGTCTGCCTTGTTCTCTCCAAGTCGCACAGGGAGACCCTATGAGCAGGACATTTTGGGAGGCCTTTTCTGAGGACAGGGACACACCAAGATCAGCCAACGCTCTCCACGCTGCCTGGCCCACACATCCCAGCTCTGTGCTGACCCTGGGCCACAGCAGCTCCCACCAAGCAGGAGGCAAATGCATATTGCCAAGAGTTGAAACACAGCAGTCAGGAAAGATGTGAAAGGTGTGTGTGTAAAGGCCTTTTAATTCACAGCTCTCACAGCGAGCTTTGGGGCTCATGGCTGGACAGAGATGCTCCTGCTCACACCTCTGTCTAAAGGGGGTAACACTACCTGCTGCAGGTGCTTGGGTTGATTTCCAGAGGTCCAGGCAGATGCCAAACCTGCTCTTCATTGCCTTCTCCCTGCCCCTCTGCCAAGTGCAATGGGCCTCATGGACTGAAAGGAGCACAGAGAGCCAAAGGGGGACACTCGCACCTGCCTCACTGGGAGCTCCATGGGAGGCACTTTCTTTGAGAAGCAAGCCCCTTTCCTCCAAAGGTGTTTCCCCAAATGCGCAGCTTTCCTGGGGAACACCAACACACCCTTAAGAAATGCTGGCAAGGCTGAATGACTTCAGGTCCTTTCAGGACAGGCACTCCAGCTCTAGCTCCTGTTCCCTCAAGTGAGTTTTCAGGGGCAGGTTCAGATGTGCAGCCCCAGGCCCTCTACAAACACAAGCTGCCTGCTGCCTCTTCACCTGCCTCAGCTGCTGCCTGCGCTCACGGCACCAAAACCAGGCTTTTCCTGGCCAGGGACCAGAGCCCTGTTCCTGCAGGACGCTCTTGCCAGCACCTTCCAGGACTCTGTGCTGTGCACACAGCGCTTTTCGTGCCTGCTCCCAACAGGCTTTGGAACACAGAGCACAACTTGGCTGGCTCTGCCACCAGCACAGCCCAAACACGGGCGGAGGAAGAAGCAGCTGGGGCTGTTTTGTGGCCATGCCCCAGAGAGACTGGAAGGGTGCCCTCCCTCTGCTCTCCCTTGGTTGGCATTCTGCCTGGGTCTGAGCCTGAGGCTGCCATTCCTCACTTGTGGGGAGCAGAACCACAACCGGGATCCCGGCACTGCCTGACAGCGCTCTGGGCACTGGCTGTCGCAGTGAGGGTGGCTGTGACAAACTTTGGGTCCCCTGACTTCAGGGTAAACATGGTGCAAAATAGGAGAGAAGGAGGGGGAACCATGGAATTCCCAACAAGGAAACGACCTTTAATGGGAAATAAAAATGGGAACTATGCTCAGGAACGGAACACAACATAGGGAGAAGCTCCAAGGGCCAGAAATAAGGAAGAGATAACAGTATATAGTCTTGGAGATTAACATTCTAGAAACCATACTATATATGGAACACATGTAACCACTAGGGGAGTGGAACTTGGACTAATTAACATAACTACTCCAAAGGCTCTTAGGAGACAATCTGAGGCTTGCGCTGATTTAGATGAATGGTTCCCAGACCTTGAAGATCAGGCTTGGTTTGTTTAGTGTGAAGTCAGCTGACCCTATGTCTTAGTTGGGTTGACTCCCACATGTTACTCTTTTCTTGTAAAGCTAGAAATAAAAGGGAGGGAATCTTGTAGAATTCCATAGACACTGCATTTCTTGCAGTTAGGAGAAAAAATGGAACTTTATGGTCTCATGTTTAAATGGAACACTTCTGAAAAAGATCCTTTGTTAATCACACAGTGGGTTTTTCTTCCTTATAGGTCTCAAAAAATCAATTTTTACAACCATGGAGATGACAGCTGAAATCATAGTTAGAGCCAGAACGAGATTGCTAACTATGGCAGGCCAAGATTTTGTAATTATTTATTTACCTGTGAAAAGGGTTGATTGGGCTTTGCAAAATTTAGACTTGCAAATTACATCGCTAAATTATTCAGGTGTTTGTTCTATTCATTACCCAGGCCACAAATTGTTACAAGCTAAATTAAGTTTTGGAGAAAAACCCATGCTAAGTGAAGAGCCTTTAAGTGCTATAACTCTCCTCACTGATGGAGCAGGGAAAACACAGAAATCAGTAATACTATGGCAAAATCAAACAACCAAAACATGGGAGTCAGTTCCAACAATAGAGGGCTCTCCTCAGATTGTTGAACTGGCTGCAGTAGTTTAGAGCATTTCAGCTCTTTTCAGAACTTTTGAATTTAATTACAGATTTATCTTGTGTTGCTAGTATTGTTAAAAGAAGAGAAGGATCGGTTTTAAAGGATGTTACAAATTATATTGTTGGCTTTCATGTCTTTCTACAATTTTGACACTCAGAACTAACCAATATTTTGTCTCTCATATCAGGGCTCATTCCTCGCTTCCAGGATTCATGGCAGAAGGAAATGTGAGAGCCGACAAACTGACAGTGGTTTTTTCAAACACTTTGCCAAACATTTTGAACAAGCAAAACTGAGTCATGCTTTTTTCCAACAAAATGCACAAGCACTGGTGCCAATGTTTGGCACAAGCATGATCAGCACAGATCAAAACTGCACCTTCTGGCAGCTGCAAAGGCACATGAGAGGCACAGACATCAGGAATTTTCAATCTTGCCATTTACCTTCCAAATTCTCATGGAATAATGGCATTCCAGGCATTGGGAATTTTGAATGCTCCAGCTGCTTTCCCCAATTCCCATGGAATAATGGCTTTCTGGCCATGAGGAATTCTGAATCCTCCAGCTCTCCCTCCAGATTCCCATGGAATAGTGGCATTCCAGGCATCAAACCCTGCAGTTCTCCTCAAAAAGTGCCCCCAAAACTATGGAACAATGGCATTCCAGGCATTGGAAATTTTGAATGCTCCAGCTCCCCTCTGAAATGCCCATGGAATAATGGCATTCAAACTGTTGGGAATTTCAAATCCTCCAACTCCTCTCCCAAATTCCCACCAAATTCCCATGGAATAACAGCATTCTGGGTGTCAGGAATTTCAACTCCTCCCATTCCCCTCCCAAATTCCCATGGATTAAGAGCATTCTGGGCGTCAGGAAGTTTGAATTCTCCCGCTCCAATGTCATATTCCTACCAAAACTGGAGAGTGGAATGACTGCGTTCTGGGCACCAGGAATTCCAAATCCTCCAGCTCCCCTCCCAAATTCACATGGAAAAACGTCATTCTGGCCATCAGGAAGTTTCAATCCTTCAGTTCCCTTCCCAAATTCCCATGAAATAATTGCATTCCAGGCATTGGAAATTTTAAATCCTCCAGTTCCCATCCGAAATTTCCCCCAAACTATGGAATAATTGCGTTCTGGACATTGGGAATTTTGAATCCTGCAGGTCCCATCCCAAATTCCCATGAAATAATGGCATTCGGGGCATAGGGAATTTGGAATCCTTCAGTTCCCCTCCCAAATTCCCAACGAATAAGAGCACTCTGGGTGTTGGGAATTTAGAATGCTCCAGTTCTCCTCCCAGATTCCCACCAAAACTATGGAATAACTGCATTCTGGGCATTGGGAATTTCGAATGCTTCAGCTCCCTGTTTTGCGGAGAAAAGAAGAAACCTCACAACTTGTAAAAGTTGTAAAGCCCGGTATGCTTTATTACGACGCGCGCCGGACGCAAGACTCCCCAAAAGGGCATGCGTACCCCTGAAGATTTCAGACCTCTTTTTTATCCCCCTTCCAAATGCATATGCATACAGTTTCACAATAAGTTCATACATATTCATCTTGCATGACACTTAGCACTAATTCTTCTTTATCGGAGGAATTCCTAGGTCGGGGGCAGATTGACCTCGTGGTTCTTCTGTTTTTCTTTCTCTGTCTCCTTGCTGTCTCTGGAACGCGGCCTCTCCTTCAGCTTTAGCTCCACAGACCCTTCACCTCTCCCAGACACTTCACCTAGTTCAGGATGGATCCTTACTCTGTCTCACTCCCTTCCCAAATTCCCCATGGAACTCCCATGGAATACTGGCATTTCGGATGTTGGGAATTTGGAATCCTGCAGTTCCCCTCCAATATTCCCAAGGAATGAAAGCATTCCAGGCATTTAGAATCTTTCAGTTCCCCTCCGAAATTCCCATCAAATTCCCGTGGATTTCTCACCCTAGTTTACTGTTGCTACTGTGAATCCAGAAAAGGTGTCAGGAGAAACATGGACATATTTAAAAGTCCCAAAGCTCGAAAAGTGTGTTACATCTGTTTGCCAGATGTCATTAGGTTTCAACGCTTGTGAGTTTGTACCTAACATTTGTGGCAAAGAAAGAGTCTGCTGACACTGGGAGCAAGGATTCACCACATCCCGTGCTTGGGGCAAAGTCAGATGGAATTGTTTTCCCAGTGCTCGGGCATTTTGATGGTAGACATCATGAGAAAGTTTGGCCTGCCCTGACTTTTGTGGTATAGTGACTGTCATGGCGAGGGCATCCGCCCTCACATCACCTTCCAGTCCAGGTCCAGGCAGAGGGGTGTGTGATCTAAAGTGCAGAAGGTTGTATTGCTGAGACCTGGGAAGTGAAAAGCTGTACAGAGAGGTTAATAACAGAAAAAGAACTTTGTTAGAGACTTCCTTCAGGAATGAGTGCTGAATTCTCTTAATGATTCCTGTAACATAAAGAGAATCACAAACAATGTTAATACAGCCTGGGGACATTGCAGGGCTGGGCAATGTTTACAGCCCAGAGCATTCCCAGCATCTTCCTGGGGGTCATTCCCAGGGATATCCCCGGGACAGCCCACAGACATTCTGAGGACATCCCTGGGACATCCCGAGGGATTCCTGGGGACATTCCCAGAGCCATTCTTGGCAACATTCCCAGGGAAATCCTGGGGCATTCTCTGGATCAGTAAAAGCAGGATCAGGAACAACAGGATCCAGAAAATCAAGATCAGGAAAAGTGGGATTGGGAAAATCGGGATTGAGAAAATTGAGACCAGAAAAGTGGGATCAGGGGAAGTGGGGTCAGGGAAAGCAGGGTCAGGAAAAGTGGGATCAGAAAATTTGGGATTGGGAAGATCGAGATTGGGAAATTTGGGATGGGGAAAATCGGGCTCAGGAAATTAGGGACCAGGAATAGCGGGATTGGGAAAATTTGGGATCGGGAAATTTGGGATCAGGAAATTCGGGTTTGGGAAATTGGGGCTCAGGGAATCAGGACATGCCCACAAAAGCCACATCCTTGTGGGATTTGAGGATCCACAGCCGATCTCTGAGCTGCTGTGGAGGCTGAGCCTCCTCCTGGATCCGCTGGAATTCCTCGGTGCCGATGATGAGCAAGACTGGGGGTCGATCCCTGGGAATTCTTGGGGACATGGACCAGGATCAGGGGAAAAATATCCCAGATTTTGGGGGAAAAATGTTCAAATTTTGGGGAAAAATATCCTGAATTTTGGGGAAAATATCCCAGATTTTGGAGGGGAAAACCACCAGATTTTAAGCAAAAAAATCCTGTTTGTTTTTTTTTTTTTTTTAATATCCTAAATTTTGGAGGAAAAAACCCCTGACTTTTCAATGAAAAAATCCGTAATTTTGGGGGAAAAATCCTGAATTTTCAGTCAAAGAATCACGAATTTTGGGGCAAAAAATCATGGATTTGGGGGGGGGGGGAGTGGTGGGGAATAGCAGATTTTGGGGGAGAAAAATTGCAGATGCTGGGGGAAAAATGTTGGATTTTGGGAGCCTCACATGAGCTCCTGGATCAGGTCCCTGAAGATGACTTGGATGGCTTTGGGGTTTGTCCCGGAGCGAGGACAGCGCTCCAGGGGTGACGGTGACATTGGTGAAATCATGGAGCAGCATGATGGGGTTGGAGCGGCCCTTGGGCTGCAGGAAAGGATGGGGTGAGGCTCCCAAATCCCCCCCAAATTCTCCCAAAATCCCACGAAAAACTCCCATAAAAATGGCCCCCAAAATACCATAAAAATATCCAGAAAATCCACCAAAATCAACCCAAAATCAACCCCAAATGTCCCCAAACTCCTCAAAATCCTTAAGCCCAAATTGCCCCAAAATTCCCCCAAACCATCCCTAAAGCCCCCAAAATCTTCTAAATCACCCCAATATCCTCCAAATTCTGCACAAAATATCTAAATATCCTCCAAATCCCACAAATCACCCCAAACTCTCAAAAATCTGCCCAAAATCACCCCAAATCTCCAGACTTCTCTAAAACCACCTCTGAATCACCCCCAAAATCCACTAAAATCCCCCCAAAACCCCCTTAATTTCCCCACCCTCCAAAAATCCCCCAAATGCCCCCTAAAATAATCCCAAATCACCTCAAAATGCCCTCCAAATCCCCCAAATCACCCTAAAATATCCCTCCCAAAATGCCTCCGGTGCCCAGATCCCCCCTCCCCAGCCCTGCCCGGTTCCCCTCCCGGTGCCCCCTCGGTGCCCGACCCCGCAGCCGGCGCTCCCCGGGCGGGCTCCGAGCCCCGGAGCTCCTGCGGAGCCTCCGCCGAGCCCGGGGAGGACAGGAGGGACCGGGGGCGACGGGGGGGACCGAGGTGTCCCCAGGAGCGTTTTGGGGGACAAGGGACCCGCTGGGGTTGGGGACCCGGGACCCCGGGGTGTCCCCGGGATGGAGGGAGGAGGTTCCCGGGCAGGGGCGGCTGTCGCGTGTCGCCATTGGCTGATACGGATGTCGCGATTGTCGCCAGGCCCGGCCGTGGGCAGCAGCAGCGGCTGTCGCGAGATGTCCCCAAGGGCCCCCAGCGCGAGTGGTGCTGTTCCCAACGTCCCCAACAGCCCTGGAGCCGCGGGGGGATGGGGGATCGGGGGTTCCTGGAAAGGACGGGGTGAGACCCCAAAATCCCCCCTCGGGACACACCGACACCGTCGGTCCCCGCAGCCTGGGACAGTCCCGGCTCTCGCAGTGCGATGAAAGCCGCGACCGGCGACAGTGACCCGAGGCCGGGACTCCGCTCCCGCAGCACCGGGGGCTCCTCCCCAGGGTCCCCGCCCCCTCCGCCATCCCGGTGCCCCCGGCCGGGGCTCCGCAGCAGCTCTGGGGCTCAGACGCCGCTCGAGGAGCGCCGGGTGCGGGGTTTGGGCACCGGGCGGGGATGGGCTGAGCTGGGGTGGGCCCGAGGGGCTCGGCAGCTGCCGGATCGGTGCCCGAGGTAACGGGGCGGCACCGCCACAGATGCCCGAGCCCTTGGCCGGTGTCACCGAGAGGGAACAAACAGGGAGCGGCAGCTCCTTCCCCGTTGTGGGGCAGCTGAGAGGAAACCAGTTTGGAAATGCAGCAATTGATCATTTTGTTCCTGTCCCCAACGGACTGAGGGAGCCCCAAAAATCCTGCAAATCCCACAAGGATCTGCTCAATAACCTGACCGGGACCCTGCTCAATCCCGAGCTGGCCAGGCAGAGACGAACAAACAAAAACCATTTCTCCCAGTTTAATCACAAAGCTGCATTTTGGGTCCAGTAAGAGGGACAGGGGTGCTGTGCCCCCTGGCATTGGGGGAGGGAATGGGGAGCCCCTGGGTACTGGGAGCACTGGGAGCACTGGAACTGGTACTGGGAGCTCTGGGAAGCTCCGCATGGGACCCCACTCGTTGCCACTCCCTGGGCACAGGAGCACAGGATCCTGAGGGGAACACACGAGGAGTGCCCTGGGGCAGGGACTCCCAGTGCTCCCAGTGTCCCCAGTGCCCCCAGTGCTCCCAATTCTGCCAATGCCCCCAGTGTCACAGCACATCATCGTAGTCACGGGGGTCCCCCTGTCCCTCATAGGGTCCTGACAGCTCTGTGTTGGTGACTTGTGGATCCCAAGGTGGGGCAGGGCTGGGGGACACCTGTGGGGACCCTGAGAGTGACACCAGTTGTGGGGACCTGGGTGGGGGTGACACCCGTGGGTGATGTGACCTTGTCCCCCCCGAATTCTCCCACCGCCCACTCGGTGCCCATGGCGTGGGTGTTGAGCACAGTCCCCTCCTCCAGGGGGGATCCTGTGGGGATAAGGGGGGGTCTCAGTAGTCTGGGAGGGGGAAAGCCTGAGCCGCCCACTCACCTGTCCTGGAGATTCCTGGTTTCTGCAAGGGAAAGGGGAGGGCATGACTGAGGGGACACCGGGACCCCTGAACCTTCCTGGGACCTCAGAGTTCCAACCACCCACGGGACCCCCAAATCCCCACTGCAGCCCTGATTCCCACCATATCCCTGATTCTCCCAGGACACTCATCACTCCTGAGACCTCTAGAACTTCTGCATCCCCACAGTGCCTCCAACCCCCCTGGTGCCCCCAACCCTCTGAGTTGACAGAACCCCAAGCCTGGCAGAAAGGGGCACCCCCAAACTCCCCCAGGATCCAAAAAGATCCTCCAACATCCTTGTACAGCCCTCCAGGACCTCCCCAAACCTTCCAGGAACTCCGAATGCACCACAATGTTGCTCAAAGCCCACCCAGGGAAGCCTGTGGAGGCCAACCAGGACACTCCAAATTCCCCCCATATACCCCAGGACCCCCAGCCAAGGTCACTGCAGGCTCAGTGTCCCCCAGCTCAAGGGCCCTGGGTGCTGCTGATCTCTGCCCCCACTCTGGGGGCTTCCCGTCCTTGCAGAGTCCCCATCCCACCACAATGTCACCCACCCCTGCAGTGCCACCGATGACAGCCAGGAGCAGGAGCAGGAGCAGGAAAAGGAGGGTCCTGCCGACACTCACAGCCACTGCTGGGGACAGAGGGGGACACACCAGGGTCACCCTGAACCATGGGGGACCTGAACTCCCCAGCAACCCTGTGTGACCTCACCTGTGACCCAGGGTGAGCCAGGTGTCACCTCCAGGGCCAGCTCAGGGCTGAGTACCCGGAACACGCGGTGCCCATCCTGTCCCAGCTGGTTGATGGCCACTCACTGGTAGGTGCCCGAATGTCCCACATCGATGTCCCTGAGCTCCAGGAGGGGACCCCAGGCCACCTCCTGCCCATTGTGCAGCCAGGTGAAGGTGACAGGGGCTGAGCCCACCTGCACTGAGCAGCGCAGGGTCACATTGTCACCTGCGTGCACCTGGTGTGACAGGGGACCGGGGATGATGGTGGCATTGGCCATGGGCACTGTGGGGACAGAGATAGGGCTAGAACTGGGCCAGGTGGGATGGGAGTGCCGTGGGTTGGGTCACCCCCAGCTTAAGGGTCTCACTCACCCAGGACGGTGGCATTCAGGGGGTCACTCTCAGCCACGCTGTCCCTGTCACTGACCCGGCACCAGTACTGGCCGCTGTCATTGTCCCCAACCTGGTGCAGCTCCAGGCAGGGGCCGGTGCCCAGCGGTGCCCCTGAGTCCTCCAGGTTCCAAGAGAAGGACAGGGCACCTGTCCCCACAGCCACTGTGCAGCTCAGCACCAGGCTGTCCCCGAGTGCCACCTGTCCCCGGGGGGCTGTGCTGACAGGGCACCCCTGAGAGTGCGACCCCTGCAGGGGAACACAGGAGGGATTGGGGACCCAGGAGGAGTGAAGGACATGGGAGAGGAAAGAGGGGGATTAGAGGGGAGCAGAGAGGATCTCAGTGAGCACAAGGGGACCCTGGGAGGCATGTTGGGATCTGGGCACAATGGTGAGACCCCGTGAAAATAGGGAGAGATCCAGGCAGGGATGGGAAACCAGACAAGAGACTGAGGAGACTCAGGGAATGATTTGGGGTTTAGAGATGGGGAGGAGGACCCAGGGAAGGAAGGGAAACCAGAGAGTGGAGCAGGGACCTTGGAAGGGGTGGGGAATCCAGGGAGGGATGGGGAGGACAAAGAGAGGGATGAGGGATCTGCAGGAGGAACTGGGCAGTCCTGGGGGAAACCAAGAGGGACTTGGGAAATTTTGTGTGACCCAGGGAAGAGTAAAGGGAGGGATGAAGGTTTCTGGCAGAGAGGGCAAAGCGTCGGAGGATGTTGGGCTTCCTTGTCCCCATCCATACACTCACTGTGCACTGTCAGTGTCACAGGCTCCAACTCACTCCAGTGTGACACCCCATAGCCTTTGCAGGTGCAGCAGCCGCTGTGGTGCAGCTGCAGGGGGGACAGGGACAGCTCGGTCCTGTCATGGGGCCCCTTCAGATGCTTCTGATCATGGTAGAAGTACACTTGCGTGAGCCGTTTGTTCTGCCAGCCCCGGCAGCGCAGTGTCACTGTGCTGCCCTCCAGCAGCGCCCATGCAGGCACCTGCAGCACCAGCCAGTCTGGGAGACCGAGGGGTCCTGTCACACCAGTGGCATCAGGAGGATCATAATGGTACCGGGAGGAACCAGGAGCCAGCCATTGTGAGAGACAAGTCTCCTCACTCTGGGAAGCTCTTGGATGTCTTCAGAGCAGAGGACAGGCTCTGGTCACCCATGGAGCAGAGCCCACCCAGAGCCCTTGGGGTCACTGTGGGTGCCAGGCTGGGGGAACCCAAACCCCCGTCACCATCTGAGACTGTCATGGGGAGGCTGAGCCCGGTGCTGGGTCTCTCAGATGTGTAGGTGCCACTTTCGGTGATAGTGAGGTGGTCTTGTCCCTCCTGCCACAAGTGCCGCTCCTCCTTGTACCAGGTGGTGGCACCGGCGGTCCCCGAGCCCTGGCAGGTCAGTGTCACCTGGTCCCACAGCACTGCCGGCTTCCAGGGGGGCTCCACCAGGAGCTGGGTGGTCTGGGCACCTGTGGGTGACAGGGGACACCAGCCTGCCAGGGCCAGCATGGGGCTGGGGACAGCAGGGTGGGACCATGGCATCCCCCGAGGACTCACCAGCGAGGCTGAGGGTTTGGGCTGGAAGAGAGAAGGGACAGGGCTGGGCGGGCTTGCACAGTGGGGGCAGCAGCACAGGGGGACTGGGTGTGGGGACTGTCCCTAATTGTCCCCATGGGGTCAGCAGTTCTTTTGATAAAGTGCATGCGAGTGGTGCCAAAGGATTTGGAGAGGCAGGGGGACACGTCTATGTCACTGTCACCCGTGCACCCATCCCCATGGCTGCATCCTCACCGCTCTTTTCCCTGTTTTGTCCCTGCATCCCAGTTTCCTTGTCCCCATCCCCAGAGCTACCTGAGCCCAAAGGTGCCAGTCCCCACATCCCTGTCCCCACATCCCCATCCCTGAATTCCTGCCCCCCTCTCCCTGTCCTCAAAGCTACCCCATATGCCCAGTCCCACCAAGGTCTACTGTGGGTGACATGGACTGGCACTGCTGGCATTGGGGATCTCGGGGGACCGCGCAGCCCCCCTGTGACCCCTCCCATCCCGATTCCAGGGGTGCCAGGCCCGTGCCCAGGGCACTCACCCCACAGGAGCAGCGCCACCTTCCCTGCCATCCCAGTGTCCCCAGCCATGTGCACTGGCTGTCACTTGCTGCTGTGGCCACCGCTCCCCTGGCTGGCGGCTCTTTGGCCAAAGGGGAAGGAAGCGAGGTCCCGTCTGTCCCCATGTGTAGGTGGCCCTCGGTGGGGGCAGGGTGGGCACAGGCTGGGCACATGCTGGGGACAAGACTGCATAGTCTGGGGACATGGTGAGGGATGGTGTTGCCAGGAGTGGGGGGCTCAGGGCATGTTGGGAACAAAGGATGGGTGTCCAGGAAAATGGGGGTCCAGGGAAATTGGGGTCTCCATGCCTGGTGGGATTCAGGATGGGGGTACTGTGGGAACAGGGTCCCCAGGGATTTGGGGTCATGGCATGTGGGTGTGGGTGCCAGGGTTGGGGGTGCAGAGGGAAAAAGGGGACCCTCGGGAATAGGGGTTCTGGGGGAAGAAGCAGCCCATGGGATGGGATCAAGGCAATGGTGGTGATGGGCAGTGGCAGTCCTGGGATGGGGGTCCCCAGGGAGGACAGAAACCAAGGTAATGGGGGTTCCATGGTTGGGTTGCCAGGGGAATGGGGGTTCCAGGGATGGGCAGTGGCTGGATGGGCACAGGGGTCACAGCTCCTTCATGGGGTGCCTCAGATTTTGGGGTGACCCAGGGCCCAGCACAGCCCCCAGTGCTTATGGCCAGGGAGGCCCCCCTGGGTTGTCCTAAGAGGCTCTGTGTCTCTGTCCCAGACACACCTGGGCTTTTGCCTATCCCCTCCAATTTCCTGGCTCAGCCATCCCAGGGAGCACCTGAGCAGGTAACAGCGGGGTGGATCCCAGAAAGAGGAAAATGAGGGGGTAGGGGGTGCAGGCAGTGGCTGGGGGGCTGGGAGGGGGGGGAATGGGTCCCTCTGGCTGGGACCTCAAACACTTTCATTTTCTCTTTCCTGCAGCAGAAAGAAGAGGTCATTGGTTCAGTTTATAGAATCCTTTTAGCAGTTGTTGTCTCATTAAGTCACTCACAATAAAAACAAACAAATCCTGAAGAAACTGGACATTTTTGTTCCCTTTAGGAGCCCATTGGTGCACCCCACAGCAGCATTTGCTTGTGAATAACATAGAGTGTGGAATCTCCCTGAGTGTCCAACAGCTCCATGGGATTGTTCCCTGCCTGCTGGGCAGCAACACAGCCCCTAAGGAAGCCTTTTCTTGGGCCACATTTAGGAACTCTCCCCATTTTGCTCATTCCCACCCTGCAACTTGGCTGACTTTCCATGGAGGAAGGGGAGAAGCTCTGTCCATCCTTGGGACAGTGCACAGGAATCTGTGGAAATGCTCATGTGTGCCTCAGGGTCTGATTCCCTGGTAAATCCACTCCAGCCTGCCCTGAATTCCCCTGCCTGGGCACCCAGAGAAGGAGCTGTGACCCCCATGCCCCCCCCCCCCAGCCACTTCCCATCCCTGACACCCCTATTCATTTGGGACCCCAATCATGGGAATCTGATTTCCTTTTGTCCCTCCTTCCCTAAGACCCCTTTCCTGGACTGCAGTTCCTCACGATCTCCTACCTCAAAGAACTCCATCCTGGTAATTCCAGTCCCCGGGAGCCCCATTCCCTTGGGAACATTGATTCCACCTGGGCCCCCATTCTCACAGGGTTCCCCTTTCCCCTGGCACCCCCATCCCTTGGCCCCCATCCCATGATCACAAATCCCTGGAGGCCACATTGTTCTGGCACCCTCATCCCCAAGTTTGAGTCCGACCATCCACTGGGACCCCCATTCCAATGGGACCCTATTGGAATATGAATCCCAAAATTCCCAGTTAGATTGTGCCTGGGCCAGTCTGAGCCTCGCTGCTGAGCCAGAGGCGGCTTCTGTGGTGCTTCACCCCAGAGACACCTTTAGCTTGCCAGTGGTTTCAGCTAGGCACCAAACAAGTCCAGGCTTGTTAGGGACTCCATTTACCTTAGGAAGAGGCTTCAGGCGAAGGTGAAGAGAAAAAAAAGGAGGGATTCTGCCGGAGGGTTGTATGCAGTGGTTTATTCCATGGTTACAGAGGTCTGAATCTTGGGGAGACCTCCCAACAGAATCCCAAGGACATGGCTGGACTCACCTTTTAAGCTCAGGGGGTGGGGAGGGGACAGATGAGCCACCAACCAGGTGGGGGGGGCAGGGTCTCAGGGGAGAATGACAGCTAGACAGACCAATGACCCCCAGGCCTGAGGGGCATCCTTTGAACCTGACCAACCACACGACGCCTTTGCTGGAATGTTAGGCTTGATTGACAGGACTCACTCAGCAAGGGGCGAGGGGGAAGGGGAAGAGAGGGTTTTGGCACACCTGGGAAGGGACCCAGGACCCGGAAGTCTAAAACAGGACATTACAAGACACTACAACATCTCTCCCTAGTTTTGTTTAAAAGGAAGAGGACTGGGCTTGTAGTGCAGAATGCTTGGCAAACCATGGTTGGTAAATCAGTTCTTCCTCTACAGGAGGGTCAGTGTTTTCCACTGAGGCTTCCAGGTCATCCATTGGAGCACTGAGGGCTTCCAAATGGTAGACCTCAGGAGGGGGGGATGAGCTTGAAATTAATTTGAGAACCATGCGTTTGATTAGTCCAAAACCAATGCTAACAACTACAATAACTTTAACTAAAATAAACAGCACTAAAAACACAGTTTTCAGAATAGATCCCAACCAGCCCGAGAGTCCCCAGCCATTGAACAGTCCACTCTGCTAGTCGTCAGTTTCTCTCTTGATGTCACTCACCATGGTTTTCATCTTGTCAATCGTGGCATGGACGTTCTCTGCCTTTGATGATAAGTCGAGACAGCAGAGTCCTTCAAATTCTTCACATCAATGGTTGTGCAGAAGGAGCAGATAGTCTATGGCTGCCCTATTCTGAATGGTGGCTTGCCTGGTAATTTCCTCATCTGATAAGAGGTCACTCAGGGCAGTAGAAGTGAGATTTGCCTGTTTTGCAACCCAACATTCCAATTGGCCTAATTCTCCCATGGTTTTTGCTGCCGAGATCCACGGCAGAGGGACTGTAATTGCAGTGGCCTTAAGTCTGGACCAGTGAACAATTTCTGAATTACAGTCAGGGTCTAATTGCCTTAGGTCTCTTTTTTTGATAGCCAATGTATGTGTGTTGTTTTTAGTTTGCCAGTGTATTAGGTTTGTTCGATTTGGTGTTAACAGGCTCAGCTTGCCAAAAGTACATGGACCTCCGAGCAGACAAGGAGGGAGACCTGCCCATGCTCTGTCTCCACATATTAAAAACACACCTTTTGGGAGTTCACGAGGCTTGTAATCACCACCAGATGAGTGTATAACTAAGACTGAATTTTCAAACCAGTTCTTGTCTGTGTAGTGTGGGTTGCTAGGGTCAGGATAGGTGTTTGGTTTACCTTCATGATATGGTAAGCGGGAATTGAATTTAAAGTGAATGCAAAAGGTTGCATTCATGGAGCCTAAGAGATGGAACTCTTGTGGCTCCCTTTTTGACACTGGTAACTTTCTCGCCCATTCTTGCCAAAACAGTAAAGGATTGTCAGCAGGGTCACGGCCAGGGGAAGGTGCGAGTAAGTTAACTTCATTTAAAGCACTCCACATTTCATTTGGGAACTCTAAGGATTTAAAAGGAACTCCCACCAGGCAAGTTGACAGGGGGTCAGAGGCTGTCGTGGTGGAGAGGCAAATGTGATCTTGTCCAAGGGCTCTGGCCAGGTTGGTCCATACATTCACTTTGGGCTGAGGGACTAACCAGGAGATCGCTGGAGAAGTGATCACAAGTAGGACGAGAAACAGGCTCGGTCTCATGGCGTCTCGAGGCTACACACGAACAGTGGGATCTAAACCGGTAAAAGGAAACTTAAGACAAACATATATTACAAACTATTCCAGATAGGAGGCTTAAATGGAATTTCTTCCAGAGAACGTGTGCGACGTTTTCTTCTCCAGGCAGCGTGAGCGACCTGGGGTGCTTCTGCAGATTTCTCTGAGACTTTGGGAACATAGGGCTTTACCCATTTGAAAGGAACCCACCTTAAACCAGAGGGGGTGGACACACAGGCATATCCACATCCCCAAGTAACCAATTTGTAAGGTCCCACCATTTTCAAGTCTCAGGGTCCTTTACTAAAACTGGAGGTTTTTCTTTCATCAACCTATGACTGCTCCCCACAAAGTGGCGTAGAATGGGTGGGTTCAGGCTGTCAAAAGAACAATTCAGAAAATTGATTGTGAATAGCACCCTGGATAACCGGATGTGGGGAGGTTCCACCTTCATAACTTGTTGTTGCTGGTCCAGGACCCTTTTAATATCACAGTGAGTTCTTTCTACAATGGCTTGACCTGTAGGGGAGTAGGGGATGCCAGTTTTGTGCTCTACTCCCCATTGTTGCAGGAAGCTCCCAAATTCCTTGGATTTATAAACAGGCTCATTATCAGTTTTCAGCTCCTTGGGGATGCCCATGAAAGAAAAAGCCTGTAAAGAGGTGCTTAATAGTATCGATAGATGATTCTCCTGTGTGGGCAGAAGCATAGACCGCTCCAGAAAAGGTATCTACACTAACATGAACATATTTCTGCCGTCCAAAAGCCTGTATGTGTGTTACATCTGTTTGCCACAGTTCACAACTGTTCAGTCCCCTTGGGTTTGCTCCCGTACTCACTGTAGGGAGTGCATGTTGTTGGCAATTTGGGCAAGTGGCCACAATCACTTTGGCCTGTTCTCGAGTGATGTTAAACTGACGAACCAGGCCAGGTGCATTTTGGTGGAAAAGCTGGTGGCTGATTTTTGCCTGTTCAAAACCATTTGGGAGAGTGGCCATCACTGCAGGTGCAGCAAGAGCATCTGCCCTTCTGTTGCCTTCAGCGATAAACCCTGGCAAGTCAGTGTGTGACCTGACATGCATCACATAAAATGGTTGCTCTTGGTGAGTGACTAACTTTACCAGTTTTGAAAGCAGTTCAAAAAGTGCGATGTTAGACACTTCTTGCAGTATTGCTTAATCTGCTCTGGATACTACTCCTGCCACGTATGCAGAGTCTGTAATCAGATTAAATGGTTCTGAGAACCTTTCAAAAGCCCTAACAACCGCAGCCAATTCAGCAACCTGAGGTGAACCTTCCACCTCAGCAACGTCCGTCTCCCACTGCTGGGTTTGAGGATCCTTCCAAGTCATGACAGACTTGTGGGACCTCCCGGCCGCATCTGTAAAGACAGTCAGAGCCCTTTTTAAAGGTCTCCTACTTAGAGCACTTCTCAATTTTAAAGTAAATTGAACCTCTTGTTCGAACAATTTGTGAGGGGGCCGCACTACCAGAATGTGTCCTGAGTAGGAATCCAGAGCAAACTGCAACACTTCATTTTCTTGAAACAATTGTTCCAGTATTTTCATAGTGTTTTGACCTGATTTTAACTCAACTGGAATGTGAATGCACTTAAAATCACATCCTGCTAACTCCCTGATCCAGGTCCTTGCTTTCCGGATCAGTTCCGCTACCAGCTCCTGAGGCTTTGTCAGTCTCTTGGACCTTTTGGAATGAGGAAAACCCATTCTATGATCAAGAGAGAGTCCCTCTGGTCCCGGTCCTTTTTTGGTGTGTCCTTTGCCTTAGGTGTTTGTTTTTCCTCACACTGGAAAATAATTCCATGGAGGTGTGGCAACTTACCTAGGATGATAAATTTGAATGGCAGGTAAGGCCGGCATTGGTTGGCCTGTCGTGTGGACTTTGCAATCTGAACCCTTTCTAGAGCTTTCCGTGCCTCTGGAGTAATAGACCTAGGAGCACCTGGGTCCTCTCTCCCTTTCAATAAATTGAAGAGAGGGGCAAGGTCTTTGTTAGTCAGACCAAGCCACAGTCTTACCCAATTCAAAGACCCACACAACTTGTGGACATCTGCAAGGGTCTTGATCCTTGGATTGATTTCTAGTTTTTGAGGAACAATGGTCCTATTTCCAATTTCTAGGCCCAGATACTTCCAAGGTGGCATCTTTTGAATTTTCTTTTCCTGGAGCTCGAACCCTGCAACAATCAATGCATCGATCGTTAGGTCAAGCGCATGTGTGAGTAAATCATCATTGGGGGCACACACAAGGATATCATCCATATAATGATAGATGATGGCCTTCTCTGCGGCTGCACGTACTGGGGAAAGCAGGGAAGAGACATATCACTGGCAGATAGCTGGCGATACCTTAAGGCCCTGAGGAAGAACGGTCCAATGATATCTTTTCATAGGGGATTCCATGTTGGTGGAAGGGACGGAGAATGCAAAACGCGGTGCGTCGTCAGGGTGCAAGGGGATTTGGAAAAAACAATCTTTAATATCAATAACAGCTAATTTCCAATCTTGGGGAAGCATTGTTGGGGATGGCATACCAGGTTGGGGAGAACCCATATCTTCAATTACATTATTAATTTGTCAGAGGTCATGAAGAAGTCGCCCTCTCTTTTTGTCAGCTTTTTGGATGACAAACACTGGAGAGTTCCATGGGGACATGGTCTCCACAATGTGGCCCTTTTTTAGTTGCTCTTCTACTAGTTCCTCAAGCACCTTTATTTTTTGTTTACTGAGTGGCCACTGTTTCACGTCAACTGGTTTATCTGTTTTCCACTTCAGTTTTTGGATGGGGTGCTGTTGTTCAATGACTGCTGCAAAACGATGCTGTGGAGAGTCTGGAATATCAATTGTGACACCCCCACTGGGCCATTAAATCTCTCCCTAACAAAGGTTCTGAATAATCTAACACAAATGGACGGATATTTGCCAATTGTCCGTTTGGACCCTCGATTTGAACAATGCATTTTTATTGTCTTGCCAATTGCAGACCTCCTACACCTCGAAGATGACGGGCAACATTTTGCAAGGGCCAATGTGCTGGCCAGTCTTGTACTGGAATCACTGTGCAGTCTGCACCTGTGTCTACAAGCATCTCAATGCGTTTAGACTCCCCACCCCCACTGAGGTTACACCATAATTTAGGTTTGTCCTTGCCAATAACTTGGACCCGGGCGACTGTGGGTCCTTGTTTTTCAGTACTTTCAGGTAAAGATGGTACAGGGATAGCTTGTGCAACAATTTGTCCCTTGGGAAGAAACAGGGGTGGGTGGAAACAGTGCAGGCCGAGAACGAATTGCTCAGGATCTGATGTTGTCATTCCTGGAGCAATCTTGATCTCTCGTGGTGTATGTTTGGTGTCCCCAATGACGATGTACTTACAACGAATTCAGTTCCAAGTACCCTTCTGTTCAGGATTTACAGAGACAAAATGCCAGTCAATGTCCTTCAGGTGGAGTGACTCTGTCAGCTGCAACCTGTAAGGCTCATTGACAGAAGACGTGGTTAACACAGGATCACCTAAATCAAAACAAAGGTTATTTTGTTTCACTTTTAACAGTGGACCAGCAGACTTGGTCTTTGAAGCACCTGCTTCACTTACACAAATATTAATATTATCGGGCGCTTGATTTGTTTTGCTACCCTTATTCCCTTGGCCTGCTCTTTTTGTGTCTGCACGCCTGGCAGGCGGGCGCTCCCTTTTCAGTTTTTTTGTTGTTGTTGACCCCCAGGGAGGGCTTGTAGTTCTCCTCCCCTGCCATTTCAAATTCCCTTTTCAGGGGGCAGTGGTTACTCCAGTGCCCAAGGTTGTTACAAAGCAGGCATGGTTTTGTGGGCTCAGCCATTGCTGGTCTCCGCTGCTGCCCAGGGTACTGCTGTGCGGAGGGAAAAGGTGCAGGGCTGGCAACGGTGACACGCTGAGGTGGTCTTGGCAGCAGCCTTGGTCTGGTGTCTTCAGCCACACTCATCAGAGGCACTTTCCTGTTACAGACTAAAAGCATATCTTTTAGCGTAGAGGGAGGTTCTATAGGAAGGCTCAGGATTGCCTCTCGACATTGTTCAGTTGCATTTGTAAATGCTATTTCTTCTAAAATCTCTTCCCTAGCATTCACCTTTTTAAATTGTATTTCAATGGCTCTAGTTAACCTTTCAACAAATTTCAAAAAAGGCTCTGATGGTAACTGTTTAATTTTACTATAGGGCTCTAAAGGCCCCTCAGGTTGGAGGGAAAAGAATGCTTTTTCAGCTGGTTCTTTTGCTTTCTCGAGTGTTTCTGCAGGAATTGCAGCAGCTTGGATTGAGGGTAAAGACCATTGACCCTCACCACAGAGGTGCTCAATGGTGATAGGGTTACCACTGTTGTCTTTCGCTGTGTTTGGATCAGCATGCAAGCCTGGGAGAGCATCTTTTAGCAGTTGTTTCCATGCCAATTCCCATAATTTGAATTCCATGGAGGTCATGAGGCAGGAAAAAAGCTGTTTTAAATCATGTGGGATCACCACAGTCCTACTCAGTTCAGAATTTAAAAGGCCACGGAAATGTGGACTGTGTGGACCATATTCTTTATGAGATTTACAGATCTCTTTACTCAATTGTCATCCAAAAGAACTCCAATTAGCAGTAGGACCTGCTCCTCCCTGAGCTGCAGGCTGAAACGTAACAGGAGCTAGTGACAACATGGGACTATGCATTGGGTCTGCTGTCCCCTGCTCTGCATCCCTTGAATCAGAAGCACTGGGATCACAGCTACAGGTTTGGTGACAGGCAGTGGGTGTGTCCCCACCGTGGGAACCCGGGGGGCAGGCAGGGGGCGGGGACGCCTGGTGACATCACGTCAGCAGACGCCCCCTGGGAGGAGTAGAGGGGTGGAGCCGAGGGTACTGCAGGAAAGGGAGGGGGAGAGGGGAAGGTGTCACGAGGAACAGGAGGCGAGGGGGATGGGGATGGAATTTTAGGATGCTGAAGAGGATTTTGGGAAGAAGAAGACAAGGTTTGGGAAGATGCCACGTGGCATCCACCATTTTGTGGACCCCTTAGGGACTGGGGGCCATTTTGGGCATCACTGTTCTCTGGATAGCTGACACAAGCTCTGGTTTTCAGAGGAGGGGACACAGGGGGATGGGAAAGGTTCCATGCAGTCTGGCCAGGGCCTTGTGAACAGGACAACTCAGGCATTTTTGCAAACTCTGGGAGTCGACATCCCAATGAGTGTGCTCTCTCTTTAAAATACCAAGTTTTGGGGAAAGAGGTTTAGGGATTTTAGAGCTAGGAGAGGGAGAAACAGGGAGAGCAGAGGTACATGGCTTTACATTTGGCTTTTTCTCCATTTCCCTTTGTTTGAGCAAAGCTGTTCGAATTTGTAAACTCCAAAATACAAATTTAGCTGAGGGTGCATTGCCAGTTTGCCCTAAGGTAATCAATTCATTCCCAACTTTATCCTAGAATTGAATATTGTGGATTTCTTCAGGGGACATTTTTGGGAAGTGAAGAAAAAACCATCTTATAAACTGTTTCAATTTTTCTTTTGAGAACTTCATATTACCGCTGACTAAAATGCTAACAATATTATAAAACACTCCTTTTTGTACAATGCTGAGTTTCAAACCCATGTTAGATGTAAAAGCAAAGTACTAATTCCCGCCTCACCGAAAACAAAGCCAAAATCAGCTACCGATTTCTAAAAAAAACCACAGATTAGGAAGGCGATAACGAACAGACAAAAGCTTCACAGTGCAGCTGTATAAACTGCTTTTAAAATTACCGGGCAGCAGCAGCAGGGAGCTGGGACATGCCCTGCCACGCCGAGGCAGAAACAAAGCCTCCCCCGGGGTGCAATGCAGCCCCCCCGCGGAGCTGAGAGAGAGAGCAGCCCCCCTCCCCCGCACCACGTGGCGAGCCGAAACCGGGGCCCCCCACACCACGTGTGCAGAGAACACCCCCTCCCCCGCACCGAGAGAGATTCCCCCCGGCCACGTGGCAAGCCGAAACTGGGCTCCACCGCACAGAGAGAGAGAGAGCGGAGTCCCCTCCCCTGCGCCGCATGGCAAGCCAAACCCGGGCTCCCCCACGCCGTGTGTGCAGAGAAACACCCCCCCCCCCCCGCACCGAGAGAGATTCCCCCCGGCTACATGGCAAGCTGAAACCAGGCTGCCCCACGCAGAGAGAGAGAGAGAGCGGAGTCCCCTCCCCCATGCCACATGGCGAGCCGAGCACGCTGCGCTGCTGAGCCGGGGGGAGGGCAGAGAGAACTCCCGCACTGCCGGCGCGGATTCCAAAAGACAGCTAAACACGCGGCAGAAAGCTAAAAGCCTAGAACGTAATGAATTCCTGTCTGTGGGGCTGCGCAGCCAAAAATGCAAAGGCAAAAAGGAACAGAACTCACAGATGAGTCTGTTTTTGAGCTTCTGCTCCACCGAGAGCAGAGATACTCGCCCGAAATTGAGGCTGAAGCAGGCTGGGTCCAGGCAGGCAGGTCTCCTCACCAGAACAGGACCTCTCTAAGGCAAGAGAGGATACCCTCTTCG
Source organism: Zonotrichia albicollis (assembly GCF_047830755.1). Lineage (NCBI taxonomy): Eukaryota > Metazoa > Chordata > Aves > Passeriformes > Passerellidae > Zonotrichia > Zonotrichia albicollis. Next base: position 5,098,576 of record NW_027428460.1, on the reverse strand, counting down.
TCCTCTGGAAAGTCTGCTCACCGGAGGGGAGCTGGGCTTTCCAGAGGTGCCGAACAGTCCACGAAACTTTATCTGGGAGTATACCCGAAGTTTTTGGTTGGGAGCATTGTAACCAAGGCTCCTTTCAGCTGGGTGCACGGCTGCCAGAAGCTCTCCCGAGGTAGCGAAAGTCCGTCTGGGCTTCAGAGTCGCTTGCCCAACCAGGGACGCCAAATATTGGAATATGAATCCCAGTATTACCAGTTAGATTGTGCCTGGGCCAGTCTGACCCTCGCTGCTGAGCCAAAGGCGGCTTCTGTGGTGCTTCACCCCAGAGACACCTTTAGCTTGCTCATGGTTTCAGCTGGGCACTAAACAAGTCCAGGCTTGTTAGGGACTCCATTTACCTTAGGAAGAAGACTTCAGGCGAAGGTGAAGAGAAAAAAGGATGGATTCTGCTGGAGGGTTATATGCAGTGGTTTATTCCATGGTTACAGAGGTCTGAATCTTGGGAAGACCTCCAACAGAATGGTGAGTACATGATTGGACTCACCTTTTAAGCTCAGGGGGTGGGGAGAGGAGGGGACAGGTGAGCCACCATCTTTCCCTGCACCCCTCACACCCTATTTTTCCCCTCCCCTGTGTCCCCCCAACCTGTTCCCTACTCAGGTGCTCTCCAGGATTGTTGAGCCAGGAACTGGGGCTGAGGGGACCTGGCACAAAAGTGAGGAAAATAATGGAAATTGAGAAATAAAGAGAGGTAAAAGTCAAGAGCAGGGGAGGGCACAGAGTTAGAGCTATCCAGAACCCCCATGTGATGTTTGCCCAGAAAACAAGCAACACAGGGGGGCAATGCTGGGCCCTGGGTCACCCCAAAACCTGAGGCACCCAGGGAAGGGCTGAGACCCCCGTGCCCCTCTAGCCATGGCCCATCCCTGGCACCCCCATTCCCCTGGGAACTCAAACATGGGACCCCATTTCTTTCAGTTGCCCCTTCACTGGAGCCCCCATCCCTGGACTGCAATTCCCCAGGATCTCCAACCCCAAGGAACCCCATCCTGGCTAATTCCAGTCCTTGGGACCTCCCTTCCCTTAGGGACATTGATTCTCCCACGGCCCCCATTCTCACAGAGCCCTCCTTTCCCCTGACACCCTTATTCCTTGGCCACCACCCCACGATCACAAATCCCTGGAGGCCAAGTTGTTCTTGCACCCTCATTCCTGAGTCTGAGAACCCAACACTTGGGGCCCCAATTTCCATGGGATCCTATCCTGGTAATTCCAGATCCAGGGATGTTATGAACAAAAATTCGGTTAATATTTTTTTTGTGAGAAAAAGTTACAAAAAGGCAGCCAGATCTCTGTCCCTGCCAAGATTCTGTGTGTTTTGGTATTGTAATCATGGGTCATTGTAGCTTATCGCTCCTTTTGTATTAGTAAAAGCCCTGGCTAGGGCGAGGTAATGGCCCTTCCCCGAGGCTAAGGTGTTCTTTTCCCAGCATAGTGAAGACACCTGAGAGGGTGGGGGGGATTATGCAAAGTGACTCCAAGGCCAGCATGCTTTTTGGGACCCCGACTCCAAAGGCACAGAGAAAACCCCAAAAACAACGAGCCAAATAAGAGTTGAGAGACTGGAGTGATGTCTGGACGTGAGGAGCCGAGTGCTGAGCCTGCAGAGATGCGGAGCACCTTCGGAGTCCCTCTCGCTCTGACCACGGGAGTGGTCCCGGGCGGTGAGACCAAGCCAACTGGGCCAGCAGGGACAACATCTGATGGGGACACCATGCCCTAAAGGCTCCCACAAGGACCGGATCCCCAAGCTCTGCCCCTAGTGGACAGAGCTGCGCATATCCTCCTCCTCTGAGTCGCCCTGGGAGACATGACGGGGACTGCAGCCCTGCCAAGCTGCCCAATCCTGAGCTGATCACTTTTAATAAAGGCCTTAAAAGGAGAAGAAGTCTCCTGGCCCTGTTTATTTCAAGGGATACCCCTTCCCTTTGGGACATTGATTCCCTCAGGGCCCCCATTCTCACAAGGCCCCCTTTAACCTTGGCACCCCCATCCCTGGCCACCATCCCATGATCAGAAATCACTGGAGGCCATATTGTTCATAGACCCTCATTCCTGAGTCTGAGTCTGCCTAGCCCTTGGGACCCCCATTCCCATGGGACCCCATCCCTGGGCACACCAATCCCCTAGACACCTATCCCTGGCTCCCTACACCACCTCAGCCTCCAAATTCTGGCAACACCATGTCCCCATCATGTCCCACCATCACCCCTGTTATGAACAAAAAATTCTGTTGATTTTTTTCAGTGAGAAAAAGGTTACCACTACTGCTGGGGTGCTGCTTGTGTTATGGTAATTATGGATCGTTGTTGTTAATAGTTGTTTTTGTATCAGTAAAAGCCCTGGCTGAGGCGAGTTAATGGCCCTTCTCCGAGACAGTGAAGAGTGGGGACCTCTCCGAACAGTAAGGAGAAGAGACTTTGGAGGGGAAGGATACTCAAAATACTCCAAGGACCAGCATGCTGTGTGGGACCCCTATTCCAAATGCAGGGAGAAAACCCCAAAAACAATGAGCCACCTAAGAGCTGAGAGACTGGAGTGATGTATGGACGCGAGGAGCCGAGTGCTGAGCCTGCAGAGATGCGGAACACCTTTGGAGTCCCTCTCGCCCTGACAATGCGAGTAGTCCCCAGCGCTGAGAGCGGGCGGGAAGAGGCCAGGTAAAGTAACATCGGATGGGATCACCATGCCCTAAAGGCTCCCACGAGGACCTTATTCCCCAGCTCTGCCCCTGGTGGACAAAGCTGCACATATCCTCCTCCTTTGGGTCACCCTGGGAGACACGACGGAGACTGCAGCCCTGTCGAGCTGCCCAGTCCTGAGCTGATCACTTTTTACAAAGGCATTAAAAAGGTGAAGAAGTCTCCTTGCCCTGTTTACTTCAACCCCCATGTCTCACAAGGTCCCCAACCTGCCCCCATCCTGTCCCCACCCTGCCCCCACCAAAGTCCACCTACACATGGGGACAGACCTGACCTCACTTCCTTCCCCTTCATCCGAAGAGCTGCCAGGCAGGGGAGCGGTGGCCACAGCAGCGAGTGACAGCCAGTGCACATGGCTGGGGACGTGGGGATGGCCGGGAAGGTGGCGCTGCTCCTGTGGGGTTAGCGCCATGGGTCTGACACCCCAGGGAAGGGCCCTGGTGAGGCAGAGACTGGTGGAGAGAAGGCATGGGGGGCTGCAGGGTCCCCTGAGGTCCCCAGTGCCAGGAGAGTCAATGCATGAGGTGACCAAGGTCGTGGGGTTGCTTTGGGGACAGGAGAGGGGGTTAAGAAACATGGGGACAATAACAGGGGGATGGAATCTGGGAGGCATTGTGGGACTGGTGAAGTTTTGGGGACATGGACAGGGTGCCAGAGGGGCCAGGACAGGAATTAGGGGAAAAGCACCATGCAGATGGGCCCTGGGTACGGAGACCATTGGACTGGTGGGAGTGACCTCTACCCGCATGGGGTGGTACTGGCATCCCCAATCCCACGGTGTCCACAGTGTCCCTGTGTCCTGCCTCAGCCTAAGGTGGCCCTGGAGCCCCTGTTCCTGAGAGGTCCGTGCCACTCTGGTGTCCCCACAGGACAAATCTGGGGATGATGCCAAAACCCGAGCTCTGGTGCTGCTGTACCTCGAGAGCCACCCCCACTGAGCCCTGTCCCTTCTCCCTTCCAGCCCAGACCCTCGGCTTCGCTGGTCAATCCTCAGGGGATGCCATGACCCAACCCTGATGTCACCAGCCCCATGTTGGTTCTTGCAGGCTGGTGTCCCCTGTCACCTGCAGATACCCAGACCACCTGGATCGTCATGGAGCCCCCCTGGATGCCGGCGGTGCTGTGGGACCGAGTGACACTGACCTGCCAGGGCTCGGGGACCACCAGTGCCACCACCTGGTACAAGGACGGGCAGTGCTGGGGGCAGCAGGGACGTGACCGCCTCACTGTCACTGAGAATGGCACCTACGAGTGTAACAGAACCGGCAGTGGGCTCAGCCTCCCCATGAGAGTCTTAGATGGTAAGAGGGGTTTGGGTGTCCCCAGCCTGGCACCTGCGGGGACCCCAAAGGCTCTGGGTGGGCTGCGCTCCATGGGTCACCTCCTGTGTGACCAGAGCCCATCCCCTGCATATGGGGACATCCCAAAGCATGCCAGTGTGGAGGGGCCCCTGAATTGAAATTGGGGACCCTTAGTGTGCTGGCTGTGACCAACTGGGGGGTCCCTATTGGGTGGTGCCTTCAGGACCCTCCAAGCCCTCCTGTCTTGGACCCTCCAAGCCCTCCTCCTGATGTGACAGGACCCATTTGTTCCCCAGACTGGCTGGTGCTGCAGGTGCCAGCAAGGCCACTGCTGGAGGGGGACACGGTGACACTGCGCTGCCGGGACCAGCGGAACAACCTGGGCCCCTGGGTGTCCTTCTACCATGAGGAGAAGCAGCTGGTGGAGCTCCGAAATGGGACAGAGCTGACCCTGTTCCCTCTGAAGCTGCACCACAGTGGGCGCTACCGCTGCAAGGGTTGGCTGAAAGACAGGGAGTGGGTGGTGTCTGCGCCGGTGACAGTGACAGTGCACGGTGAGAACCCCACAGTTTCCACCCCAAAATCCCCACAGCCCCTCCCCAAGGACTGGGGTTTGCTGTCCCCACTGCCTCCAATCTCCTGCCCTGAGCTGCTCCCTCTGCAGGTGCTGGAGAGTCCCCCTGAGCCATCCTTCAGCTCCCCCTGACTCTCAGCTGCCTCAGCACCCCCAGCCCTCTGCGGCCCCAAGCCCCCCTCCTGCTCGTGGACAGGCAGGTGGTGGGGGGCCCGCAGGGGTCCCTGCAGCTGCTGGTGCACGTCGTGGGGGTCTCCCAGTCAGGGAATTGCAGTGGCCAGGTGCACTCTGAGGGGGGGGTGGTGCAGAAGAGCAGAGCCCAGCTCCCCATCACGGTGCGCAGTGAGTGCAGGGATGGGCACGGGGAGTCCCCACAGGCTCCTCAGGGTCCCCTGCCTGGGCACCTCCATGTTCCCCCGACACTTTTCTTGGGTCCTTCCACCACTCCCCTTGTCTCCTCACACATCCATGGCGTAACCCTGTCCCCACTATCCCCCATCACACTCATCCCCTCCCGTCCCTATACCCCCACACCAGCTGCCAGCCCCTCCCTGTGCCCTTAGCCCTGTCTGTGTCCCTGCAGTGCCCGTGGCCAATGCCACCATCACCCCCGGTCCTCTGGCACACCAGGTGCATGCAGGTGACCCTGTGACCCTGCGCTGCTCAGTGCAGGCGGGCTCAGCCCCTTTCACCTTCACCTGGCTGCATAATGGGCAGGAGGTGGCCCGGGGTCCCCTCCTGGAGCTCAGGGCCATCGATGTAGGACATTCAGGCACCTACCAGTGTGTGGCCACCAACCACCTGGGACAGGACGGGCACCACGTGTTCCAGGCACTCAGCCCTGAGCTGGCACTGATGGTGACAACATGGGGACACAGAGACACAGGTGGGGTCACTCAGGGTCACCGGGGAGTGCAGGACCCCTGGGGTGATGGGCTACCCTGATGTGTCCCTCTTTGTTTCTTGCAGTGGCTGCAGGAGTCGGTGGGGCCCTTCTGTTCCTGCTTCTGCTCGTGGGTGTCATTGTGGCCTGGCACTGGCGGCACCGTGTGGGTGGGTGACAATGGGGGGACAGGGGTCCCAGGCAGGTGTAGAGGCCCCCAGAGCTGGGGAGCAATAGGGCAGCACCCACAGCCCCAGAATTGTGACCTTGCCCAGGGGTCCTGCAGGGTTTGGGGAGGTGCTGGAGTGTTCTGCAGGGATGTTGGGGTTTCTTTCAGGGGCCCTGGGGGCTTTTGGAGGGTCTCTGTTCCTGTTGGGCTTTGGGTTCTTGAGGCTGAGTTGGCCTCGGGAACTGAACAGGCTCATGAATTCTGAGGGGCTTCAGGCATGCTTGGGGATCCTGAGAGAAAATGAGGGTCTCAGGGGGGTACAGGTTTCCTGAGTGGGGTCAGGGCCCTGGGACCCCACAGTCACCCCTCCCCTCTTTTATTTGCAGCTGCCAGGAAGCAACAAGAAAGGTGAGTGGGGCTCTCCAGCCATGAGTCCCCTATTACCCCACCCCACAACTCTCCAGCCCCTTCCACACATTGTCTTTATCCCCACAGGGCTCCTCCAGATCCAACGCCCCCCCCCCCCCCAGAGGAGGGGAAGGTTCCATACACCCACGTTGTGAGCAGCAAACAGGCACAGTGTGAGTACAGTGATGGGGGGGACAGTGACACTTCACTCATATGTGTCAATCCCCACCTTGGTCCCTACAACTGATGTTTTTTGCAGGGTCCCCCAATGTCACTGTCCCCCAGGATCCCCAGGAGACCTACACGGAGCTGTGGGGATCCCACGGGCGACCATGGGAACCCGGTGACATCTACAGGAATGTGCTGTGACACTGGGGGAAACTGGGGGGCACTGGGGATCCCCACCCATGGGCACCCACTCGTGTGTGTGCTGCCACTAAAAACTGTCCCTCTCCCTCCCTATGGAGGCACAAAGATCCCAAAGGGCTGAGAGAAGAACAATTTCCTGAAACAGCAACCAGACAGAATACAACCAAAAGCAACAGCAACAAAGTTCAGAGTCCCAAGGGTTGGAAGGAGGAATCCTAGGAAGGTGGAGGAAACCTGCCAGGGAGAGTTTCCAGGGTCTGTTTGTCGAGGACTGGGCCCTGGACCTTCCTTGTTCTGATGGCCAAAGCGGTCTTCAAGAGGCTCTGGATTCTTGTGTTCCCTGTCCCGAACCCCTCCATTGCCCTGTTGCCCACACAATGATGTCCAAAGGCCCTGTGGGGGTTCCAGAGCTTCCCCTTTTCCAGGGCAGTCAGGATCAGGCCATGGCATAGGGTGGGGGAGTCAGCAACAGGAAAAGTTTCATGTCTGGAGACATTTTGAAACAGCTGTGAGTGGCAGGGGTGGGTCAGGCCTTGCTTTTGCTGAGACAGGGCCCCGTCTGTCCATCAGTCTGTCAGCCCTTGTACACTGGGGACAGTGTGACGCTCTGCCAAAGCCAGCTCCTGAGTGGCTGGGTGACCAGAAGTGCCAGCTGGGGAGAGGGCCTTTGGTGGCCCAACTGGCTTAAAAGGCAGAGCATGAGGTGGCCAAGTCCCTGAGCATGTGTCCTTAGGGAGTGTCTTTCCTATCCATGCTGAAACCCAGGAGTTTTTAAGTATCTTGGTATAGGGAGAAATATCTGCCAAGGAAAGTGGAAACTTTGCTACAATAAGAAGACCAATCGCTAAAAGCATTTTTATTTCAAAAATGATGCTGCATCCATGCAAAGGTGTAGGAAAAAGAAATAAACATTTTTTATGAGGAAATTTATAAAAAAAGAACAGAATAAACAATACAAAACCAGAACATTTCCTTCTTCTCAGTGCTCTGTTCATCTTTGGTGCAGTTACAACTGCAGCCAGCAGGGGGCGCTTCAGGGAGCACTCCCGGCCAGCAGGGGGCTGGAGCACAAGGACAGCCTGGGATGGGAGCAGTGCCTTGAGACGGCAAAATGGGGCACAATGGGAGCTGATTGGGCCAATGCCTCTGTTCTGCTCTGGGTGCTGCAGACCCTTAAGGATGCATTGTAATTAAGCCAGGGTCCTAAAGTTCAGCAGTGCTCCTAAAGCATCCCTGTTCACAAACACAGGGCTCCGCTGTCTCTCCTGGGGATTTTGGGCTACACAAGGCAGCACTGGATACAATTTGCAAGTCAGATGCTGCCAGCTTTGCCCACAAGGAGCTTTTTAGGCTGCCCGGAAGGTTTTTGCTGCTGCTGGGGATGATTCTGTACCTGTGCCATGTGGCCACTGCTTCCCACTGGTCGGCCAGGAAGGCGGAGCTGGAGCAGTGGCTGAGGCGGGAGTGGCTGGATAAGGTGGCCCACAGGAGCAGCACCTGGCCATGCAGGTGGAGCCGGAATGCCGGGAATTCCGCAGGGTGTTCAGGTGAGGCCCACGGGGCAGGGACATGTTGGGGCACCACTTGCCATTCCTGCTCCTCCGACATTTTGGGACACAGCAGTGACACCCATCGGCTCCCAAACCCCTCAGAGCTCGGGCACAGCATCACAGGAGGTCCCGGGGTGATTCCGGTGCTCCTGGGCTCGTTCCCAACAAAGGGCAGCGCTCCGGGAGCAGTCAGCAAATCCTGAAGGAACCACCCAGGGCTGCTGGAGCCCGAGTGCTGCGGGCAAGGACGGCCTGAGGCAGCCGGGCCCCGCTCAGCCGGTGCTGCCCCAGGAACGTCTCATCCTGCAGGGGCTCGGCAGCCTCTGCCGGTGCCGGCCCCGGGGCTGTCGGGGGGCGCGGCCGGAGGGGCCGGGGGGGCAGTGGGTGGAAAGGGCCGGGATAGAGGGACCAGGACCCCACTGGGGAGCCCCGAGCGTGGAGGGAGCGAAACGGCGGAGGGGAGACCCCGGGACAGGGGGGAGCAGAGACCCTGCGGTGGGGTCTGTGGAAAGGAGGAACCGCAATGGTGGTCCCGGAGCACTGGAAAGGGCCCAGCTGCCATCACGCTGCGAGTGCCGGGACGGTCACGGGGTGTCCGAACCAACTGTGGCAGCGTGTCCGAAGCCACTGTCGCGATGTGTCGGGACTGAGCGTTGCCAGGGTAAGGCCCCCACAGCTCCGGGAAGTGGAGGGGTACCCTAGAAAGGGCGGGACAGGTGTGAGGCAGAGCCCTGTCTTTTCCCTGTTCCCTGTGCAGGTGAGGAGAGCAGGGAAGGAGCAGCTTTGGGGACACCTGGAATCCAGACAGGATCCCTGCCCACAGCCCCACCACAGCTGCAGGGTAAACCCCCTGCTCGATATTTCCATCCTTTTCTCTCTTGTCTCACAACTGAGCCAGAACCCAAAAATACTTTCTGGGATGTTCTAAAGGGCTGCAGGTTTGAGACAGGAAGGAGGAGGAGGGTCCTGGTCAGATTCTTGGGCAGATGATTGTTGTCTTTGCAGGATTTTCGGGTCTCTCCCAGTCCCTTGCCTAGAAGGACAAAGTGATCAATTGCTGCATTTCTGGACTTGTTCCCCCACAGCTGCTTTTTTAGGGGAAGTTTCCAGTCAGTCCTGCTCTGAAAACCACCAAAGGCCACCTCAGAGCCACTGTTTGGGCTCCCTTTGAGTTTTGTGCTTCTTGCAGGGCTGAGCAAACCACAGGCAGGCCTTTTTCCCCCACAGAATTCTCATCTTTGCCGTACGTGAAAAACATGTTCTCTCTCCTGTGAAAATTTTAGAAGTTTAAAAAACGATAATAGGAGACAAGGACCATAGAGCAAAGATTGTTATGAGTGGGTGCATCTTGGCACTCAGCCAAGAGCACACTTCACTTCGGGGATACCTCTTAAATACCTTTTCCCTTAAATCAGCCTCTTGCATATTCATATACACTTATGCATAGAAAACTTTTTCCCCAAACTAATATACATTCCAAGGATTGTTTAGCATGGCTCCTCCTTGGATCCGGCTTTTTAGAGCATTATTCCTTGGTTGTGCTTTTAGCCGTTTTGTATCATCATCTTCGTTTCTGGGCCTGGGTCCACACTCTCTTCAGGCAGTGAGTGCTGATAGTTGGCATATCTGTAGCAGGTGTCCTCATCCTGTCTTCATCAGATGTATCCCATCCAAGCAGGCATTTTAACACAAGCATCCTTATATCAGCTATTTCACAAAGCTTAATTAACAACAGATATAAAAACTATATCTTTGTAACAAAGTTACTTTACCATTACATATATAAGTTCCATTTTAACATTTGTGAAAATCCAGTAATACAATATGTATTTACAATACTTGGTGAGAGGGACAAAGCAATCAATTGCATTTCTGGACTGGCTCCCTCTCAACTGCCTCTGCAGGGGGGTTTCCAGCCAGCCCTGATCTGAAAACCATCAAAGGCCCTCACAGAGCCACTGCTTGGGCTCCCTTTGGGTTTTGTGCTTCTTGCAGATCTGAGCAAACCACAGGCCAGGCCTTTTTCCACCCACAGAATTCTCACCTCTGCAGCAGCTCTAAAGCTGCCAGAATCAAAGCCAAGGGGGCAGGGGGGACCCTCAGGTGCTGGCTGCCCCCTGGGGCTGGGCAGAGCAGGGCTGGGCAATGGCCATCCCTGTGCAGTGGGGCTGGGCCATGGCTGGGCCCCACCCTTGGATGGCCACGGGCTTCAAAGAGCAGGAGTTTGGGAGCTCCTTCCTGACCAGGGCTCCATTCCCCAGCTGCTCTTGGTGGCTCAGATCCTGCAGGGGATAAGAAGAATGGAGAAGTCTGGAAACACCAGGAGCTGCCATCCCCCAGGACAGGAGCCCCTTGTCCAGCATTTGTCCCCCATGGGACAGGAGGCCCTCAGGACAGACAGGAGCCCCCTGGATGTGCCCTCCCAGGACAGAATCTGCCCTCCCCCGTGACACTCAGCACAAACAGCCTCTTCCTTCTGTGCAGGAGAGAGAAAGTGTTGGGGGGGCACAGCTGGACACCCCCACTTCCCACAGCCTCCCCAGCCCTCCCTGCAGACCCCTCACCCCTGCTTCCCCCATCCTGGGCTTCCCCCAACCCGTTCCCTGCTCAGGAGCTCCCCAGGATCATCAATGCATGAATTGGGAGGTTGGGAATTTGAGGTATTGTCACTAACATCTTTTCATAAAAATCCTTTCTTTAGGATTTTTCCTCCTGGGAAGCTGAGTGCCCCGGAAAAAGAAAGTAAACCATGGTTATTTGCTGCTGTGGAATGCAACAGGTGCACCTGTGACTGGCCCATGTAGGATGAGTATAGTTAATGGCCAATCAAGGACCGAGCTCTCTCTGGGACAGAGTCGGAGAGACCTCCTTTGTTATTCGTTCTTTTCTATTCTTAGCTCAGCTAGCCTTCTGAGAACTTTCTCTCTTATTTCTTTTTAGTATAGTTATAATGTAATATATATATCATAACATAATAAATCAAGCCTTCTGAACATGAGGTCAACATTCTCATCTCTCTCTTCATCCTGCAACTCTTGTGACCACTGTGACAAGGTATCAAAGGAAGGAAATGGAAATGAAGAACGGAAAATGCCCCTGGGGGTTGGGGTGGCACAGACCCAGAGCACCTCTGAATCCCCTCTTGTTGCCCCCCCAATCATGGACAACCCAGCAGGCAGCGTGAGCCCCTGGGTCACCCCAAAATCTGAGGCAGCCAGGGAAGGAGCTGTGACCTACATGCCCATCCTGTCACTGTCCATCCCTGGCAAAATCATTCCCCTGGGAAGCTACCATGGGACCCCCATTCCTTCTGTCTCCCCTTCCCTGGGACCCCCATCCCAGGGCTGCCATTACCCAGGATCTCCATGGCCAAGGACCCCATTCCCAAGGAACCCTCTCCCATTCATTCCATCCCCTGAAATCCCCATTCCCCCGGGACCTTAATTCTTCCAGGTCCCCCCATTCACCCTGCACCCCATCCCTGGCACAAAAATCTCCAGATGAGGGATTTATTACTATTACAATTTATTACAATTAAAAAATTGTCTTATATACTGTTTTAAATGTATTTTACCTTTCTCCTAGTCTCATCTCAAAACAAAAAAATAAATAAATACATTTGGATAAATGCATTAATAATTAACCAACACTAACCCCACCACACTAATTATTACATTATCTGAAATATCTAAAATTAGCAAACCAAAACCATGACACCAAATCCCTGTAGCCCAGGCTCGCCTGGGACTCCCATCCCTGAGTCTCCCCAGCCCTGGGGACCCTCATTCCCATGGCACCCCCATCCCCCGTGAGTCCCCCTCCTCACCATCCCAATTCCCCACGGACCCATTCCCTGGACCCCCATTCACTGGACTCCCCATTCCCCTGGACACCCATCCCTGGCTCCCCAAACCCCCTGAGCCTCCCTGCTCCTGGGAAAACCAATGCCCACTGACCCAGAGACAGCCTTGTCCCCAGCCTGTGCCCAGCTTGTGGCCACCCTGCCCCCACCAAGGGCCACCTACACGTGGGGCCGGACGTGACCTCGCTTCCTTCCCCTTCATCCAAAGAGCCACCAGCCAGGGGAGCGGTGGCCACAGCAGCAAGTGACAGCCAGTGCACATGGCTGGGGACACCGGGATGGCCGGGAAGGTGGCGCTGCTCCTGTGGGGTGAGTGCCCCCGGCACGGGCCGGACTGGTAGTACCTCAGGGATGGGCACTGGTGAGGCAGAGAGTGATGAGGAGGGGACACAGGGGAGCTGCAGGGTTCCCTGAGGTTCCCAATGCCAGAAGAGCCAGAGCATGCATGAAGTGACCAGGGTCACGGGGTGGCCGTGGGGACAGGAGAGGGTGAACAGGGCTGGAGGAATAGGAATGTGGGGAGAGGCATCCTGGGGCTGGGGCAGCTGTGGGGACAGGGACACAGGGATGCAGGGATGCAGGGACAGGGAGAAGACAAGCACAGTGTGGATGGGCCATGGAGACAGAGGCCATGGGGCTGGCATGGGAGATCTGTGCTAGCACAGTGTCTCCATCAAGACATCTGTGCCACACCAATTTCCCCAGGGGAACAGTTCAGGGGCAGCCCCTATGACCCATTCCCCTGTGCACCACTGTCCCCCTGGTGCCACACTCACTGAGCCCTGTCTCTTCTCCCTTCCAGCCCAGACCCTCGGCCTCGCTGGTGAGTCTTCGGGGGATGCCATGGCCCAACCCCGCTGTCCCCAGCCCCACGCTGGCCCTGGCAGGCTGGTCTCCACTGTCACCCGCAGGTGCCCAGACCACCCAGCTCCTGGTGGAGCCCCCCTGGAGGCCAGTGGCGCTGTGGGACCGGGTGACACTGACCCGCTAGGGCTTGGGGACTGCCGGTGCCACCACCTGGTACAAGGATGGGCAGCGCTGGAGGCAGGAGGGACACAACAACCTCACTGTCACCAAGAGTGGCACCTACACGTGTGAGAGACCCAGCAGTGGGCTCAGCCCTCCTGTGAGAGTCTTAGATGGTGAGGGGGGTTTGGGTGTCCCCATCCTGACACAAGCAGTGACCCTGGCGCTCTGGGTGGGCTCCGCTCCATGGGTCACCTCCTGTGTGACCAGAGCCTGTCCCCTGCTCTGGGGACATCCCAGAGCATCCCAGTGCTGGCAGACCCTGTTTGTGGATTTGGGGATCCTTGGTGTGCTGCATGTGAGCCAATATGGGGGTTGTGATGGCATTGGGACCAGCCAGGTCCCGTTGTTATAACAGGACCCCCGTGTCCCACAGCCCCACTGGTGCTGCAGGTGCCGGCACAGGCGCTGCTGGAGGGGGACATGGTGACACTGCGCTGCCGGCACTGGCGGGACAACCCAGTCAGCTCAGTGTCCTTTTACCATGAGGAGAAGAAACTGCAGGAGCTCCGCGATGGGACTGAACTGTCCCTGTCCCCTCTGCATCTGCAACACAGTGGCCGCTACAGCTGTGGGAGCATGGTGAAATCCAGGGTATCATGGGGATGGGAGAAGTCAGAATCAGTGACAGTGACAGTGCATGGTGAGCACTCCACAACTGTCACTCCAACCCCCCCACAGCCCCTCCCTAGTGACTCGGGCTCACAAACCTCCCTCCCCTCTCCTTTCCAGAGCTTTTCACGGTGCCAGTGCTGGACAGTCCCTCCGAGCCCACCGAGGGGTCCCCCCTGACTCTCAGCTGCCTCAGCACCCCCAGCCCCCTGCAGCCCCAAGCCCCCCTCCTGAACGTGTTCTACCGGGATGGGCAGGTGGTGGGGGGCCCACAGGGGTCCCCACAGCTGCTGGTGCCCACCATGGGGGTCTCCCACTCAGGGAATACAGCTGCCAGGTGCGCTCCGAGGGTGGGGCTGTGCAGAAGAGCAGTGCCCTGCTCCGTGTCACGGTGCGCAGTGAGTTCGGGGATGGGCACAGCTAGCCCCCACGCCCTGCTTGGGTCCCCTGCCTGGGTACCTCCATTACTACCCCATTCCCCCCATCCCTCACTGGGTCCCTTCACCCATCTCTGAGTCAACCTCACCCCTCTCTGCTGTTTCCCCGCAGTCCCCAAGTCCCACCATACCCTCTCTGGGTCTCCATACCCACACTGGTGTCCTCCCATCTCCCACTTCATGTGTCCCCTCATTAAACCCCCCATCCTTCCTTGGGGTACCTATCCAAGCCCCCCCCCCCGCAGCTCTGCACCTCCTCTCCTCTCCCTCACCGGGATCTCCCTGCCCCTCCCTGACCTCCCCCCACGTCCCTCAATGTCCCCTGGTGTCACCCCCTCCCGCAGGGATTCTGCCCTAGGGGGTGTCCCTGTCAGCACAGCCTTGTGCTGAGCTGCACGGTGGTCACAGGGAGAGGTCGTCTGTCCATTTCCTGGTGCCCGGGAGGGCTCGAGGGCACCGCTTGGCACTGGACCTGCCTGGAGCTGTACCACACTGGGGACAATGGCAGTCTACACTACCAGTGTGGAGACAGCATGGCTGAGTGTGTCCCCCTGAATGTCACTGTCCTTTGTGAGCGGTGTTATAAATTGAGCCGACAATATGCCAAGTAAAACCAACTGAGAATTTATTAATTACAGCAGGCAAAGCAATAAGCAAATCAGCACTGGGCGACAGGAGAGTCTCCGCTCTAACACTGTCACACTCTCCTGATTTTCCGTGGAGTTCTTATACAGTCCTTCTTCCGGGCTGATGTGTAGTACTGTGTGTATTCTTCTTTTGTGTTTAGGTGGTCATAGTCCACCTCCCGGGGTCTGAAGATGAAGGCTGGTAATTTTCCTTTGTCTGATTCCTGGAATTTTTAGGCTCAATCTGCTGAGTTCCTGGAATCCTAGGTTTACTGAGCGGATAAGCTGATACTGTGTTATCAATCATAGCAAACCCCCCACTCATATTAACAGTTTACTAAACAGATAAACAAATGTTTGTGAAACCTATTGTCCTTTTGGTTTCACCTTCCTTATCCTTTAAAGTCTGGAAATTTACTTAAACAAACTAGAGGTGCAACAGTCTTACTGGAATAGCTTTGTCAGTTTTGATGAACAAACTTAAAGTTTTAACCCATTACAAGTGGGACCCTCAGACTGGGGGTGACCCCACTCATGGCACCCCCATCCACCTCACCAGGTGCCAGCCGTGTCTGTGTCCCCACAGTGCCTGTGACCAATGCCACCATCACCCTCAGTCCCCTGTCACACCTGGTGCGCTCAGGAGACACCGTGACCCTGCGCTGCTCGGTTCAGGTGGGCTCAGCCCCTGCCACCTTCACCTGGCTGAACAACGGGCAGGAGGTGGCCCGGGGTCCCCTCCACAGTGCTGTCGATGCGGGACATTCAGGCACCTACCAGTGCATGGTCACCAACCAGCTGGGACAGGGCGGGCACCAGGTACTCAGTTCAGAGCTGGCCTTGGAGGTGACAACACAGGAACAAGGCACAGGTAGGGTCACACAGGGTCACATGGGGGGTGCAGAACCCCCTGGGGTTCTGGGTGACCCCACTGTGTCCCTCTCTGTCCCCAGCAGTGGCCGCAGGGGTCTGCGGGTCGCTCCTGTTCCTGGTTCTGCTCCTGGCTGTCATTGGAGGCTGGCACTGGTGGCACCACCTGGGTGGGTGACAATGAAGGGGAATGGGAGTCCCAGGGATTGGGGTGAATACCCCACAGAATTTGATGTCCAGAGGGCAGCACCAACAGCTCCTGGCTTGGGTGAAGCTGAATCCCTATTGATCTCACCTGGGGGTCCTGGGGGATTTGGGGAGGTCCTGCAGGGTAGTGCAGGGACATTGGGGGCTCTGTCAGGGGTTTGGAGGAGTTTGGGGGGTCAGTGGATTCAGTGGATTCAGTGGGTGATTCAAGGCTCATTAGGGGCTTCAGGGATGCACGAGGCTCCTGGGGGCAGTCAGAGGTCTCAAGGGTGTTCAGGGGCCCTGAGGACTCCACAGTCACCCCTCCCCCCTTTCCTTTGCAGCCCTCAGGAAACAGCAGGAAAGGTGAGGGGGGGTCCAGGCCTGAACCCCCATTTTATGTTCATTACAACCCCCCACACCGCCACAGACACCCCCTTATCCTTGCAGGGGCCCCCCAGGGCCCTCGGCCCCTCCAGAGGCAGGGGAGGTGCTGCACAGCCAGGTCCTGCGAAACAAGAAGGCAGGGGGTGAGTACAGGTGGGGGGACAGGGACATGTCACCCTAGGGGTGTCACCTCCCATCCAGGTTCCCCCATCCAGTGTCTCTTGCAGTGCCTCCCTGTGCCACAACCCCCAGGTGACCAATGTAGAGCTGCCAGGACCCCATGGGCAACAGCAGGACTCCAGTGACATCTACAAGAACATGCTGTGACACTGGGGGCACAGGGAGCACTGGAGATCCCTGCCTGAGGGCACCTCCCACTGTGTGTCCTCCCCCCAGCTCCCATGGATGCCCACCGTGCCATGGAGAGGTGGCCACGAGTGTGGGGTCCCATGTGGGGCTCCCAGAGCTCTCCGTTCCAGTGCTCCCAGTACCCCCAGGAGCTCCCCATTCCCTCCCCCAGTACCAGGGGGCACAGCATCACTGTCCCTCTTATGGGACCCAAAACGCAACTTTTTCGTTAAACCAGGAGAAATGGTTTTGTTTGTTCAGCTCTGCCCTGTTTGGCTCAGGAAGGAGTGACCCGGTCATGTTGTTGTGCAGATCTTTGTGGGATTTTTGGGGCTCTTTCTTGGTTTGAAAGACAGATGTCTATTAAGGAAGGAAGGAGCTTCTGTGGGAATGGAAAATATAAACCCCTTCCCTCTGAATTATTAAAATTTTGGAATTAAGGGGCTCTCAGGTAAAGATAGGGGAGTAGGAATAACAGTAGGAAAATGTAAAAATAAAAATAAAAATTGTTATAGATGAATAATGAGATAATGGCTCTAACAATTAAGGAATGAATACTGTGTGAATATTAAGAGAAGCTTTATTGATGTATAGGTATGTTATTGTAGTTTATTGTTTAGATGCCCACTGTTCTCCTCACAGTCCCCTTTCCCCATGCTCTGTATTGTCGCCACCAGACAGCCTGGGTTATTTAGGACAGGTAAAAGGAAGGCGTGTACGTGTGCCCCTCCTACAGGGCAGCTGAGAATGAAAAACCTTGTTGATGCTGGAGGGCACAGCATGACAACACCTGACCCACCAATCAAGTTGCAGGAAAGCAATCTCCACCAATAAACGGCACAGAAGAGTTGAGTGACAGCCTTTGGGAGGGGCCAGGATTGGCTGATGCAACCCCCCCAGAGGTATAAAAGGTGAAGCACCCATCTCAAAGATGGGCTGTGTGATAAGCAGCCATGAGGGAGGCTCCCAGGCCTGTTTTTCCATATTGTTATGTTTGCCCAATTATCCCATCATCAAAAACCAAACAATATTAGAGGTAGCAGCAATTTTAATTGAAAAGTTTAGAAAATATATAAAATTGGATGCACTTGAAATACTAACAATATAATTGGACTAAAAATAAGGGATAATTTGGTTCCAATAATAGCACATAAGCAAAAGATAACCGCGAGGTACGGAGTGCAGGGCTCGTGGGCCCTTGCCACCTCACGTACGAGTTTGCCAAGTGAAGATTCCCCCCTTATATGCCGTGTGTCAATGGCATCTCCTCCCATTTTCGATTCATCACACTTCTACCTCCGCCCTCATCACCACCTTTACTGTGCATACGCCACCACTCGTTTTGGTGGTCACAAAAGTCTTTGGGAGTCGTCACTGATGAAGGCCTCTCTTCATCATCTGTGTCCTTTAATTCACCTTTGGGTTACACATGTGCATCAAGCCAGTACAATGAAAGCCAAAACTAACACATTACTGCATTTAAGCATCAAAGTAATAAATCTCTTATCTCTTAGAGCTGGCATTTTCCTGGGACCCAACCAGATTGTCCCTTCTTTTTGTTAAATTTTAGTAACTGTTATCTCTTTCTTTTTCCTCCTGTTCTTCAACATCTGCAGGGAGGGGGCATGCAAGCCCTCCTATCTCTTTCTTTTTTGGCATTACAACTTTTAAATGTTTTATTATTTGCAATTATTAATTGCTGTATCAATATTGATTACGGTTTCAATATTTCAGCACGAATCACACCTATTTACCACACGTGGAATCCTTTTGTTCTCATTGCTTTTTAAGACTATAAAAAAAATATTGGTGCTGGGTGATTCAGAGTCAGCCTGTGTGTGTTAAGTGTAGTCTACAGGGGATAAAGAGAAGGAAAAGAGAAGTACTGATACATCCTGATAAGTTGGGAAATTTAGATAGCATGAAGAATAAATAACACAAGAAGTAAAGATGGTATTAAAAAGAGTCCACTAGAATGTAATTTAGCAGATGAGAAAGATTGGCAGGAATCCCGGAGGGTAAATTTTCAAGGAAATATAATCTGATTAAATACTCCTACCCAATAGTAGGCTTGGTATCAATTAGAAAGTGGTGAAATGTGACGCCCAATGGAACTTTATGATCCATTGTTACAGTTGATGTTATTTTTAAGACAAGAAGAAAAATGAGATCCTGTGATATATGCAGACATCTTTTTCAACCTGAAGAATAAACCTGAGGGTCAGAAAGAATGTGGCATTGATTTGGCCCCACGGGACCTTTAGTCCTAACTTTGGAAAGAGATAAGAGGCAGAAAAGAAAGAGATGTCATTCAGCATTCAGCATAGGGCAGAGATGTTTGAAATTAGCTCAAATGCACCAGGAAGATTGTGTTCTAGGTGTCCAAGACTTACAGCCGAGTTAGCCCAGGCCAGCTCAGGTACACTCCCCCTCAGGCAACCACTCTGCCCCCTGAATGAAAGCCAAATGGCAGTGAGGATTAGATGAATAATCCAGGTGAGGAGACAATTTCAGAGACCCCCAGTGACAAGCAACACAAGAAATAAAGCCAAGGAAGCTTTTCCTTTAGTCACCCCCTTAAGGCAAGTCTTGAGTCCCCCAGGAGAAGCCATGTGGGTGAACATCTGCTTTTCTAATAGCGACCTGAAGAGTTGGTGGAAAGAAGGTAAAATGGATAGAGAAAACCCGAGCAAAGTAGCAAAAAGATTGGAGTTCATAGTCAAGAGTCAAGAGCCAGACTGAGGTGATACTGATTTCATGTTGACAGAGCTAACCAAACCAGCAAAGATTTGGTGATCAAGGTAGCCAGAGCACGTATGCAGGGACAAATGGCTAGTGGAGCCTTACAAGGTACAGTGGACCAGCAGTGTCCTATTGTAAGTCCTTTGAGGCGCGCAAATGATGCAGGCAGCTGTTCAGTGTTAACCAGATACCAAGACATAATCACACTGGAATTAAAAAATGCCGTTCCAAAAGCAATAACGTGGTCAGTAATAGATAACGTTACACAGAGACAGCACGAGTCACCCACTGACTTTGTGGACAGGCTCTGAGCAGCTGCACATGAAGGCACAGCCCTGGATCCCTGGTGGGACATGGGAAAGCAGCAGTGGGATTCCCTGATGTCAGGGCAATCTAGCCCAAATGTCAGGCAGTAATTTCAGAAGCTGAAAGAGCCTGTAAAGAGACACTAAAAGGCAGGGATGAGAAAACCATAGAAAGTGTATGATAATCACGACAGAGAAAAAGAAAAAGAGCTCCCTGCAGCCATGGTGGCAGCTCTGGATCAGCACTAGGGAGAGGACGGACGTAGGCGTGGTTGAAGCAGAGGCAGGGGAGGTTCAAAGCAGCCACAGACCAAGCTGGACGCAAATCAGTGTGCATCTTGTAAGAAATCTGGACACTGGAAATAGGGCCAGTGCCCAGAGTTAGACAACAAAGTACACAAAACTCTTGCAGCCACTCTAGATGATAAGAAATGACCGAGACTGGCAATTCTTACCCTAGCAGGCCACTGTTTAAAATACAGCTAATAAATGATGAAGTAGTTGAAATTTTAAGAAATAGTGGAGAGACATTTTCACTCTTGAATCAAGCACTGATACCCAAAAGTGAAAACTATCTTCAAGCAATAGGAGCAACTATAGGGCAGCCAGAAAATGCATTCTTC
Organism: Zonotrichia albicollis; assembly: GCF_047830755.1. Lineage (NCBI taxonomy): Eukaryota > Metazoa > Chordata > Aves > Passeriformes > Passerellidae > Zonotrichia > Zonotrichia albicollis. The sequence continues at coordinate 5,078,548 of NW_027428460.1, read as the reverse complement.
CTGAAACCACTTTGATGTAAAATCAAGAAGAAAATGGGAATACATCAGTTTCTTTCTTTACCAACTCACCCAAATCTGTCCTATGCAGAGATTTGCTTGAAAATTTAGAAGCAACAGTTCCGTTTAGAAAAAGAAAACTTCAATGGAAGGTACCTGAAGACAAAGGAGCAGTTTTAGCAGTAGAACTGACAATTGACACCAGACCAACAAACAAGAAGAACTAGCTAGAACAAGTATTGAATCAGGTGTACCCAAGAGTACGGGATACTGATAGCCCAGGAAAATCAAAACAAGCAGACCCTATGAAAATTGAGCTACAGACAAGAGTTAGGGCAGTAGTCAGAAAGCAATACCCTTGAAGATTACAAGCTAGGAAAGGAATAGAGCCAACAATCAATAAAATCCTTGACATCAGGACTATTGGAAGAATGGCAGTCAAAATATAATACTGCTAGATCAGCAATAAAGAAACCTAATGGAACTCAGAGACTAGTGCCAGATTTCCAGGCAATTAATGGTTTATACCTTACTAACTTACTAGCTAAACTTGGAGATGATTTTATTTGGTGCGGGGAATGTCCATGGGCAGGTGCTGTCGAGAGCCGTTCCCTCTTGGTCTGAGAGACCAGCGCCCCCAGCCCACCTTGCTCCCCGGCCCGGAGGTTGTAACGTGCGCTCGACCGGCAGCCGAAGGAGGGCTCTTGACATCGTGTCTGATGCAACAGGGTTCATTGAAGGTAGGTCAGAGGGTGAAGCTTGGGTGAGGGTGAGAAGAGGGACAGGAAGAGGCAGGAGCACAAGCACTGTAACATGACACATAAGGCACCTGCAAGCTGCTGGGGAAGCCTCAAGTCTGCTTAGTGAGCCACGTGTGCCCTCAACATTGGGACAGCCACCTTTCCCTCAGTGAGCCTCACATCCCAGGGTCAGCAAATCAAGAGGCACCAGGCATGCTGTAGGTGACTCAGAGCGAGTGCAGTGGGTCACGGTGGCCAGGGACCAGAAGCAGGCAGAAAGGCAACGGGGCTGGGGAAAAGGCTCTGCTCTGCTTACAGCGTGGGCTGAGGGCTGGGAGAGCTCCATTTCCCCCTTGAGATGTTGGAGACGGGGCCTTTCACCCTCCTGATAGGGCTGCCCCTGGCTGCAGGCAGCCAGAGGAGTATGACGACACAAGGCCAAGAGCAGCAAAGCAAAGAGCCAGCCGTGCACAGCACAGGGAGGTGGCCCAGTGCAAAGCCAGCGTGGCACCCTGAAGGTGCCCGCTGCATTCTCATGTGTCCCTGGCCTGGGCAGGACAGGAATGTCCGTGGTCCAGGAGGGCCTTTCTGTGGCAGCTGTGGGCTCAAAGCTGCTGCTCTTCTGGCTCCATGGGGCCTAAAGCCACAGAGCTCGGCCTCCCCCACGGCAAGAGTAACAAGACGTGGATATCAGGCAGTGGAGCTCAATGCCTAAGGCTGAGGGGCGGGGGGCTCCAGTCTGGAGCACTGGGAGGGCATCCCCCCAGCCCCACAACAGCTGGCCTCACGGCCCTGAAAGGCCAGGACCAGGGTTCCACGCCTGATTCCAGGGCGTCCCTCCAACTGGCCACCGACCTGGAAGCGCCAGAGCAGCCGGCTGTCGGGATCGAGGCGGCTGCCAGGGGGCTCCTTATGGCCTCTGCCAGCCAATTGCTCAGGGCTTAGCAGTGCCTCAGCCCCTCAGGGTCTCCCCCAGCCTGGCCAAGCTTGCCGGCAGCAGCGCCACAGCCCCACAGCAGCTCCAGAGGAACCCCATCCAGAGGCACCTGGGAGCCCTCAGCACTGCAGCCAGCAGCAGACGGGCAGGAGGACACGGATGGCCCTTCCTGTCCGGCACAGGGCTTGTGGCCATCTCCAGGCACCGCTCTGGCAGGGATCCCCGCAGCTCCAGCCCTTGCCCAGCCGCTCTGTGGGCAGCACAAAGGCTTCAGGAGAACCAATAAAGGCCAAAAGGCTTCTGGTCATTTTCCCTGCAACACTGCACACCTGGGCAGCAGTCTGAGTACAAGCAACCTTTTCCCCCTCTTCTCTTATGCCCTACAGACCTCGCACAGGAAAAGAAAGATCCTGGGACTCTGTGTATTGTAAGATATTTTATATTTGCACAATCAAAAACAACAGAAATACAAACACAAAAATCTAGAAGAAGGCAAAAGAAAATTCCTGCTGGCTCAAATGGCCCAAGCAGACTGCGTGTTGCAGATCACCTCTCCGGGGAGCTGCAGCAGAATAGTAAGGCAGTGCAGCAAAGACGAGGCCGTTTCCTCCATGCACTGCAGAATCGATCTCGCAGCTTCTGCCATGGGGAGTAGGGAGCTCTCTCAAGAGCCCGGAGAACTAAACAAAATTCTACTGCAGCATCTCTGATTGCAGGACTGCTGTCATATGCCATTCCTTCAAGGGCTGCAAGAAAGAGGAACAGAGGCAAGGTCACATCCCGCATATGCAGGGAGCCGAGGAGAGCCACCTGCCAGGGCCATCCCGGTCGTCTCTGGCCATGGCCCGCAGGGAGCAGGGAGCGAGGGGATCAGCCCGAAGTTGCTGGCCACGAATGGCACACGTAGCCCTGATATCTCTGTGTGCTCTGCCCACGGGTGCAGATCCCTCCGCAGCCGGGGCAGGGCTCGCAGCTGCCCCCTCCAGCCCCCGCGGTCAGCCCGCTGCCCTCACTCACCAGTGCAGATCAGCTGCAGCTCTTGCTGCTGCCCCCTCAGGTGCCGCCCGGCCATGCCTGTGAACACAGAGCCTGTCACGGCCCCAGCGGCACAGCTCCCTGCCAGCGGCGCTGCCGGCGCTGTGGCCACACGGGCTGCCGGCCAGGCAGAGCTCAGCCCGGGCCCTTGCCGCACGCTGCCGCCCCAGGGCACGGCTGCCAGAGGGCGGCAGCAACGCCCAGGCCAGGCGGGGCTCCAGGGCCGGGCCGGCGCTGCCGGGGCAGCAGGCGGGGCCGGGGCCGGGGCTGAGCTGCCGAGCAGGCGGGCCGGGGAGGAGCCCGGGCTCAATACTCACCCATGAACCGGACGGCCGCCTCTCGCAGGCGCTCCTGTGGGCTCTGCAGGTAGTGCAGTGCCCGGCGCAGGTGCTCGGCCGCTCGGCTCCTGTCCTCTGCCAGCTGCAGAGAGCGGCAGGAGGGAAGGGTTGGCGCGGGCTCAGCTCCTGGGCCGGGCGCCGCCTGCGCCCATCGCCGGCCTCGCCTGCCCGCACAGCCCTGAAGCGCGGCCAGCAGCCGCTGGCCAAGGGCTCCCGAGGGGAGGGGGCAGAGGGCCGGCTGCTGCCCGGGGAGCCGCGGTGCCGCCCCGCAGCCCCGCCGGGCCGGGGCTCCATAGGCACCCGACTCAGGCCCACGGGAGCCTGGAGAAGAGCCCGCGCGGCCTCTGGCTGCAGCAGCGGGCACAGCTGTTAGCTCCGCACACTGAGCACCGCCCTCAGGGACCTTCGCCATGCTGAGGCTGGGGGATCTCTGCTGTACTTACCAGGCACTCCCCAAAGCTCTGATCCACGTGTAGCATTTGTTCTATATCCCTCCTCTTCAGGAATCTGGCTGAGGAATGCAGCGTTTCCTGGGAGGCCTGGAGAGGGACAGACGTGCACAGATGGCCCCACAGTCCAGGGCACAGGAGCATCCCAGTGGCACAGGCTGGAGGAGGCTGCAGCCCACAAGGTGCCAGGGCAGGCGGCAGCCCAAGCCCCTGCCAGGGGCACAGCAGCTGGCCACAAGTGCTCACCTCAGCAACAGTCTGATTCTCGTCATGGCAGTGGAAGTAGAGAGGGAGCAGGCTCTGGCGCACGTGGGACTTGAGGGTCTTTCTTGCCTCTTCTGTTAAAAAGTCCAGCATCTCTTGAAAGAGAGCCATGGAGCTCAGCTGCACCTGGATATCATCCTGGATGAAAGGAAAGGGCAAAAGACCTGAGCATCAGCTGCTTCAGGCCCCCCAGGGCACAGGCGTGCATCTGCACAGGCACCAAGGGTCTGGGCAGCAGCCAGTGGCTGTGGCTGTGGGCACAGAGCCTTACGCTGTCAAAGAGTGGCAGGAGCGCCTCAGCCAGCTGCAGGGCGATGGGGGTGGCTATTGGAGCACCATTATCCAGGAGCAAATATCTGAGTAGAAGATTGCTCATCCTGATCATGTCGCTGTCATTTTCCTCCAGGAGCTCCATTAGACTTTCAGTCAGGCTACGCATTTTTTCAGCCTGTGCGGAACACAACTTTGTGAAAGGCCGCCCTGCTGCCGCAGGGCCCAGAGGCCAAAGGCCTGTCCCGAAGCACTGGGGCAGCTGAAGTGGGAAGCAGGAGAGATGGGAAGAGCTGCCCCAGCGGCCGAAGCCCAGGCAAGGCCAAGCGACTGCGTTGCCCAGCCCCACGCTGCTGCCTGCACGGCTTTAGCCACTGCCCCCTTCTCACCATGAAGGGATTCTTGCCCAGCACTACGAGGCCTCGGAGTGCCAAGTAACGCCTGGCCATGTGCTCGCTCTGCAGGTTCTGTGCCAGGATCTCCAGAACACTGTCACTGCATTCCCTCAAGTCCAGGCACTCGAGGACCTGAAAGGCACAGGGCAGTGACAGGGGAGCCGGCCGGCCGGCAGGAGCCCAGAAGCGCACAGGGCCGGGCCCAGGCAGCAGCACAGGGCACGGGCACTGTCCTGGCAGCTGTGGCTGCGAGAGGCCAGAGGGCTGGGAGGCCGCTCAGCCAGGCAGCGCTGGCCTTGAGGCTCACCTCCACAAGGAATGCCAGGGCAGGGAAATCCCAGTATGGCATCTCTTTGCCGAGCAGGGCGAGCAGGTAGAATGCAACCGCGGAACAGAAGTGGATGGCTAAGCGGCGAATTTCTCTGAAGAGGGGAAAAAGGAAACAAGACCCTGATGCAGTGGGGCAAACCTCTCCCAGGTGGGACTCACCCAGTTCTCATCTTTCCCCAGCACCCTTCCAGCAAGGGGACGTGGGCCATTTGGGAGTTGGTTGCTCATGGGCACCCTCCTGTGCCAGCCTTTTCCAGTCTGCTTGGCCATCCCTCAGTGACAAGGCCCTCTGAGCCATGGCCACCACGGACACTTTGTGGGGCACCTGGGCACAGAGCAGCATTGTCAGAGGCAGTGGGGAGAAGGGGGTCTCACCTGGCAAGCAGAGCCACGGCAAAGTGGTGAGTGTCAAGAGAGAGCAGCGTGTCCCAGGCACACCTGCGCTCCATTGCCACCACCACATCCTCGCAGCGGAGAAGGCAGAGCAGGGACTTCAGGGTGCGCACAGCAAACCTGTGTGCACAGCAAAGCCCAGGTCACACCGGCAGCACTGGCTCCTTGGCAGGCCACGTGGCAGGGACAGGAGGAGTGGGATGGAGCACCTGTTAGGGCTGGTGGCAAGGCCGTGCTCTTCCTGGCATGCCTTCCAGAAGGTGTCGACCTCCTCTGGCATATCCAGAGTGCTGAAGAACACTTGGAAGAGGAGATGCACAAACAGGCGAGGGAAATACACCTTCAAGATCCGTGGGAGACAGGGCACCTGGAGGATCTTCCACATCACCATGGTTGCCTACAAAGGACAAAGCCCCCCGAGACAGCGCTCAGTGCCGAGGTGTGCGTGTGGCACGGCCCGAGCGTGGCAAGGAGGTGCTCAGAGAGATGCATGGGGAGCACGGGGCCAGGTGGGCCTGATGCTGCCCCTGGGCCAGGTTTCAGGCCAGCGCCTGAGGCAGGGAGATGCAGTGGGGGAAGGAGGATGGAGAGCTGCTGGAGAGGCGGCCTTGGGGCCTGCAAAGTCCAGCTGCAGAAACTCACAGCCAGGGCAAAGACACCCGTTTCGTCCCCATCGGAGGTGCAGGTGCTGTACTCTGGCCAGCTCCCTAGCACATCCAGGAGGATCAGCTGCGCCAGCTCCGCAGTCCTGGCTGAGCCCATGATGGTCTTCCACATGGCCATGGCAGCTCTGTGGGGTTAGAGCTGTGTCTCAGGGGGGTCTCAGACACAGCACCGGAGGGAGCTGAGCTGGATGCCAGTTCTGCCTCTGCCCACTGCCCCCTGCCAGCAGCAGCCTGACAGCCCAGCCCTGTGGGGACAGAGCCCTGGGGGGCAGGGAGGGAGCACGGCAGCAGGCTCAGGGGCTGACGTGCCAGGGCTGGGAAAGGGAGCATCCAGAGGGCCCTGGAACTCTCTGTCGCTCCGACACCTGGGGCAGGCTGTGCAGGGTGATGGGCTGGGGAGGCCTGAGCCCTGTGGGCAGGTGGGCCCCATACCTGTCACAGGACGGGGCCACACGCAGGAGCATCACGACTGCATCATTTGGCTGTGCTTGGGTGAGATCCAGCAGGGTCTTGTCCAGCCTGTGCTCAGCAGAATCATTAGCCATGAGCCACTGGTGGATGTAGCTCACCATGGCAGGCACCTGGAGAAGGCACGGGGAGACTTGGAATGCTGCCAGAGGGAGCAATGTTCCCAGCTTCCCCAGAGGAGTGCTTCCCTTCCCACGCCACTGCCATGTGGCCTGAAAGGCTCACAGCAAGCAGCATGCGTGGATTGGGAGGCGAAGCAATTGCTGGGAGGATCAAAGCCTGGCCACAGGCTGCTTACTTGCTTTGGAGTGTACAAATGTTCCTCTACAAGCATACACAGCAGGGCAGCACTGGTCTTGCTTAGGAAGATGGGGGAGTATGGTCTGAAGCCTACGCCCGTGGCGATGGTCTCTTCCTCCTCAATTCTCTTGAGGAAGTTGCAAACAAACTGTAGGAGAAGGGCAGGAAGCCGGGGATGTTGCATGGAGTGCTGCACACACGGTGCTGTGCTGAGCAGGGACAGCAGGCCCAGCCCAGGTGGGGGTGGCTGCAGGTACCTGCGCTGTTCTGCGGAAGCGGCCACGGCCGGACTCCTGCTCTTGTGTGCGCTCCAGGGCTGCATCTGGCAAAGAGTGAGCGCAGCCAGAGATGAGGGGCTGCGGGAGAGGCCGGACAACACAACACGGCCCAGCCCTGCCATCCCCAGGCAGAGAGAGCCCCCGGATGCCCCAGGGGATGGAGCACGGCCCCTGCGGGGTGTCTGCCCGGCCCCTCTTCCGTCCTGTCTGTGGGCATGTCCCCAGGGATAGCATGGCACGGCACGGCACGGCATGGGGTCCAAGCTGGCAGCAGGCACCAGTCCTGTGGCCCAGCTCTGCCACTCACCCTCCTGCGGTGGCTGGAACGGCACCACCTCTTCAGTCTGCTGTGCTGGGGCAGCTCCAGGGCCTTCGTCCTCCTCCTCCACCCAGGCCAGCTCAGGCACTGCCAGGTGTCTCTGCTCCATGTCTCTGCCTGGATTTGTGGCTATTTGCAGCAGAGTTGCCTTGGAAGAGCTCCAAGTCACCAAGTGCTGCAGTGGTGCCTGGAAGGCACCTTCAAGTAAGAAGCCTCAGGAAGGCTACAGGACAGCAAGTCCTGCACTCGGTCTCAAGGGCTCCTCCTGCCACAAGGACAGGGGACTCCTGACAAGGACTATCATATGGCCTGAAGGGCACCTGCAGAAGAGAAGCCTCAGGGAGACCACGGGTCAGCAAGTCCTGTGGTCTGGCCTCGAGCTCAGCTGCAGGAGCAAGGCTTCAGAAAAGCTCCGGGTGGGACGCGAAGGAGCGCGCTGTGCGGGGACTCCTCACGACACCGCTCGGTCCCGTCCTGTCCCGTCGCGTGCTCCGAGCACTGTGGCGTGCTCTTGTCACCTCCAGCCCCTATGTCACCCCATGTCACAAAGGGCCCTTGGACACCCGCTCCATGTCACAGTGAGTGTGCGGCACCGTGTCACCAAGGGCCCTTGCACACACTGCTGCCTGCCCTGGGGCCGCCCCCAGCCCAGCCAAAGTGGCCCAGGCTGGAAGGAATGCCTGGCCCCAGGAGTCTAAGCAAGGCCGATAAGATCTTTAAGAAGGGCTCACAGCATCAGCAAACGCTGCCCTGCTCTGCGGGCTCAGGGCAGCAGAAGGAGCCCCCAGGGCTGCCGACGCAGCCGTTCTGGGAAGGGCACGGGGCCTTGCAGGTAAGCTGGCACGGCCTCCTTGGGACACGTCCCGGCTGGTGGCCGTCCTAAAGCTGCCGGTGTGACACGCGCACGGAACGTGTGGGCCCGGGCACCAATGCTGCTCTGAGGCCTGGGGCCCGGGGAGCGCTGACATCCGCAGGTGTGGCAGAGTCCCCGGCCAAGCAGACCTGCCAGCCCCCGAGCCCTGGCAGCACTGGTGCCCGTCCCCTGCCCCAGAGACCTGTGCCCCCTGGGGGCTTTCTGTGCCAGAAGGAGCCAAAGGCCACGTGCCTTGGGGGCTGTGCCTTTTTCCTGCAGGGGCTGATGGCAGGAGCACCTGGAGCAACTGCTGGCACACTTGGTCTCTGTCAGATGATGTTGCCCCTTCCCGAAATGAATTTTTCTCATGGAAGGCATTGGCAGTAGCACCAGAGCACCATCCATTGCTGAGTTTCCCAGGGCAATTAGATTGCAAAGTTAACAGGCTGAAATTTCCTTGTGCTTTTCTCACTCTCCTTCCCACATTCTGGAAAAAACGGAATCTGCCCAGCCTCTGCATTTCTCAGCTTCAGTTGCTGCATGTCTTGCTCTGGCAGCTCATGTCCAAACAGAAGTGTGTCCCTGCTGAGCACAGCAATGAGTGGCCACAAAGTGGCAAGTTCCCCAGTGAACATCAAGGCAGAGACGTGGAAGTGCGTAGGATAAGGACAACTCTGGGAGGAGAAGCTCTTCTGTGTCTCTGATGATGGTGCCCACACCCTGAAGCAGCAGCCAAGAGAAGCACTGGAAGCAGACGGGCGCATTTTTGGGCAGTACAATATCAAAAGATATGAAACCATTAGCCAGAATGCAAAGGAGGACTGCAAGGATGGAGTGTGGCCTGGAGGGGAAGCCCTGGATGCGGCTGAAGGCACTTTGTTCAGCCTGGAGGAGAGTAAAGGGCGTCATTGTGGTCTTCAACATCCTCCTGAGAGGAATCAGAGGGGCTGCTGCAGCTCTCTGGTCACTGCTGGGACCAGTGATAGGACTGGAGAAAAGGGCAGGGAGCTGGGACAGGGCAAGTTTCATTTCCGTATCAGATCAAGGTTTTTCACCCGGAGCACGGTCGGGCACTGGGACGGGTTCCCCGTTGACGCAGCCCAGCGGAGCCCGGGCTGGCTCTTGGGAAAACTGCGGCGCTGCGCCAGGGAGTGGGGAACGGCCAAGGCTTGGGTCCTGCCCGCGGCTGACCCTGGTGAGCCACTGCTCAGTGGTTCAGGATCCACTAACTGCAGCACGGAGCAGGCCAAAGAGAAGGAGGAGGCTCCTCGATTGTGAGGTTCCACAGGCCAAGGCTTATTCCAAGGGAAGGATTCGGCAGCAAAGAGCCGCCAGCACTTCTGTGCACGGGATTTTATCGGGGTACAACTCAGGGGGTGGATACAAACGATTGAGCAATAAGGAATCTGCAGGGGAGGAGCGAGGGGATTCCATCAGTTGCTTGGGACTAATTAGGACAGATGGGAGGAGAGGGTAGGTCGCATGGGCCAGTGGGGCTTCCAGCAATAGAGGAATTCCAAAGGGGTGGTGCAGTCAGGGATTGGTCCAAGGCAAAAGTGACTGGGAAGGTTCAGGAATAAAGAGCTGGATTATCTTGAGAGGCACGGAAGCAGCTGGAACAAAGAGTGGGGAATGGCATGAGGGACAGCTTTGAGGGAGGGCAGAACCTAGGGGCATATGAAAACAAACCATTCTACGATAACTGATAAATAAACACAAACTGGAACACCCCAGGGAAATGGTCACAGCACCAAGCCCGTCTGAGTTTGAGAAGTGTTCGAAGAACATTGAGCAGTGACGCAAGCTTTTAGACACTACATCAAAAGTAGAAAGTGTACCAAAGTCAAGAGAGGGAAAAAGAAAAAGAGCTCCCTGCAGCCATGTTGGCAGCTCTGGATCAGCACCAGGGAGAGGACAGATGTAGGCGTGGTTGAAGAAGAGGCAGGGGCGAAAATAGCAGAGGCAGAGGAGGTTCAAAGCAGCCACAGACGAAGCTGGATGCAAATCAGTGTGCATCTTGTAAGAAATCAGGACACTGGAAATAGGGCCAGTGCCCAGAGTTAGCAGACAAATTATAAATGAGCCTTGCTTGATCTTATCCTATGCAAGCTGTTACAGCTCCAGAGCTCAGTCCCCAAGGGGACTGGGTGCTAGAAGCCAGCTCGCTCTCAGACCAAGGCCGCGGGTCAGCCCCTAGCAAGCAGGAAGATATTCAGCTCTTATAGTGATTAGGCAGCTCTTGTGATTTCAGCTTTTCTTGCTAGGTAGCTTTTCCCTTGGCCTAAGGCTCTAGCAGACAGTAGAGAGAGGAGAAGCAGAAGACGCTGGCTGTTCCACGAGTATGGCCTTATTGGTGGGTCCGTGAAGGGTCTCAGCTCTTCTTCTTCCGAGTTAGTAGGGGTACAGTATGTTACTTTTATACCCTTGGCCCGGATCCAATCCTGACTAATGGCAAAGGTGTTAGAGTGACCATAAGTGACCAATAGTAGGGTTAACAACATATTGCCTTACATGGCTATAGGGATAAGGTACAAGGCGGATGTCCCTGGGGACAGGAAGCTTCTTTGCCGTTGTGTCAGCATTCTATTCTCCAAGGGGCCCTGGCTAAACCTGAGGGGTTTATACATGGAAGTGTTCAGCAGAAAGTCAGACTTAAAGAGCCAGCACTAGAACGTGATTTATTTGTGGTGAATAGGAAATTTATTCTGCAATTACAAAAATTAACTGGCCAAGATGTCACAAGTCCCTTATCACAGGAATCAATCACACATGGAAATTACAGGATGTGCCTTTTTTGGGAATTGCAACAATACACAAGAGGTATATAATAAATAAGAGCATGTACAAACAGGTTGCCAATAAAACTGAATTCTCTAGTTCTGGTTTGAAGAGTATTCTCACTCCTCAGTCCCATCACAAAGTTTTATTCCTACAAAAAGGCACAGTAAAATGGCTATAGCAGCCAGTCTCGGGCCAGATTTGACTGCTTCAAGCTTTAGAAGCCTCTTGGGAAGCCGGGACACTTGCTCAGTTTGTAAACGCGCTCCAAACTCTGTGTTTCTATTTGGGTACTGTTGTACTCAGTCCAGCTGGATAAAAGCTAAGCAGAGAAATGCCTTCTGAACATAGCAAAGCCATAGCCTCAGGCTCCCTGGACCTGTAGGGAGCACATCCTCACTCCCTAGCTGAACAAGCTACTTTTAGATTACAAAAAATGGATATCAACAGACCTGCTGTAATCAAACACTGGTGAAAAACATCACTTGTCTTCAGCAAAGAGATGGCTCGTGATGGCTCCCACAAATGTTCCTAAAATGCTGTGCTGCCCTAATCAGTTTTCCAAAGGTTCTTCATGCATCAAGGTCTTGGGATGTGCACATGTCAGAGTGACATCAGGTGAAGAAGGAGAAGAAAACACTGTTACATAACAGAGAGCTGGCTTTTGAATCTGGACACAACTGGTCTCTCGTTTGGCATCTTTCTATTGTCACCATCTTTCACACCCACCAGCTTAGACTCCAAGGTCTGGAAGCACACGGTGCCAGCACGACACACAGCACAGTGCAACACTCAACACAGTAGCGGTGCGGCACACGCCATCAGTGTGACACTGTGCGGCACTAGTGTCACACGCAAAACACTGCCAGTGTGACAGCTGGGACACAGAGCGGGGTGGGAGTCTCTGTGTGCAGCTGACACATGCCAGCTGAGGTGCGGAAAACCACAGTTGTCTGTGCAAACAAGTCAGTTCTTTATCCTGCGTGCACACAGACCTTGGACACGCACAGTTGGCTGAAAGGCAGGGGCATTGCTTTGCCCCCAAAATGGTGTGGGCACGGTGCAGATGTGTAGGACAGCCTGCCTGGAATGCTGAGCTTGGGCACAGAAAGTCAAAGCTCGATAAGCACAGCTCTGTCAAAACATGCCATGAAAGGGCAGAACGAGTGGGGCGATATTAAACGCCATGTTCAATTTGGCTGCACCAGCTCCCTCCATCCAGCTCGGTCTGTGCAACACAAACCGCCTCGCGTGGGAGGTGGCACTGGCCTGAGGAAAACTGGCCATGGAGCGGGGTGGGACTATCAGCCCTCAGGGAAACCACCCATGGAGCGGGTATGGGGCTGTGACACGTCAGGGACACCGGCCATGGAGCGGGACTGGGGCCGTGACACCTCAGGGACACCGGCCATGGAGCGGGGCTGGGGCCGTGACACCTCAGGGAAACCGGCCATGGAGCGGGACTGGGGCCGTGACACCTCATGGAAAGCAGCCATGGAGCGGGGCTGGGGCCGTGACACCTCAGGGAAACTGGCCATGGAGCGGGGCTGGGGCTGTCAGCCCTCAGGGAACTCACCATGGCAGCCACCTCCTGAGGTTTTGAAGTACTTGTTTCTTGGCTTAATGCCCTTCCAAGATCAGTCTAGCATCTTTGCATATGAGCAGGACATACAAGGGTATTTAAAATTTAGTCTGATTCAACTATCAAAGACAATGGATGTTTCCTCTAAACTTACCTTTTCATGATTGCCAAACAATATGGAACTTTTCTTATGTCTGATTAAAATACCCAGAATGCAAAATTCATTCTCAAGACAGGAAAAAAGAAAACAATGAAACTAAGATATAGGCAATCTTCAAAAGGCACAGAGAAAAAAATCAAAATTAGAAAAACTTAGAAAAATTCATTTTTCTTCTTCATCTTCTCAGTATTTGTTGTTTGAACATTTGTTGTCTTACTTGTCCCTTGCAAAACAAGGCATGTTACAGCTTTATTGTCTCAGTGCTGCACTTCCCCAAACGCTGACTTGCCATTTAGGCTTTGCTTTGTTGGAAATATACAACAGGGGACTCTCTATGGAAGAGAGTTGCACAAGCCTCTGGATTCCTGACCGTTCACCTCTGCCAATGCTCACAGTATTCTCCTAACACATGTGAGCTTCCTGTCTTTCAGAGAGAGAAAGATTCAGCTGAAGTCAAGCAAACAGGGCAGGGCAGATGGAAACCTTCCCTTGAGATGCTTTTGGGAAGGCCTGCAAGGACCCTGCCTTCCCTTGGAACAGAGGTGGTCACCATGCATGGTGTTGCCTGACTTGCTCTAGGTGCCCCTCGATTGCAGAAGGACTTTTGCCCACTTCATCACTTGTCTGTCCCTCCAGTTCCAGGGCCTCAAACCTGCTCTGTAAGGCACTAAACCTGTTAGTCAGCTCAGAGTTTTCAGAATAAGGCACTGACTGTGGCTCTAACTAGTTTTTTTAGTCAGGTTTACAATATATTTTGAGAAGAAGAAGGAGCAGAGAAGGTGTGAAAAATGCATATTATATGATTGGCTTTTCGCAAATATTAAAATTAATACTATATGTGTTATGTTGGAAAGTTATGTTGTATTAATCCTTTTTTGTAGTGCTATCCTAGGCTTTTAAAGTAGTGTGGTGAATATAGTTTTAGGCTACAGAAACTCTGTGCTGTAAGATACTTTTTCTAAATAGCTCAAGGAGAGATAACAGTAACAAGACACCAAAACTCTGAGAAAAGAAATATTGCCTCCTTCTCGGGAAGAATCTGAGGGAGCAAGACAATTGGTTTGCAAGATGAAGGAGGGGTTGACAAGAACAAGAAAACACCCATTGTTTGAAAAGAATTTTGGCATCATGTATGAGATATATGAATATGCAATAGGCTATTACTTTGAAGGGTTAATCCTGTGTTAGCAAAGTGTCTTCTGAGGCAGAGCAGAGCACCCAGACATCTGTAATTCTTTGCACTTTAAACTGCCCTTTATTGTCCTACCTCTAATTGTCCAAATTATTTTTTCTCTAATTTTTATTCTTAGTTTTGTAACTAATTTATTACTATTAAACTTTTAAAATTTTAGAACAAGTGATATTCTCCATCGTTTGTGTCCACTATCAGTGGGCATCCTTCTCCCCAAGCTTTGTCAACTTCCCTCTGGGTTTGAGATCAGTGAAACGTGCCCGGCCTTGAGTCTTGGAAGACAATTCTAGCAACAAGTACTTTGCTTTTCTAACACCTGGCCATCACTTCGAGCTTGAAGACTGCTATGTGTGTCCAGGTTAAACGTCTCTTCCTGTTGATCAGGCTTGGAAGGGTGTAAAGCCCAGGCCAGACAGGACGTTTTCTTCAGGAAATGGAACGAAGGGCCCAGTTTGCAACGGGTGCAGGCCCGCGCCTTCCAGAGCGCCAGAAGGTTGGCGGCGCCATTGCAGGGCTCAGGGCGCTGCCCTGTGGGCGAGAGCCGCCATGAGAGCGCGGGCGGCGCGCGGGGGGGCCGGAGGGCGGGAAGGGGCGGGCGGGTGTGAGGGGCGGGGCGGTTCGTGCCCAGAGCCGAGCCCGCTCTGTTCCTGGGCGCATTCCCGGCTCGGTGTTGGGAGCGTGCAGGTGCTGCTCGGGCTCTGGGAGAAGCGTGCGGCCGCAGCGGGGTCCCAGCCCGCAGAGCTGGCTACTGGCCGAGGCTGCAGTGCCGGAACTGCCGTGCCAGAGCTGCCCTGCGCCGTGGCACTACTAGAGTCCCTGGCAGAACCAGGCTGACACAGGCAGCTCCTGAGAGAAGCCCTGTCATGGCAGCACCGGGCTGGCAATGCCGACAGCTGAGGGGAGCCCTGACATGGCAGAGCTGGGCTGGCAATGCCGACAGCTGAGGGGAGCCCTGCCATGGCAGCGCCGGGGCCTCTCCTGCCCCCGGGCCGCCCGAAGGAGTGACCTCTGGGACCTGCCGGCAGACCGGCACTGCTTGGCCCTCTTCAGTAGATCGACAGAGTTGCACCACAGATAGCAAAATATTAAAACATCTGATTTAAAACACCGGAGGGAAACGATAGAATTGAAAAGAAAATGAAGGTGTACCAAAATACTCAGGGCATGAATGGGCAAACTGAAAAGAAACAGAATCTAATTATTTATATAATCTCAACTGTATCAAGAGAAACATGAGGGTGAAAAGCCTTCTAAAAGTTTTGACAATAGAATGGTTCAGCTGTGTAGTTTTACTAGTACATTAAAGACTTAAAAAGCAGTCAGGTATTCCTTTGTCCAATGCTATGAATTTATTCACAGGATTTGTTACAGTTGTCCCTCAAATACCCCTCTCATAAAGAGAGTTGAGTGCTTAGATTCCATGGAAGCCATCAGTTAGTAAATGTAGTGTTGTGGTTTTTAGAAATTCTGTAGTAAGTAGTTAGTAAAAGAAGTCATTGTTTTGCCAATGGATGCTGATCCCTGATGCGTTCATGCTGGTTCCTTGGAAAGGCGAATTTTTAGGAATGGGCTGTTGGAAAACTGTTGTTTTCTGCTGGTAGTAGGTACAAACACATTGCTTTTTGTGGTAGAGACTGAAGCAACTTTAGATGCCTGCTCCTTCTTCTCCACCTATGTTTAAAGGAGATCCATGCAGGTTAAAACTTGAACCAAACCTCAAGGCTCTGGGCCTGTGCTGCAGCCTCACCTGCCTCTCCCCACCACCAGCAGAGGAACAGCCAGAGGACACTGCAGTGTTCCTAAGTGCAATGATGGGAGCAGAAGTCAGGCAGGAGCAGGGCTCATATAGACAGAGAGGATCAGCACCTCAAAGCGATCACATCATTCAAGGGACAGAGATGCAGGACAGACAGCTGCCCTGTGAGACAGCAAGCAGGAGGGCCCCGGTGCCAAGGAGCCAGGTGAGGGCAAAGCAGCCCTCTTACAGCTTGGCCCAGGGGCTCTTGTGGCAGCAGGCACCGTGGGGATCAGCGCAGAGGCAGGGGGAGGCAGGAGCTGCTCGGCCATGCCGGGGCTGGGAGCCTCCTTCCTGCCCAAGTGGGGCCCAGCTGGGCCAGGGGGCAGCTCCTGGGACAGCCGTGCCCACAATGGCCCCCTGCTCTGCAAGGCCTCCAGCGCTGCCCATCAGCCAGGCAGGGACAGAGCAGCCTTGGGGCCGATGCTGCTGCAGGCTCAGAGCCCTGCAGAGCTGCCCGTGCCCGGTGCCATTGGCTCTGTCCCCTGCAGCCTGCATGCTCTGTCACCGTGCCGAGGCTGAGCCCTGTGCCTCCCCAGGCCCTGGCAACTGCTCCTGTGCTGCTCCTGCACTGCCCAGGGCACCCACGGGCCCTGCCTGGGCCTCATGCAGGCCAGAACCAGCTGGGGCTGTGACAGCTCTGCTGCTCTGGGCCCAGCCCTCGGGCAAAGCACCCGCCTGTCCCTGGACTGGGGGCAGTGCCCAGGCTGGGCTTGGCAGAGCCCATCCGCTCCTGGAGGGCTGGGGGCACTGCTCTGGCCTGGCCTGGCCCGGTCCTGGGGTCCCTTGGCATTCCTGCTTGCCCTTGCATCCACCAGGGATGGGCTGCAGCTCAATGGCCCCGGCCTGGCCGCACACTCAGGCCTGGAGCCTTCCCGTGGCTCCCCAGGGCACGAGAGCCTCAGCCCCAGCTCCCAACACGGCCTAACAGCCTTTGCTGATATTGATCCCTGTCAGACCTTTCAAAGGATTTTCAAAGTAACCTTGTTTGGCAACACTTTCAAGGAACAAACGTGACTCGCTTCTCATCAGTAAAAACTTTATTGGTTTGCTTGCACTTCCTATAGGGTATCCTAATGCTTCCTTTGGCATTCCAGAAAATAATGAAAATCTAACAAATTCTTCAGAGAAGTTCCTGAATCCACTATGAGGAGAAGTCTCTACATTCACTATCCTTACATACACTTAAGTAGCTGCTCCTGTAACACACAAAGATGTAGTGGTTTACCGGACTGGACCGCACAACATGATGTTATACACACCGCTACACTACAAAACTTCTCTTCCTTGTTCATTACAAATGTAAATCTCTTCTCGAGGTCCTGACTTAATTTTGCATGCACATTCATACCTGCAATCCCTCTCCATGCTCAGCTTTCACCTAGACTTACCAGGGAACAGATGTTCCATACTCACCTCAAGCAATAATCTACGTCTGTCTTCCTAACCCTCTTTTTCTTCACTGACTTCTACTAATCTACAAAATAACTGTGGATCCTCTGCACAAAAGAAACATCCAATTAATAGCCTTAAACACTTGTGATTGCGCTGCTGCTTCTAACAATCTTCACCACCACAGCACTAAAATCAGAAATCAATTCTTCACATCCTTCCTGTTCTCCCGCCTCCACCACACCTTGGCTCCAGCAGAAATGTTCCCTACTGCAGCCTGCTGTGCTAAGAACAATCAAAGGCAGCAGCACTTTTCCTCACCATGCTGCAATCTGAATTGCACTGAAATTGCTGCTGTTGCATTAGAAGCTCAGCACCAGCCCGCCACATCTTCCCCCAGAACTGAGGCCTGCTGAGGCCTGAGCTCTCCATTTCAACACACCCTGAAAATCAGGCTGCCTGGAAGATTGCAGGCCGGGAACTGTGTGAACACAGCAGTGCATTTCAGCAGAGTTATGGAATCAGTCTCATGGAAGGCACATCCTTTAAGTTTAAGACTCTATTCTACAAAATCTAACCAGCAATTGTTTTGGTGGCCTGTGCAGGTTTTAGGGGACTGTGCATGTTTGCTTTGGATGTTGTTTTCTTTGTTTCTAAATACAAAATTCACTGGATTCAGAAGAGAAAGCCCCAGATTCATTAGGACAAACAACCACAGGGACATATGTGGCTGCCAGGAACACTCAACATTCCTAATGGTAACTCCAGAAAGAGAGGAAAAAGACAAAGATGATTTAAATACCTGAAACGATCCAAAATGTCTAGGTGACCTGTCAAGTGACTAAGTTTGTGGTAAACTCTAAAAGTCCAGATTCCTATTCGGTAATTGTCTGAAAGAAAAGAAAGCCAGAAGTTTTGGCCTTTGTTTTGCCAGGACTTTCTCACGGGATTCTGCCACAACTTGGATCACAAGTGAAGGTGGCAAATTTTGACTAGAAAACTTTGATAACTAGGCAGCATTTTTTCCTCCTCACTGAATTACAGGAAGGGTTTAAAAGGAAAAAAAATATAAAAGAGGGTAAAGAAATTCTGTCATACCTCTTAGGCGTTCATCATCTTTGGAGAAGAAAAAAGCTCTAGCACTTTCTGTGCGGGGTAAAGAAAGAAACCTAGAAAAGGACAAAGGGATTTGAGCATCCTAAATTGTACTATCAAATTCCATGAACACAAGTTAATCCTGTAGTTCTTCAGAGAAATGCCATACATTGAAAAGCTTCATTCCCTAGGAACCGAATAGAGCTTTTTATTTTACAAAACCCTCTTTGAAAGAGAAAACTGACTGTGTCTTGGGCTTTTGGCCAAACTCAGTTTGGAGTTGGTCAAACCAAAATGACCCAGTTAATTTCTTGTGCTCTACTCTTTCTTTCCATATTCACATTCACATCCAATGGGCTGCTGGGAGTTTTGACTCTGTGCAGCACAAACGGTTTTCCAAGATGACTTTCATTGCTCAGAGGTGTGCAATGTCCGTTTCCCATTCCCTGGGTGCTGCTATTAATATTCCCACAGCATCCAACTACTACAGCCAAGTAGACAACAAAGAGAAATGCAACTTGCATTTCTTGGTCCTGTTCGATTCTGACATCTCACGCTCATCGTCACCCTCAGAACTGCTGTCCTGGAAACGTGGATCCTCTTGCCATGTGGCTTTTACCGGCTTTATTGTCCCAAGCATGTAAGGCTCTGCAATGACAGCACCAATAGAGAAAAAAAGGCAAAACCAGATTATTCCTCTACTGGTCAGGAAAAATTCCTCCTTTCATGTGAAATCCTTACAGTGGAGAAGAGAGATTTAGGAAGGACAGAATCTGACCCTGCTAGACTTTCTAAGCTACATCTCTGTTCCAGTATTTTCCACTTTGTTCCAGGGATCCCTTATGTATTCTTAAACATTTCTCATTGCATTCAGAAGACACTGAATACTTTCTCAGTTCAGCACAAGTCTGGGGGGCTCATTGCTTTGTGCTGTTGCGTTGGGTTTTTTAATACTTCGGGATAACTTCACGGGGTTTCTTTTCTCTCCTACATGAGTGGGACTCGAGTTAATGTTGTTTCATCTTCATTTCAGATGGCCTCATTTTATCTAAGGTTAGGACACCCCAATGGTCATGTGTCATTCCATTTCCTTTTTCTAAAGGTCCAAGAGTAGAATTCAGTAACAAACAGAATGTTCATGGATCTTGGGGCCAGCTCTCGGACTTTGCTCCTCCCTCTACATTAATGCACATTTCCTTAAAAGCCTTGTGAGTTCCTATGAAACTTGATATGACTGGTGTGTCACCTTTTTCCCTGTTTGAGGAATGCAGGGCATGAGAACAAGCTTTTTCACCCCTCAGCAAAAACCCCAATGCCTTCTCAAAGCAAGCCTTTCAGAATTTCTGAGATGCAAGCATGAGGCAGCTCTCAATAATCTACCACAGCCCCAGCAAGCAGAACTGAAGATCAAAATGCTTCTGCCTAATTACTGACTTCTGTTGCTGAAAATCCCCTGCATCCTGAACTTCTTTACACCATATTGCCCTACAGTGCCTGCCAGAAGCTCTTCCTTAGCAATGGCACTGTTAGAAGGGTTCTGCTGTTACCTTCTTTAATGCCCAACTCCTCTGTGCCTCCAAAGAAGGAAAACTTGAAAGCACTCGTCTCCTGAGCTGCGTCTTTCTCAGGCAAAGATCCCAAATGGTCATCTGGGGCAGAGTCCTGTGCATTCTCTTCGTCCCAGGGTATTTTCTCCAACTATTCTGGTTTGTTCTTTGAAGGTCTTTCAAAGAACAAACCAGAATAGACGGAGGAAATACCATCTATTCCGGTTTGTTCTTTGAAAGACCTCTTTCAAATCCGCAGCAATGCTGTAGAAGTTGTCTTCAGACACTTGAGGCAGTGTCTCACTCTCTTTCTTCTTTTTTTGGCTTTACTGAAATGAGATTGTTCAAGGTTAGCAACACAACACACGTCCTTTTCAGACACAGCTTCCCTAAGAGCCACCTTGCTCTGAATGTCTCCCAAAGCATATCCAAGCCCATTAAGGAGTGGTTCATTATCAAGGGTAAGCAGCGGGGAAACATCTGAGGTTGGAGTGTAAAGGCAGGAACAAGAGTCCTTTTTAATTAGCCACATCTTTAAGTGACTTTTCACTGAATACACTGTTACACAGAAATCAAGGCATTTAGCTCCGACTTCTTCCTGCCAGTAGAAACATCAAGAGCTAATAGGGTTTGCTCACCGAGCTGCACATCTCAGGGTCCCTGCACTGACCGTTCTCACCTTCACTTCCGGCAAGGAACACACGGCCTAGAAAGAAAAGATGACAGCGCTACGCGCTGCTGTTGGAGGTCCCAGTTGAGGTCCGACGTCGCTGGTGGGAGCGGCTGCTCCTGCGGGATGTCCCCGACCACGTCCCTATACGCCTGGGCCTCTCAGCACTCGCTGCTGTCCTCCTGCTCCTGTCCTGACGACTCCTGGACCGCAGAGTCTGAGTCGAGTCCCGGTGCTGCTGGCGGGAGCGGCTGCGTCTGGGGGGTGTCCCCGATGATGTGTCCCTTCGCCTGGGCCTCTGAGCCCTTGGCCTTGTCCTGCTGCTGCTGTCATGGCGACTCCTGGAGCGGACAGGTGGACTCTGGGCGCAGCCTTGCTGGCGGGAGCACCTGAGTCTGGGGGATGGCCCTGGCCATGTGTCCCTTCGCCTGGGCCTCTCAGTCCTTGGCCCTGTCCCACTGCTGCTGTCACAGACATTACTGGAGCGGACAGTTGGACTCTGGGCCCAGCCTTGCTGGCGGGAGCGCCTGCATCTGGGGGATGTCCTTGACGGTGTCCCCCTTTGCTTGGGCCTCTCAGCCCTTGGCCCTGTCCCACTGCTGCTGTCACGGCGACTCCTGGACCGGACAGGTGGACTCTGGGCACGACTTTGCCGGCGAGAGCAGCTTCGCCTGCGGCCGGGCCCAGCATGTCTGGAATGGACCCTGTCCTCAGGGTCAGGGGACGTGCTGCGTGTTGCCCTTGATCTGCTGATGCTGCTGGTGTCCAGTGAGGAAGATGGCAGCGCCTGCTGCCATGCTGCGTGCTGGGGCCTGCTGTGGCTGCCCGTCTCTGGAGATGGAGACGGGGAAACCAGCACCAATGGCACAGGGCTGTGGGAGCTGGGGCGGATGGCCTCAGATTCTGACCAGCCATGAGCAGATTGTAGTCCTGACTGTCTGGCCAGCCTGGGGCCATTGAGCTCTGTCTCTTCCCTGGCGGCTGTAAGGGCAAGCAGGAATGTCAAAGATCGCCCAGGCCCCAGCCAGGCCAGGCCAGAGCAGTGCCCCCAGCCCTCCAGCAGTGGATGCTGTGCTCTGCCTAGCCCGGCCTGGGCACTGCCCCCAGTCCAGGGACACCGGGGACTTTGACTCATACATGTTCCAAGCCCAGCACAGCTGTCACACTCCCATCTCTGTGTGCTGTTCCTCAGGCCAGAGCAGCGCCTGTGGGTGCCCTCAGCAGCACAGGAGGAGCACAGGAGCAATTCCCAGGGCCTGGGGAGGCAAACAGGCTCATAGCACTGAGAACAAAGTGTACCAGCACGTGACTGTCTGGCCAAGCGCTTCTGGTTCTTCCCGCTTACAGCCCTTGCCGAGATACAGGTTCCCTGCGGAGCCCCAGGTGCAGCTTCCCAACTTACCCCTGTTCCTCTGCCTCCTCCCTGCCTCCAGGGTAAAGGCAATCCCTGGCGTTGCATTGGCTGTGCCTCACTCCTAGATCTGCAAAGGCATCGTTGTCCTCCCATGTTGGGTCTCTGATGGAGAAAGGAAGAGATGATGAATTTCTGCTGCTCTCCCTCACGGAGGTCCAGGGTGTCCAAGCTGTTTCTCCAGCGCTTTTCCAAGTTGGGCGTTGTCATGGTTTGAGCCTGGCACAGAGCCAGTGCCCCCCATGAAAATGCTCTCACCCTGGTGTCTGCTGTGAGATGTGACCAGGAATAAGCAAAACAGGCTCCAGCTTAAACATAAAGAACACTTTATTACCTAAACTACAGGGAAATAGGGAAAAACTATAAGGAAAAGAAAAAAAAATTGAAAACCTTACAAAAACCACTTTCCTCCTCCCCACTACCTGACTTTCCCAATCCGATACATTCTCCCAAAACACCAACTGCCCAGCCTGGCACCACACTTTGGTATACTCAAACTTCAGTTCATGAAGAGGAAAGGAGTCCTTCTTGTTCCATAGGCTTCCCCTGGAAACACACTGAAACCTCGTGTGCTTCCCTGTCACTTCGGCACCGCCCGGAAAAAAAGTCCTTTTGCCGATCGTGACATCTTCCTTCCATGCCCAGTGCTCTCACCACTGCGCATGGACCAGAGCTGCTTTTAGGGTTGTCTTTCAAGGATGCCTTGTCTCACTCCAAAAAGGCACAGTCTCTGCTTTGGGACATCTGTCCCCCCCATATTTTTCCAACCCCCTGGGGCCGGGGGGTCCTCACGATGAACCCTCCTGGTTCTGAGCCACTGCTTCCCCCTAAGTGCAGTCTCTGTGTCTCAGGAACAACTGAGTCCATGGCCACAAGAAAAGTCCAGCCAAAAGGCCACTCCAAATCATCTCTCCCCATTCAATCATCTCCACATTCTTCGGGCCAGGTCCTTGTCTCATCTCATCTCTTATCTCCCTTCTTATTCAGCTTCGAGGAGGATTAGCATTTTTTGCAAGGCCCCAATCATGAAAGAAAGGGGTTAAAACTTTCAGTCTCTGTCCCGGAGCTGCGGCACTCCCACACACGCTGCCCACACGCTGCCGCTCCGGCCGGGCACTCTTCCCCCCCTTCTCCTCCTGGGCCAGCTGCTATCACATTCGGTGTCGCCGGCTCTCTCTCTCTCCTGGGGGGGGGGGGATGGCTGCCCGAGGGCTGACTCCCTGGGGTCTTCCACCCTTCCATCCTCGAGGGCCTCCTCACCTCCCATCTCCGTCCAGGCCCAGGGCCTACCACGTGGCTGCCCCTCCCCCGCCCAGCAGCAGCAGCTGGACGGGGGGGGGGAGATCTGACCTCTTCGCCGCGACGTCCCAAGAGAGCCTGCCAGGGGCAGAGCCCTGCTTTTTAACCCCTGTGTATTCTCGGAGGTGTGTCCAAACCCCACTGGCTACACCAGGTGCCAGTCTCAAACTCAAAACCTTCATTGGTTTGACCACAGCTTCCCAGAATTCCCACTTCTTCCTGGTCAAACCACCACAGGCGTGAAGCTGAAGCCCAGCCTCACGGGACAGGGCAGGGCCAGGGCTCCTGGGGCAGGGCCTGGCACAGCACAGCACTTGCACCCTCCTGCCTGGTGGGCCAGGCAGAAGGACACCAACCTGAAGGGGACTCGGATCCCCAAGATGAACATTTCAACAGGGAATTCCCCACTGTCTCTGCACAGGGGGCACTGGAAATACAAAACACCAGCGCGCAAGGCCTGTCCCTGCAGGGCAAACACAGGCAGGGTGAGCGAGGCTCTGCTGCTGCTGCTGAGCACCTGCTGTGCCCTGGCGCTGAGGGGAGGGCTCCTACCTGGATGCAGTCCCTGTGGAACCAGGCCCTTTGGCACGTTGGGCACACCAGGGTTGTGAAGGTCGTCCTGTCCTCCACAGGCTCCAGGCAGATGAGGCAAACGGTGTCCGGCTCAGGAGTCGCCTCCACCTCCTGCTCTGGATGGTGCTCAGGGCAGAAGGAGCTGGAGGAAAATGGATGGGGAAAGTGAGAAATGCTGGATCATTCCCCAGGGGTGGCCATAAAGAGACATGAGGTACCTGAACGGAGTAACGTATACATTGACACAGCCGCCCTCCTTGGCACAGGGCAGGTGGAACCATCTGTCACACTCCGGCACGCAGCACATGATGGTTGCCCCGCTCTGGCCACAGACGCAGCAGCGCTGGAAAGAGCCAAGCAGCCGCATCAGCAGCAGCAGCAGCAGCCTCGAGGCCTCCCCGGGCAGCCGCAGGGCTCTGGGCAGGGCGCAGGACGTGGCCACTGCCGGCTCCCACCCCACAGAGCCGCCTGCTGGAGGAGGGAGGTTCCTGTGCCAGGGCCTCTGTTCCAGAGCTGCTGGGAGCCAGACTTTGTCCCGGCTGTCGGGCCGGCCTTTCTTTCCTGCTGTCTGGGCTAAGCTCTGGCAAACCTCGCCAGGCACAAATCTCCCTGCTCTTGTCAGGCTCTCACCTTCTGTGCTGCCCGCCAGACCGCAATTTGGAGATCTCGTGGGAGAAATCCCATGAGTCCATCGTGGCGGTTCTCTTGCCGAAAGAGTAGAGTAGCGAAGAGCTGCAGGCAAGGGGAGGAGCTGATGAGGAGAGGGTGGCAAGAGCTGCCCATTGCAATGGTGGAAGGAGCACCCGGAGCCACTCACCATGCAGAACACGTGGGCACAGAACCCACCCTTGTGCAGTTTGTCACCGCACATGTCCGGGTCAGCCTCAGCACGGCGACACAGCATGCAGGCTGCAGGGGACAGAGCCAATGGCACCGGGCATGAGCAGCTCTGTGGGGCTCTGAGCCTGCAGCAGCATCGGCCCCAAGGCTGCTCTGTCCCTGCCTGGCTGATGGGCAGGGCTGGAGGCCTTGCAGAGCAGGGGCCATTGTGGGCACGGCTGTCCCAGGAGCTGCCCCCTGGCCCAGCTGGGCCCCACTTGGGCAGGAAGGAGGCTCCCAGCCCTGGCATGGCCGAGCAGCTCCTGCCTCCCCCTGCCTCTACTCTGATCCCCACGCTGCCTGCTGCCACAAGAGTGCCTGGGCCAGGCTGTCAGAGGGCTGCTTTGCCCTCACCTGGCTCCTTGGCTCCAGGGCCCTCCTGCTTGCTGTCAGACATGGCGGCTGTCTGTCCTGCGTCTCTGTCCTCGAGGGATGTTGTCACTTCGAGGTGCTGAACTGTCTATGGGAGAAAGAAGAGGGGGGGGAGTTTGCAGAACAGGCCCAGAGCCACGAGGCTGTACTCCCTGCTCAGGCCTGCGTAAGCCCTGCTCCTGTCCGCTTTCTCCTCCTGTCGTCGCGTTGAGGAACACCACAGTGTCCTGGCTGTTCCTCCGCTGATTCTGGGAAGGGAGAGGCAGGTGAGGCTGCAGCACATGCCCAGAGCCCCGAGGTGTGAGGCCCCTCTGGTCCCTGGGCAACCACGTCCCCGTCCTACCTTCTCCTCCCGTTGTCAGGTCCCACTGACACTCGGCCAGAGCCCAGCATCCCCTTTTGTGGCCTTGGTGGCACAGGTCACAATGGCCACTCTGACATCAGAGCCGTGTACCCAAAATCGGGTCAGCCATGGCCTCAGGTCCCTGGCAACCACTTGTGGCGGCCCCCTTGGGCACCGAGCTTCTGAGATGGGTCCGAGCGTTTGCTCAGGGTGGAAGCAGGGCCAGTACTCCTGCAGCAAGTGCAGGGTCAAATGCCAGTCCCTGGGGCAGCCATCCAGGGTGGCACTGTAGGCAGGGAGGTGCTGTTCAGGCACTGCCACGCCTGGGCTTCGGCCCCGGCCAAGGGAAATCTCTGCTCCTGCCCCTGGCAGGCGGTGGCCCAGAGAGTCGGTGCGGAGTCAGCTGCACTGCAGGGATTCAAACCATGCTCTAGGTGAACTGATGTTTTCCTCAAGACCTGTCTGCAGAAAACTAAGATGAACCTTATTTGATGCTGCTGCATTGGGCATTGGGTACAGGAGATAAACCTGGACACCACCACAGCTGCTTCCAGACCTCAGTTATCTGTCATCCTATGAACTAACAACTTTCACATTTCATATAAATGGAAAAATTAGTACTAGGCTCCTGAGAATCGTCATCTTTTATACTGACTCAGTGCAAAGACACGAAATGCACTGAGAATTTTCTGTGCACATTTGACAGGAGAGCTTGCAACTGTCCTCCACTCAAGTCAAATACAGGAGAATGCTTTTCCTACATTACATGAACTTTGCCAGTTTGGTCCATGCTTTCCTACTAGAAAATACATTGGAAAAAACTCAGGAAGAGAAGCACAAACAATTCTTGTCAATTTTTCTCTTTCGTGTCTTTGCAAACATGCTCCTGGAAATCCAGATCCATGACTTCTAGAACAATCAGTGGCATCTCTGGGAAGCAGGGCAGGGGCTGACAGGCAGGGACACCCTGCACCTGCCTGATGCTGGGGCAGCAGGAGTTTGTCCATTTTCCTGTCTCCATGGGAGAGCCACCTTGGCTGGGAAAGGATCCCTTCACTGCTCTAGGAGGGAGGCACAGCCAGTGCAATGCCAGGGAGTGCCTTTACCCTGGAGGCAGGGAGGAGGCAGAGGGGGAAGTTGGGAAGCTGCACCCGGGGCTCTGCAGGGCTCCCAGCCAGGGCTCCAAGAACAAGGAGCCAGAAGAGCTTGGCCGGACAATCCCGAGCTCTGGACAACTTGTCCTCAGCGCCGCGAACCCGTTTGCTTCTCCAGGCCCTGGGCACTGCTCCCGTGCTGCTCATGCAAGTTACACACAGACACAGAGCTACCTGCTCTGTCTCAACCCTCTTCAGCACTGGACAGCACAACACAGTAACATGTTGTCTTCAGTACATGGTCTAATTATTAATAGTCCTGCAAAGACTCACATTCAAAGCATACACACACAAAACCCCAAACCCTGGTACAGACCTTGCATCAACACAAAATGCTTGTTGCTCTTCAGAAACACAGGGCAACACTTTTGGCCAATGCTTTTTCCTATAAGTTCTTTCAAAGGATTGCAAAAGCAACTTTGTTTGGCAACTTCTTCAAGGAAGAAACAGGAGAGGCTTCTGAGTTTTTAAAGATTTATTGGTTTGCTTTCACTTTCCTTTTGGCATCCTTACACTTCACCCTGCATTCCAGAAAATCATGAAAATCCAAAATAATATCAGGGGAAGTTTCTGAATTCTTTCATGTTTCTCTCAGAGACTTTCTTGATGTACATACAAGCGACATACAATGTATAACATACAGAGAAGCAGTGGTTTCCCTCACTGGACATTACAAGACAAGGTTATAGACTCCACTTTACTAAAACACTTCTGTTGCCTGGTAATTACAAAGCCTGAAGCTCTTCTAGAGGCTTTTCCCAGTGCAACTTCATTAGGTTCGTCTCTGCTCAACTCTCGAGCCTGTCCAGGTCTCACTGAAGGGCAGCAGAGCCTTGTGGTGCCTCAGGCCCTGCTCCCAGTTCTGTCCCATCAGCAAACGCTGAGGGAGCGCTCCGTCCCTTCTGCCAGGTCCCTGGGGAATAAGGCAAACAAGGCTGGGCCCAGCACGGCCCCCTGAGCTCA
This sequence comes from Zonotrichia albicollis, assembly GCF_047830755.1. NCBI lineage: Eukaryota > Metazoa > Chordata > Aves > Passeriformes > Passerellidae > Zonotrichia > Zonotrichia albicollis. The sequence continues at coordinate 5,051,312 of NW_027428460.1, read as the reverse complement.
CAGCTACCTGAGTTTGGAGCTCCCCTGTCCACTTCTCTGCCCCACTGTCCCTGAGCTGCCTCAGGGGCCTGTTATGGGAGGCAGGGACAAAGCCTTGCTGAAGTCCCAGCTGACAACAGCCACTGCTCTCCCCTCACAAGCCCAGCCAGTCACTGCAGCACAGGTGGCTATGGATTGGTCAAGCATGGTTTCCATTCCTATTATTCCACAGGTTTAGAGATGGCATCCAAGAGGAGCTGTTCTGTCACTTTTCTGGGGATGGAGCTGAGGCTGATGGGCCTGCAGTTTCCTGGCTCCTTCTTGGTGCCCTTTTGCAAGACTGCAGTGATGTTGGCTTTCCTCCACTGTTCATGCCTCTCTCCGGGGCTGTCTCCTTCCCTGACCGGCTGGCAGAGCGCCCTGTGCCAGAGGCAGGAGCAGAGATTTCCCTTGGCCCCAAAAGGGAACGCTGGGCTCAGGCTGAGTGTCAGTGGGACCTGACAACGGGAGGAGAAGGCGGAAAGGAGCAGAGCTCACACAGGGCTGAGCAGGGAGCAGAGCCCTCATGGCTCTGGGCCTGCTCTGCAAGCTCCCTGGCCTCTACTTTCTCCACAGAGAGAGAGGAACAGCACCTCGAAGTGACCAGGAAACCCGGCCATGGAGTGGGGCTGGGGCTGTGACACCTCAGGGAAACCGGCCATGGAGCGGGGCTGGGGACGTGACACCTCAGGGAAACCGGCCATGGAGTGGGGCTGGGGACGTGACACCTCAGGGAAACCGGCCATGGAGCGGGGCTGGGGCTGTGACACCTCAGGGAAATCGGCCATGGAGCGGGGCTGGGGCTGTGACGCCTCAGGGAAACTGGCCATGGAGCGGGGCTGGGGCCGTGACACCTCAGGGAAACCGGCCATGGAGCGGGGCTGGGGCTGTGACGCCTCAGGGAAACTGGCCATGGAGCGGGGCTGGGGCCGTGACACTTCAGGGAAACTGGCTATGGAGCGGGGCTGGGGCTGTCAGCCCTCAGGGAACTCACCATGGCAGCCACCTCCCGAGGTTTTGAAGTACTTGTTTATTGGTTTAATGCCCTTCCAAGATCAATCTAGCATCTTTGCATATGAGCAGGACATACAAGGGTATTTAAAATTGAGTCTGATCCAACTATCAAAGACAATGGATGTTTCCTCTAAACTTACCTTTTCATGATTTTTAAACAATATGGAACTTTTCTTATGCCTGACTAAAAATATCCATAATGCAAAATTCATTCTCAAGACAGGAAAAAAGAAAACAATGAAAATAGGATATAGGCAGTCTTCAAAAGGTACAGAGAAGAATATAAACATTAGAAAACCTTAGAAAAATTAGGTTTTCTTCTTCATCTTCTCAGTATATGCTGTTTGAACATTTGTTGTCTCACTTGTCCCTTGCAAAACAAGGCATGTTACAGCTTTATTGTCTCAGTGCTGCACTTCCCCAATTGCTGACTTGCCATTTAGGCTTTGCTTTATTAGAAATATACAACAAGGGACTCTCTATGGAAGAGAGTTGCACAAGCCTCTGGATTCCTGACCGTTCACCTCTGCCAATGCTCACAGTATTCTCCTAACACACGTGAGCTTCCTGTCTTTCAGAGAGAGAAAGATTCAGCTGAAGTCAAGCAAACAGGGCAGGGCAGATGGAAACCTTCCCTTGAGATGCTTTTGGGAAGGCCTGCAAGGACCCTGCCTTCCCTTGGAACAGAGGTGGTCACCATGCATGGTGTTGCCTGACTTGCTCTAGGTGCCCCTCGATTGCAGAAGGACTTTTGCCCACTTCATCACTTGTCTGTCCCTCCAGTTCCAGGGCCTCAAACCTGCTCTGTAAGGCACTAAACCTGTTAGTCAGCTCAGAGTTTTCAGAATAAGGCACTGACTGTGGCTCTAACTAGTTTTTTTAGTCAGGTTTACAATATATTTTGAGAAGAAGAAGGAGCAGAGAAGGTGTGAAAAATGCATATTATATGATTGGCTTTTCGCAAATATTAAAATTAATACTATATGTGTTATGTTGGAAAGTTATGTTGTATTAATCCTTTTTTGTAGTGCTATCCTAGGCTTTTAAAGTAGTGTGGTGAATATAGTTTTAGGCTACAGAAACTCTGTGCTGTAAGATACATTTTCTAAATAGCTCAAGGAGAGATAACAGTAACAAGACACCAAAATTCTGAGAAAAGAAATATTGCCTCCTTCTCGGGAAGAACCAGACTTTGAGGGACCAAGACAATTGATTTACAAGATGAAGGAGGGGTTGACAAGAAAAAGAAAACACCCATTGTTTGAAAAGAATTTTGGCATCATGTATGAGATATATGAATATACAACAGGGTATTACTTTTAAGTTAATCCTGTGTTAGCAAAGTGTCTTCTGAGGCAGAGCAGAGCACCCAGACATTTGTAATTCTTTGCTTTTTAAATTGCCCTTCATTGTCCTACCTCTAATTGTCCAAATTATTTTTTCTCTAATTTTTATTCTTAGTTTTATAACTAATTTATTACTATTAAACTTTTAAAATTTTAGAACAAGTGAAATTCTCCATCGTTTGTGTCCACTATCAGTGGGCATCCTTCTCCCCAAGCTTTGTCAACTTCCCTCTGGGTTTGAGATCAGTGAAACGTGCCCGGCCTTGAGTCTTGGAAGACAATTCTAGCAACAAATACTTTGCTTTTCTAACACCTGGCCATCACTTCGAGCTTGCAGGCTGCTCCGTGTGTCCAGGTTAAACGTCTCTTCCTGTTGATCAGGCTTGGAAGTGTGTAAAGCCCAGGCCCGACAGGACATGTTTTCTTCAGGAAATGGGACGAAGGGCCCAGTTTGCAACGGGTGCAGGCCCGCGCCTTCCAGAGCGCCAGAAGGTTGGTGGCGCCATTGCAGGGCTCAGGGCGCCGCCTTGTGGGCGAGAGCCGCCATGAGAGCGCGGGCGGCGCGCGGCGGGGCCGGAGGGCGGGAAGGGGCGGGCGGGTGTGAGGGGCGGGGTGGTTCGTGCCCAGAGCCAGGCCCGCGGTGTTTCTGGGCGCATTCCCAGCTTGGTGTTGGGAGCGTGCAGGTGCTGCTCGGGCTCTGGGAGAAGCGTGCGACCGCTGCGGGGTCCCAGCCCGCAGAGCTGGCTACTGCCCAAGGCTGCCATGCCAGAGCTGCCGTTCGCCGTGGCACTGCCTGAGTCCCAGGCAGAGCCGGGCTGGTAGTGCCTACAGCTGAGCGAAGCCCTGCCATGGCAGCGCCCCAAGCTCTTGTTTATCCCACAGAAAGCGAGGATCAGCACCTAGAGGTGACTGCGTCATTCCTGCAAAGGGACTCTCTGCTGACATCTGCTATGTCTGACAGCAAGCAGGAGGGCCCTGGTGCCAGGGAGCCAGGTGAGGGCAAAGCAGCTCTCTGACAGCATGGCCCAGGGGCTCTTGTGGCAGCAGGCAGTATGGGAATCAGAGCAGAGGCAGGGGGAGGCAGGAACTGCTCGGCCATGCCGGGGCTGGGAGCCTCCTTCCTGCCCAAGTGGGGCCCAGCAGGGCCAGGGGGCAGCTGCTGGGACAGCCGTGCCCACAATGGCCCCTGCTCTGCAAGGCCTCCAGCGCTGCCCATCAGCCAGGCAAGGACAGAGCAGCCTTGGGGCCGATGCTGCTGCAGGCTCAGAGCCCTGCAGAGCTGCTCGTGCCCGGTGCCATTGGCTCTGTCCCCTGCAGCCTGCATGCTGTGTCACCATGCAGAGGCTGAGCCCTGTGCCTCCCCAGGCCCTGGCAACTGCTCCTGTGCTGCTCCTGTGCTGCCCAGGGCACCCACGGGCCCTGCTCAGGCCTTACGCAGGCCAGAACCAGCTGGGACTGTGACAGCTCTGCTGCTCTGGGCCCAGACCTCGGGCAAAGCACCTGCCTGTCCCTGGACTGGGGGCAGTGCCCAGGCTGGGCTTGGCAGAGCCCATCCGCTCCTGGAGGGCTGGGGGCACTGCTCTGGCCTGGCCTGGCCCGGTCCTGGGGTCCCTTGGCATTCCTGCTTGCCCTTGCATCCACCAGGGATGGGCTGCAGCTCAATGGCCCCGGCCAGGCCGCACACTCAGGCCTGGAGCCTTCCCGTGGCTCCCCAGGGCATGAGAGCCTCAGCCCCAGCTCCCAAACACGGCCTAACAGCCTTTGCTGATATTGATCCCTGTCAGACCTTTCAAAGGATTTTCAAAGTAACCTTGTTTGGCAACACTTTCAAGGAACAAACGTGACTCGCTTCTCATCAGTAAAAACTTTATTGGTTTGCTTGCACTTCCTATAGTGTATCCTAATGCTTCCTTTGGCGTTCCAGAAAATAATGAAAATCTAACAAATTCTTCAGAGAAGTTCCTGAATCCACTATGAGGAGAAGTCTCTAAATTCACTATCCTTACATACAGTTAAGTAGCTGCTCCTGTAACACACAAAGATGTAGTGGTTTACCTGACTGGACCGCACAACATGATGTTATACACACCGCTACATTACAAAACTTCTCTTCCCTGTTCATTACAAATGTAAATCTCTTCTCGAGGTCCTGACTTAATTTTGCATGCACATTCATACCTGCAATCCCTCCCCATGCTCAGCTTTCACCTAGACTTACCAGGGAACAGATGTTCCATACTCACCTCAAGCAATAATCTACGTCTGTCTTCCTAACTCTCTTTTTCTTCACTGACTTCTACTAATCTACAAAATAACTGTGGACCCTCTGCACAAAAGAAACATCCAATTAATAGCCTTAAACACTTGTGATTGCCCTGCTGCTTCTAACAATCTTCACCACCACAGCACTAAAATCAGAAATCAATTCTTCACATCCTTCCTGTTCTCCCGCCCCCACCACACCTTGGCTCCAGCAGAAATGTTCCCTACTGCAGCCTGCTGTGCTAAGAACAATCAAAGGCAGCAGCACTTTTCCTCACCATGCTGCAATCTGAATTGCACTGAAATTGCTGCTGTTGCATTAGAAGCTCAGCACCAGCATGCCACATCTTCCCCCAGAACTGAGGCCTGCTGAGGCCTGAGCTCTCCATTTCAACACACCCTGAAAATCAGGCTGCCTGGAAGATTGCAGGCTGGGAACTGTGTGAACACAGCAGTGCATTTCAGCAGAGTTATGGAATCAATCTCATGGAAGGCACATCCTTTAAGTTTAAGACTCTATTCTACAAAATCTAACCAGCAATTGTTTTGGTGGCCTGTGCAGGTTTTAGGGGACTGTGCATGTTTGCTTTGGATGTTGTTTTCTTTGTTTCTAAATATAAAATTCACTGGATTCAGAAGAGAAAGCCCCAGATTCATTAGGACAAAGAACCACAGGGACATATGTGGCTGCCAGGAACACTCAACATTCCTAATGGTAACTCCAGAAAGAGAGGAAAAAGACAAAGATGATTTAAATACCTGAAACGATCCAAAATGTCTACATAACCTGTCAAGTGACTAAGTTTTTGGTAAACTCTAAAATTCCAGATTCCTATTCGGTAATTGTCTGAAAGAAAAGAAAGCCAGAAGTTTTGGCCTTTGTTTTGCCAGGACTTTCTCACGGGATTCTGCCACAACTTGGATCACAAGTGAGGGTGGCAAATTTTGACTAGAAAACTTTGATAACTAGGCAGCATTTTTTCCTCCTCACTGAATTACAGGAAGGGTTTAAAAGGAAAAAAAATATAAAAGAGGGTAAAGAAATTCTGTCATATCTCTTAGGCGTTCATCATCTTTGGAGAAGAAAAAAGCTCTAGCACTTTCTGTGCAGGGTGAAGAAAGAAACCTAGAAAAGGACAAAGGGATTTGAGCATCCTAAATTGTACTATCAAATTCCATGAACACAAGTTAATCCTGTAGTTCTTCAGAGAAATGCCATACATTGAAAAGCTTCATTCCCTAGGAACCGAATAGAGCTTTTTATTTTACAAAACCCTCTTTGAAAGAGAAAACTGACTGTGTCTTGGGCTTTTGGCCAAACTCAGTTTGGAGTTGGTCAAACCAAAATGACCCAGTTAATTTCTTGTGCTCTACTCTTTCTTTCCATATTCACATTCACATCCAATGGGCTGCTGGGAGTTTTGACTCTGTGCAGCACAAACGGTTTTCCAAGATGACTTTCATTGCTCAGAGGTGTGCAATGTCAGTTTCCCATTCCCTGAGTGCTGCTATTAATATTCCCACAGCATCCAACTACTACAGCCAAGTAGACAACAAAGAGAAATGCAACTTGCATTTCTTGGTCCTGTTCGATTCTGACATCTCACGCTCATCGTCACCCTCAGAACTGCTGTCCTGGAAACGTGGATCCTCTTGCCATGTGGCTTTTACCGGCTTTATTGTCCCAAGCGCGTGAGGCTCTGCAATGACAGCACCAATAGAGAAAAAAAGCCAAAACCAGATTATTCCTCTACTGGTCAGGAAAAATTCCTCCTTTCACGTGAAATCCTTACAGTGGAGAAGAGAGATTTAGGAAGGACAGAATATGACCCTGCCAGACTTTCTAAGCTACGTCTCGGCTCCAGTATTTTCCACTTTGTTCCAGGGATCCCTTATGTATTCTTAAACATTTCTCATTGCATTCAGAAGACACTGAATACTTTCTCAGTTCAGCACAAGTCTGGGGGGCTCGTTGCTTTGTGCTGTTGCCCTGGGTTTTTAATATTTTGGATAACTTCACGGATTTTCTTTTCTCTCCTACATGACCGGGACTCGAGTTAATGTTGTTTCATCTTCATTTCAGACGGCCTCATTTTATCTAAGGTTAGGACACCCCAATGACCATGTGTCATTCCATTTCCTTTTTCTAAAGGTCCAAGAGTAGAATTCAGTAACAAACAGAATGTTCATGGATCTTGGGGCCAGCTCTCAGACTTTGCTCCTCCCTCTACATTAACGCACATTTCCTTAAAAACCATGTTGGATTCTATGAAACTTGATATGACTGGTGTGTCACGTTTTTCCGTGTTTGAGGAATTCAGGGCATGAGAACAAGCTTTTTCACCACTCAGCAAAAACCCCAACGCCTTCTCAAAGCAAGCCTTTCAGAATTCCTGAGATGCAAGCATGAGGCACCTCTCTTTAATCTACCACAGCCCTGGCAAGGAGAACTGAAGATCAAAATGCTTCTGCCTAATTACTGACTTCTGCTGCTGAAAATCCCCTGCATCCTGACCTTCTTTACACTATATTGCCCTACATTGCCTGCCAGAAGCTCTTCCTTAGCAATGACACTGTTAGAAGGGTTCTGCTGTTACCTTCTTTGATGCCCAACTCCTCTGTGCCTCCAAAGAAGGAAAACTTGAAAGCACTCGTATCCTGAGCTGCGCCTTTCTCAGGCAAAGGTCCCAAATGGTCATCTGGGGCAGAGTCCTGTGCATCCTCTTTGTGCCAGTGTATTTCCTCAGTCTATTCTGGTTTGTTTTTGAAGGTCTTTCAAAGAAAAAACCAGAATAGATGGAGAAAATACCATCTATTCTGGCTGGTTCTTGAAAGGCCTCTTTCAAATCTGCAGCAATACTGTAGAAGTTGTCTTCAGACACTTAAGGCAGTGTCTCACTCTTTCTTCCTTTTTTGGCTTTACTGAAATGAGGTTGTTCAAGGATAGCAACACAGCACACGTCCTTTTCAGACACAGCTTCCCTAAGAGCCACCTTGCACTCAATGTCTCCCTAAGCATATTCAAGCCTATTAAGGAGTAGTTCATTATCAAGGGTGAGCAGTGGGGAAACATCTGAGGTTGAAGTCTAAAGGAAGGAACAGGAGTCCTTTTTAATTAACCACATCCTTAAGTGACTTTTCACTGAATACACCGTTACACAGAAATCAAGGTATTTAGCCCAGACTTCTTCCTGCCAGTAGAAACATCAAGAGCTAATAGGGTTTGCTCACAGAGCTGCACATCTCAGGGTCCCTGCACTGACCGTTCTCACCTAAGGGAGTAAAGTGAAAGGGGGGAATCCTGCAGCTCTGTAATATAGGGCCTGGATTCAGTGGTCCATTGTGGGGATGTGATGAAGGCATGATGGGTATTGCTTGTAAATTTTGTGGGAACAGATGGAAATTTTGTATGAATAATGCATGATGTATGGTAGTATGTTAATGATATGGGGATAAGGTGTGGAACCACGTTGGGCGCCAATATTTTTTCCTGGTATAGGGCAAATTTGGTAGAGAACCTCCAAAGAAGGGCCCCTCCAGAAAGCAAACCCACATGGCCCCTCCCCCCAACCGGTTCGGGAAAAAATTTCTCAGAGAGAAGTGGAAAGAACGTGTTTATTTACCAGGCACAGCACCCCCAGCACACAAAATGAACAATACCAGATGACACCGCTCTGAGAAAGATGACAAAATCAGAAAGTCTCTTCCGGGGGTACTTGCTCTATTAGTCCCTCCGGGGCTGGGGCAGCTGCTGCAGCCAAATGGTGCAAACCCTCGGTGTTCCCAAGTCTCAGTCCGGAGCAGGTTCCAGATGGTCACAGAAAAAGGAGAGGAGAAACAGTCCAGGAAGGAATTGGGACTCTTTAGCTTGAACTAGCTAATAAGCAGAACCAGAAAACAAGAGCAGCGAGACAGCAAGCAAAGCAGAAAGCCAAAAGCAAAAAGCCCTATGTACTGCCCATCGCTGTGTCCCTGATAAGAGAATCCCAAACAAAACTTTCACTCTTCAGAGACAGTCTTAAAGGCACAGAACAGATGAATGGGGATACAAGCATCATAACGTCCCCCCAGGACAGTCACAACCAACATACATGAAACCTTTTCCCCGATATTTCCTGGGATTTTTGACAAACTCACATCTTAGTCTTCTCAGACAAACTGTGAGCACAGTGGGAATGTCTTAAAGTTGCCATCTTTGTTTGCTTCTGGTGGAACTCCCTCAGTTCTAGAGCAGGGCCTTCTCTCAGCTTCCTGCTGCTCCCCCCCAGGCTCTCCTCCCAGCCTGCTGGGCTTTGTTGGGTGGCACAGCCTGTGCCAAGGGGCGGCAAGGTGCCTGCAGGCCCCAGCTCTGGGGGAAACAGAGAACGTCCTGCCCACATCCACCGTGCTGCCAGCTCAGCAGTGCAGCTCAGCACGGGCTGACGCTCCCCATTGCTCCTACAGGTGCAGCTGGAACCACAGCACATGTTCCTGATGCCCAGAAGGGCCTTGGAAGGGGTTTCTGTCAGGGAACAGGCTTCTGGCTAGGGTTCCTGGCAGGCCTGCTTGTTTTGGAGCTTATCTTCATCTTATGCTCTGTCCGAATTTGGACTTAAGAGGAGACAGTGAGTGTTTAGTTTACCTTTCCCTCAAACAGCTTCTTTTGAAAGTCTACTGCAGACAGGAAACATTCCCAGTGAGGCTGCAGCGTAGGTGTGGCCAGTCCATGATTGTCCAAAGAACTCTGCTGAGGGTTCTGCTGCTGCCCAGAGCTTTCATTGGCCTCCTCATTGCTGGGCCTTGTCCTGGGGGGCCCACTGGGGCTGCAGCCAGTGCTGGCTCCCACTGAGGCTGCCTGGCCAAGAGCAGCCCCAGGGGCACAGGGCAGAGGCAAAGCACGGTGGGGAGGAGAAAGAGCAGGGACGAGATTGCCCTTGAAAGGCAGAGGCACTCTGGGGCCGGCTCCTGGCCAGGGAGCCTTCCCAGAGCCGTGCCCTGCTGGCCGGGGCCTTGAGGGGCAGCTGTGCAGCTGTGCCAAGCTGTGCCAGCAGCTCCAGCCATGCTGGGGAGCCTTGCCAGCTCTGGGCCCTGCTGTGCAGGAGGCTCCCTGTGTGCCACTGGCAGCTGGGGCCTCAGCCACCTCTTCTTTCCACAGTTCCACCTCTGGACAAGTGTTGTAAGATGGTGGCTGCACCTCACACCCAAACAGCAGGAGCAGCTCCTCCAGCAGTAAGAAGGTTCTGGGCATCCCTGTCAAGACTTTTGAGCTGAAGACTCCAGAACAGCAATCAACAATGAAATCTCCTATTCGCCTGGAGATCGCACTGCCACCTCCTCTCCCCATGTGTATCCCCAAGCTACTTGCATTTCTTTTTTGATCCTCCTCTGTCCCGTCCCGACTCCTTCTATAGACCCCAGCAGCAGCCCAGCACCCTCCAGCCCCTCCTGAGACCAACATGTCCCTTCCTCTGCCCCTGAGCCCCCTGGGCCTGCCCTCTAAACAGCAATGAAGTTAACCCTGCTCTCTGCCAGGCTAGGTGATGGCCTTTTCTTTTGTTGCACTAAAGGGAAGGTGCCGTCACCCCAGTGTTTGGGTGGCAGCAGCAGCAAAGCCCAGCTGGCAGCAGCACTGGCTGAGCTCCATGGCCAGGAGTAGCCATGGATGCTCACGGTGTGGGCAGGCAGGAGCCAGGCAGGGGCTGCTGTGACCAGCGGCGGGGTCCCGAGGGCTGGGATAGCCCAGGAGGCAGGCAGCAGCATGGGGCTCCTGAGAAAAAGCAACCCCATTTGCTTAGTTTTTCAGTTTTAGAAATTAGAAATCTGTACAAATATTTCAAAATCGTTTTTCTGTAGAGAGACACCCCTAAATATATCTTCCCAATTCCTATAGTAGTTTAAGATTTTTCTAAGTAGTTTTAGAATCCAGGAAAAGTGACCTTATTTTGTCTTCACTTTTCATTTTTAGAAATATTTAGAAATATCTCTTGTAGAGAGAAATCCCCATATGTTTCATTCCTTTTTCCACAACACATCTGTATTTTTGAAACTGGTTTTAGAGGTCTGGAAAATATTTTCCCCTCATACAATAAAAAATAAAATTGCATTTGAGTGGTAATCTTTATTCTAGGAAGAAGTAAGACCCCTTCAGCCAGCCAGCCTGCTGCAGAGGCTCTTTTCCTGCAGGAGCTTTGTACCTAGTCACAACAAACATACATAAAACCTTTTCCCAGATATTTCCTGGGATTTTTGACAAGCTCCCCTCTTAGTCTTATCAGACAAACTTTGAGCACAGTGGGAATGTCTTAAAGTTACCATCTTTGTTTGCTTCTGGCGGAAGTCCCTCAGTTCTAGAGCAGGGCCTTCTCTCAGCTTCCTGCTCGCCCCTGGGCTCTCCTCCCAGCCTGCTGGGCTTCGTGGGGTGGCACAGCCTGTGCCAAGGGGCGGCAAGGTGCCTGCAGGCCCCAGCTCTGGGGGAAACAGAGAACGTCCTGCCCGCATCCACCGTGCCGCCAGCTCAGCAGTGCAGCTCAGCACGGGCTGATGCTCCCCATTGCTCCCACAAGTGCAGCTGGAACCACTGCCCATGTTCCTGATTCCAAGAAGGGCCTTGGAAGGGGTTTCTGTCAGGGAACAGGCTGCTGGCTGGGGTTCCTGGCAGGCCTGCTTGTCTTGGAGCTGATCTTCATCTTATGCTCTGTCCGAATTTGGACTTACTTGAGGAGAAGACAGTGAGTGTTTAGTTCTCCTTTCCTCAAACAGCTTCTTTTGAAAGTCTGCTGTACATGGGAAACTTTCCCAGTGAGGCTGCAGTGTAGGTGTGGCCAGTCCATGATTGTCCGAAGAACTCTGCTGAGGGTTCTGCTGCTGCCCAGAGCTTTCATTGGCCTCCTAATTGCTGGGCCTTGTCCTGGGGGGCTCGCTAAGGCTGCAGCCAGTGCTGGCTCCCACTGAGGCTGCCTGGCCAAGAGCAGCCCCAGGGGCACAGGGCAGAGGCAAAGCACAGTGGGGAGGAGAAAGAGCAGGGACGAGATTGCCCTTGAAAGGCGGGGGACAGGAGAATGTCACTTATCCGAGAGAGCCCCAAAGAGCGGCTGGAAGGGGTGCCGGCTGCTCAAGGATCCCCGAGGAGCGGAGGGAGGGCGTATCGGCTGATGGGGTGTCCCGAGGAGCAGCTGGGGAGAGTGGGGGTGTCCGTTGGCGGGGTGGAGCGGCCGGAGGGCTTGCACGGTCCGGTGGTGGGGAGGCTGGCGGGGCCTGTCGGAGTAGGCTCAGCCCAGCTGGAGGGTACGGCTAATGCCGCCTGCCCGCCCGCAGGACCATGGCGCAGTTCCTGTTCAAGGACGACCTGCACGGGCTGCTGAAGCTGGACACACTGGTCCCAAACGCGCTGCCTGCACGATGGCAGCGCAAGGCCAAGGAGAGTGGCCCCAGGCCCAGCCCCGTCGGCATGTCGCCCGTGAAGCTGGCCAATCGCTCCCACAGCTCCAGCAAGAGAGACAGAGAGACAGATGCCGTCCAAGATACCCAGTGAGCGCCGGCCACCAACAGCAGAGGTTGAGTGCGGGAGCCTCGCCCAGGCTGCTTGTCTGTGGCCATGGGGCTCTGGGCTCCCTGCCACGCTGCCCTACCGGCTGCTGCTCAGGCAGGAGGAGGTGGGCTGTGCTCCTGACAGCCACCCACCTCCTTGCCAGCATGAGGGGCAGAGCTCTGAGCACTGGGGCTGGTGAGCTGCTGTTCGCCCAGCTGAGCCTTGCTGGCACAGCTGTATGCTAGGACGAGTGTGGGCGGGCCTGTCAGCTGACAGCTTTACATCCTGTGAGCGTTTTTGTATCTTCCCCTTATCTCTGGACTCTGGAATTGTTGCACTAGACCCAAGTGCACACAGTCCCTAACCAACTTGGTGGCAGGGAGGAAAATATAAGTTAGTTGTGACTGGGTGGCATGAGACCTCAGAGTCCTATTTGTCTGGTGGGTGTGATGTGGAAGAGTGTTGGGTTTACTCCCGTGAAAGCTCTAATACAGGCTGTTAAATAGCTGTAAGACAATATTTTCATATGTGAATGCAGGTAAATCTGGATCCAAAATTCAAAGCACCCCCACAAAGGCTGGGGGGGATCGCTACCTTCCCAACCACAGCACTATGCAGATGGAGATGGCAAATTTCCTCCTAACCAAAGAGAATGACCCTGCTGAGGATTCCCCTACCAAGAAGGTGATTATGTTGCCAAGTTACAATTACTTCAACAACCGCTACTCCTTCCCGCCCCTTTACAGAGCAGTAAACTATAGGTTCTATCAAGTGGGCACGCCGGACTGACAAGTCCCAGCCATCACTACTTGCAGCTCTGGGCTTCAGGTGCCAAGCATGAGATTGAAGCTGTAGAGACTGCCATGCAGTCTAAGCCTATGCTGCTTCTGGTAGCAAAATTTAGCTTTTGACTAATGAGGCTTTAAAATGTAGCAGGCAACAAAAACACAAAGCTGTAAGCCTATGCAAAGTGAAACTGCTGGTGGTAGTTATTCTAGGACAATGTCTCCACAGGGAACACTTCTGGAATATTTTACACTGTGTTCTGAAATCTGTTTATGAAGCATTTGGTTGCTTTGTGGCTGTGGCTTTTCCCACTGGCAATGACACTGAATTTGCCATTGTGTGAAAATGTGAGCAGGACGATGTATGAAGGTCTGAGGAAAAACTGCTTTGACCTGCCTCTGTGTGACTGACCCTTGCAGCACAGTCAAACATCTGCAGATTCTAAGAGAAGGGGACTTAGGTGTCTGTTTAAATTGCAGTGTGGGAATTGTTGTAAATGCATTGCACTGAGGGTGATTTGTCTCTGTAGGAGCAACAGAAAGCCTGGGCAGTGAATCTGAATGGTTTTGATGTAGAAGAGGCAAAGATCCTCCACCTCAAAGATCCTCATCCTCCACCTGGAAAACCAGAGAATGCTCCAGAAGGTATGTCTGTGTGAGCGGAATCAGCAGGAGAGATCAGGTCAGGGGAACAGCAACACAGAGGCTCTGTGTGTGGTCACAAGAGAAATCAGCTGGTTTCTGAGAGCTGTACAAGCTGGAGTCTCCTTTCTTAAGGTTCCTGAGGTCGAGGGAGGGCATAACAGTTACAGTGAATTTATTTAGGAGAGGTGCTATGAGTGCCAGTTGGTCACCTGTTACAGGGCTTGCAAGGGTCTTCAGGGTGAAGACAGAGGCAAGAATCTTGACCTCATGTTCAGAAGGCTTGATTTATTCTTTTATGAATATATTACATTATTACTATACTAAAAGAAATAGAAGGAAAGTTCTCAGAAGCTAGCTAAGCTAAGAATAGAAAAAGAATGAATAAACAAAGGGCTGTGTCTCAGCAGAGAGCGAGACCCAGCTCTGCCGTGAGTGGTCAGTAAGTCCAAACATTCACCCAAGACCAATCACGCATCCATCTGTTGCATTCCACCGCAGAAGATAACCATTGTTTACATTTTGTTGCTGAGGCCACAGCTTCTCAGAAGGGAGAAAAATCCTAAAGAAAGGAGTTTTATGAAAAGATGTTGGTGACAGTCACCTGTACTGCAGGTTCCAAACCTTCATGAAGTCTGTAAGAGCATCAAACTCTCTGCTCTGAACTTTCTAGCTTAAACTGCAACTAAATATAATGGGATTCAAAACCCCAAGTGTTTGTTAAATTTGTTTCCATGAATGAGGAAATTGTAGCTCAGCCCTGTTCAGCAGTTCATTCTGCCAGTGATTTTAGTGCACTGCAGGCTTGTGAGTGTTTCTCTTAGGACTTTATTTTCACTCCAAGGGATTCCTAGTTGGGTGAGCAGCACTCAGCTGGGAGGAAACTAACTCAGGTTAACAAACCTGTTCCCCTGCACACAGGCTATCAGAATAACCTGAAAGTGCTCTACAGTCAGAAAATGGCACCTGGGTTCAGCAGGAAGAATAGCAGATATATTCCCTCAAAGCCAGACCAGGTCTTGGATGCACCAGAGATTCGCAACAACTACTGTAAGTTGTTGTATTCATATTGTTGCATATCATATTTCTAGGGTCTCATATCTTCTGGGTGGTTTTCTCACAGCAGCTCTTCACAGCAGCATTGTTGTTGCTTCTCAGTCAGGACTCCTCTCTAGCTCTCCCTGACTGCCTCACCCCTTTTTATCCCAGCTACCTCCACAGGCTACAGCTGCTGCCCAATTAAGGACATCGCAGCTGCCGCCCATTTACAATACCTAGAATCAGGGCAAGGTCACTTATACAATACAGAGATCTTTTACTGCAATACATATCTTTACTCAGGCCCCTATAGTAAGTAGGCTGCAGCGTTGAGTGCTGGGCATCCAGAACATTCTGCACTGGATTGCTGTTCCTAGGACAGTGTAACTGGGCTGTCTGTATTATTTTGTGTACCCAGGCTAGCGCAGACCACTTCTGGAGTGTCCTTGTGTGGCCTTACAGGGACAGTGGTCTAGGGCACTGTGTAGATGCCTTGGAGCAGGGTACCTGGCCCCAGCAGCTGGGCATAGTGACACTCAGAAGGCTGCCCCTCACCTGTACATGTGTGTGTGCACATGTGCACCCAACACCTGCTGCAGCAGCACGGGTGAAGGGCATGCTCTCTAGCCAAGCATGGTGTGACCTGCATTGCTCTTTCAAATTGTAGATCTGAATCTCATAGACTGGAGCTCCCAGAACTCCTTGGCAGTGACTCTGGACAACACTGTTTATCTGTGGAATTACGGTACTAGGGAGATTATCCCCCTGCTGCAGACGGAGCATCCAGATATTTACATTTCCTCTGTGTCATGGATACCTTGCTGTTGGCACAAGTAGTGCTGAGGTTCAGGTGAATGCAGGAGTAAAACTAGAGGTGTTTTCTAGGGATTGACAGAACTGTGGGGCCTGGGGACAAAACCTTGGCTGGCAGAGGAAGGATGCCATGCACCTAACTTGTCTTCCCTGGTGTGGGGTGGAACTGTCCAGTGTGCAAGGCAGGGTTTGGTTTGGGGGTTTTCTGATAAGTGGCATAACCTTCTGTGCTATAGTCATGAGATACACATTTCCTCTGTTCCCTTACTGAGAAAGCTGAATGCCAGAGCCTGTGCAGTGAGGTTCCTAGGGCACAGAAACAGGATTGGGTTTCTTCTGAAGAACGTTTTGCTTTGCCTCTCCAGCTATTGTTGCATTTATATTCTTGTGTATCATATTTCTAGGGTCTCATACCTTCTGGGTGGTTTTCTCACAGCAGCTCTTCACAGCAGTGTTGTTGTTGCTTCTCAGTCAGGGCTCCTCTCCAGCTCACTCTGAGTGCCCCACCCCCTTTTATCCTTGCTACCTCCACGGGCTACATCTACTGCCCAATCAAGGATATTGCAGCTGCAGCCCATTTACAATAACTAGAATCAGGGCAGGGTCACTTACACAATACAGAGATCTTTTACTGCAATACATATATTTACTCTCTATAAATACATATATTTACCCTCTATAAGCTATGGGACCCTGAGCAGCAGAAACATCTCCGAACCACGACCAGCCATTGTGGCCGTGTGGGAACCCTCAGCTGGAACAGCTGCATCCTCTCCAGGTAAAGCAGTGGGTCAAGGGCAGTTTCCAGTTGTTGCAAACTCCTATCCCTCAATCTATGTGTGGCATGGGTTAGGGATGGCAGAGAGAAGTTTGTCCTGGCTTGGGATCCTTACTCACCCTTATCTGTTGGGGCTGTGAGGAGAAGGCCTCTTTCCTGTATTGCAATTTGTGCTGAAGCTTTAAAGAGCTTGTGTGGGTGTTTCACTCACACCAACAGACCTGTGTTGCTGGTAACACTGGTTGAAACCCAGTGGCAGGTATAGCAGTCTTGCAACAACAAAAATGGATTTGGGTGAAAATGTGCAGCCTGACTGTGGTGGTTTGACCAGGAAGAAGTGGGAATTCTGGGAAGCTGTGGTCAAACCAATGAAGGTTTTGGGTTTGAGACTGGCACCTGGTGTAGCCAGTGGGGTTTGGACACACCTCCGAGAATACACAGGGGTTAAAAAGCAGGGCACTGCCCTTGGATCTCTCTCTTGGGACGTCGCAGCGCAGAGGTCAGATCTCTTCCCCCCGTCCAGCCTCTGCTGCTGGGCAGGGGGAGGGGCAGCCATGCGGCAGGCCCGGGGCCTGGACAGAGATGGGGGTTGAGGGGGCTTCGAGGATGGAAGGGTGGAAGATCCCAGAGAGTCAGCCCTCGGGCAGCCAGCCCCCCCCCCCCCCCCTCCCCCCCCCCCAGGAGGGAGAGAGAGAGAGAACCGGCGACACCGAATGTGATAGCAGCCGGCCCAGGAGGAGAAGGGGGGAGGAAGAGTGCCCGGCCGGAGCGGCAGCGTGTGGGCAGCGTGTGTGGGAGTGCCACTCCGGGACAGATAGAGACTGAAAACTTTTAACCCTTTCTTTCATGATTGGGGCCTTGCAAAAATGCTAATCCTCCTCGAAGCTGAATAAGAAGGGAGATAAGAGATGAGATGAGACAAGGACCTGGCCCGAAGGACGTGGAGATGATTGAATGGGAAGAGATGATTTGGAGTGGCCTTTTGGCTGGACTTTTCTTGTGGCCATGGACTCAGTTGTTCCTGTGACACAGACTGCACTTAGGGAGAAGCAGTGGCTCAAAACCAGGAGGGTTCTTCGTGAGGACCCCCTGGCCCCAGGGGGTTGGAAAAATATGGGGGGGACAGATGTCCCAAAGCAGAGACTATGCCTTTTTGGAGTGAGACAAGGCATCCTTGAAAGACAACCCTAAAAGCAGCTCTGGCCATGCCTCAGTGGTGAGAGCACTGGGCATGGAAGGAAGATGTCACAAGCGGCAAAAGGACTTTCTTCCGGGCGGTGCCGAAGTGACAAGGAAGCACACGAGGTTTCAGTGTGTTTCCAGGAGAAGCCTATGGAACAAGAAGGACTCCTTTCCTCTTCATGAACTGCAGTTTGAGTATACTAAAGTGTGGGGCCAAGGCTGGGCAGTTGGTGATTTGGGAGAATGTATCGGATTGGGAAAGTCAGGTAGTGGGGAGGAGGAAAATGGTTTTTGTAAGGTTTTCAATTTTTTTTTCTTTTCCTTATAGTCTTTCCCTATTTTCCTGTAGTTTAAGTAATAAAGTGTTCTTTATGTTTAAGTTGGAGCCTGTTTTGCTTATTCCTGGTCACATCTCACAGCAGACACCAGGGTGAAGGCATTTTCATGGGGGGGCACTGGCTCTGTGCCAGGCTCAAACCATGACACTGACCCTGCAAGCCTTCTCTCTGCAGTGGTGCACGGACTGGGCACATCCATCACCATGATGTCCGAGTGGCTGAGCATCACGTGGCCACCCTTGCTGGCCACACACACGAGGTGTGCGGACTCAAATGGTCTCTGGGTGGCCGCTACCTGGCCAGTGGTGGCAATGACAGTCTGGCGAACGTCTGGCCATGCACCCAAGGTGGGGGTGGTGACTTTGCTCCTGTACAGACCTTCACTCAGCACCAGGGTGCTGTCAAGGTGAGCACAGAGCTGCTATGGGCGGATATGTGTGTGCAAGGCAGGCATGCAGCACTGGCTGGGTGCAGGTTGCCTCTTGTATGTTTTAAAATGAACTCTCCTCTCTCAGGCTGTGGCGTGGTGCCCATGGCAGATGAATGTTCCAGCCACTGGAGGTGGCACTAATGACAGACATATCCACATCTGGAATGTGTGTTCTGGCACCTGCCTCAGTGCTGTTGATACCCGCTCCCAGGTGAGAGATGAACATCAGCTTGGAGACAAACACCTTCTGGCAGCACACCTCCACAGAGCTGCTGGCTCCTCAGGCCCAGAGGCACAGGGAAGGAGGGGGACCATGCTCGCCTCCAAGTGGTGAGCATCAGCACATGCACCTTGTCGCGCCTGTGTTACTGCCTGTTTGCAGGTCTCTTCTATCCTATGGTCCACAAACTACAAGGAGCTCATTTCAGCCCATGGCTTTGCACAGAATCAGCTGGTTATATGGAAGTATCCAACAATGACCAAGGTTGCAGAGCTGCAAGGTAGGTGCATGTTGTTATCTTGTTGTTGCATTTCTAAAGTCCCATACTGTTGCAATCATATTTCTAAAGTCTCGTACCTTCTCGGTGATACTTCCTGGGGGCAGTTCTTCACAGCTCTGACTTCTTCTCCTGCTTGTTGCTCATTCTTCCTCAGGGCTCCTTGTCAGCTCAGCTTGACTGGCCAAGCCCAGCCCCTTTTATCCCAGTTATCTTCACTAGCTACAGCTGCAGCCCAATTAAGGACATTGCAGCTGCAGCCCATCAAAAACAACCAGGGCTTATCAGGGCAAGGCCTATAATATACAATACAGATATTTTACTACGACTCCTACTATATTTCCCCCTTTTCGTTTACTTACAGATACTAAGACTCCTACTATAGGTGGACAGGGCCTGGGTGTGGGGGGTGTTAGAGGTTGAAGACAGCTGCACTCCTTGGTTGGAGCCTGCAGCATCACTGATACAGGACAGTATCCGGGGCCATGCTGCTAGGAGTAAAGCATGCCCACGGGGCTGTGGAAGAGATACCATTGATTCAAGTGTATGCTTGGGGTCTGAAATCATGCTGCCACAGCCAGTGAGGAGACAGCTATGCAAGCTGGCAGGGCTCATGGGAGCATACAGGAGTAAATGTGCATGTGCTGATCAGCTCATCCCTGATTGCACATTCCTTCTCCTCCTCAGTTCATACTGATAGAATCTTGACCCTGACCATGAGTCCTGATAGTACATCAGTGGCCTCAGCAGCTGCTGATGAAACACTGCGGATCTGGCGCTGTCTTGAGATGGACCCCTTGAAGAAGAAGAAGAAAGAGAAGGCAAACAGTGCCAAAAGCAGTGTTCTTCACCAGAGCATCTGCTGAGAGCACGGGATTGTTGTGGGGAGGGGGATATTTGGTTTACACACTATACAGTATTTTAAATGGTAATGAACTGCTTTACTTGACTTTTTCTTAATGGAGTCTGATGGAAGAAAAAGCCATGGCTCCTAAACCCAAGTCCTTCTCCCTGAGGCTGGGGATCTGGGCAAGGTGTGGAGACCTAGGTCTTAAGGGCCAGTTTACAGGCTCCTGAGCTTAGCACAGCCTAGCAGAAGGATGCTGTGCAAGGGCTGTACTTCTGTTTCTGTCCCAGCTAAGATAGATATGTCACCTGCCCCATCTAGATGCTGACTACAAGCACAGCAGCTCCACCTGAGGCTCAACTGAAAGCACAGCATGGCTGTGGCCTCAGTTTGTGTTGTCCTGGCCTGTCTCACAAGGCCAGGGACACCTTACTATGGCTCTGCAGGCAGATCTCAGTTTGTCTTGTTAGCTACAGGCAGCCATCACTGCCTGCCTATGGTGCTGGAGTAGAATAGCTGTTGGAAAAAAAGGAGGGAGGGAAATACAGAGCAACAGCTGTAATCACCCCAAAGGCTGGAAAGGGGCTGGCTCTGGCATAAAGCCTGATGCAAAACAAAAGGTTAGCTTACACTGCCACAGCCAGCCTGGATGTCATGCAAGAGCCACACAAAGCACCACCAACCCTGTGCTCAGCCTTCAGTCACGTATTCTTCCAACAACTGTGATCTCCCTTCCCCTCCTGCTGACAGGAGGCCCTGGTGCCTCACTGAGGCTTCATGCAGGGGAGCAAGCACCAGGGCTCAGCTGACATTTATTGGAGCTTGACTCCCCTACACTTGGAAAAATGCCTTTTTTCCAGGCTGAACTGTGCTGGAGCAAGTGGCAGGAAATATATTTGAGCCCTTACCTGACCAACAACCAGCTCAGCCATGCTGCTTTGCACGGTGGAGCCGCAGTGTCTAAGGCTGTGGGGCTGCACCAGACCCATCAAGCCTGTCCTTCAGCTGCACCAGCATTGCCAGGGGCTGCTGGGGACACTGCACAGCTGATAAGCACCTTGGCCTGTACAAAGCAGCTCCACCAAGCCTGTGCCTCCCATCAGCCCTCAGTGATTAGCTGAGGGTGGATTATTAACTGTTTTCACCTTTCCCTCAGCACAGTACCACCCTGTGCCTAGCACCAGCTCTGCCTCCTGAGCCTTACAGAAGCTGGAACCTTCAAAGGTTCCGACTTGTGCTCTGCCAAGGCCAGTGAGTGTGTAACCACACCCACCAGAGCACCCCCCCACAGACATAAAGCTGATATGGGGGGCACAGTCTCAAAAGACAGCCACTGAGCCAGCACCTTCCCAGCAGAGCTGCTGGTGCATCCCCATTTGGCCACTTGGGAAAGATCAGGAGGTCCAAGGATGGAGCTCTCCCTCAGACACAAATCCTCAGGCCACAGCTGTCTCTAAAGGGGAAGCAGGCAGGAACCCAGATGCAAGGCTGGGCTCTTCCACAGAGCTGTGCTGTTGTTGTAGGAGCCGTGTCCCACAGCCCTGCACTTGGTGCTGGGAGTTAGCACAGACTTGCCCTGTAGGGCCACAGCTGATTAGGCTTTCCCTGGTCCCTGACCTGCAAGGAAAGCTTTATATGCCAAAAAGTTCCTGTCATTTTTGCAGTCCCATGTAAGAGCAGCTCAGCTTTCTCACAGACTCTTTCTTTCTCCTTAGCACATGCCCCACACCCAGATGCTGTGCATTACATAGCCCTTAGAGGACCTCTGAGCATTACCAGAGGGTAATGATACTGCAGGGTCTTTGACCCCATGCTGGTCTCTTACAGTCCTGGAGTGAGGAGGAGCAGAGGAAGGAAGTGGGCACTGATCCAGCAGGCCCAATGAACACAACCCTGTAAGGTGTGAATTCAGTTCACAGCATGACAGCATATTAATTACCAAGTGCCATGGCCAGCCCATAGAAGAGCACAGCTAACAGTGTTATGAATAAGAAGCTTGACTAGGCCAATATTCAAGCAGCAATCAATTTATTATTTAATATGGTAAGGTATGAGCAATACAGCGCTGGGTACAGTGGGGGAAGTTTTCCCTCCAACTGCACACCAATAATTGAGGGTTACAGGTATTTATAGGGGTACTCATCAGCTTTCTCAGCAGTTTCTATTTCCAATTTTTTTACCCATCACCAATTTTTATTCCAACTTATTACATCACAATTCTATACACTATTGTGATTTTAGTTTTTCTCAGGATGTATCTCAAAGGAGTATCCCCAGATGGTGACAGTCCAGTTTCTGAAAATAGAAAGACAAATCCCGTCTGGTGGGGTCCAGCTCCCCAGATGTGTGTCCACCTTTTAATTGCAGAGACTATAAATCTCATAACAGTGATGTCCAGCTTCCCTTTGGTCGAAGCCATAAACCCTTGAGGTGATGTTCATCTTCCTTTCTCAAGCTGTTTTTCTCTGCTTCAATAAGGCGTGAGATAAGCATATTTCTTTTATATATATTCCAAAGCTATAATTTCAAGGATACAAGTAATATTCTAAAATTATACTTCAAAATGTTATTATGGCAGAGCTTTTTTATGGATTAAATGCAAGAAAAAAGCAACATTCTTAACACCTTAATTCCAATGCTCCTAAATCAACCAGGGTTAATTGTGTGGTAAATAGGTATGATTCATGCTGATAAAAATTGAAACAGTAATCAATATTGATACAGTAATTAATATCTGGAAATAATAAAATAAGTTAAAAGTAGTAATGCCAAAGAGGAGAGGGAGAGGAGGGGCTCCACTTCCCCCCCCCCGCCTTTCCCAGCAGATGTTTTTTCAAGGACCACAGGAAAGAAGCTGAAGATACAGTTGCTAAAAATGACCAAGAACCTGCTTTGGTCCCAGAAAATGCTAATTATAAGGGACTTATTGCCTTGATATGTAGATGCAGTGATACGTTAGTCTTGGCTTACATTGTACTGGCTTGGTGTGCATGTGTAACCCAAAGGTGAATTAAAGGACAACGAAGAAGACTACAGGGCCTTCATCAGTGACGACCCCCAAAGACTTGTGCGACCACCAAACCGAGTGGTGGCGCATGCGTGATAAGGGTGGTAATGAAGGCGGAGACAGAAAAGTGACGAACCGAAAATAGGAGGAGACGGCATTGACACATGGCACATAAGGGGTGATTTTCACTTGGCAAGTTTGCAGGTGAAGTGGCAAGGGTCATTGAACCCTGTCCTCCGTACCCCGCGGTATCTCTTGCTTATGCGCTAGTATTGGAACCAAATTATCCCTTATTTTAATCGAATTATATTGTATCCAATTTTATATTTTTATTTTAACTATTCAATTAAAATTGTTACTACTTTTAATATTGTTTTTATGATGGGATAATTGGGCAAACATAACAATTGCAAACAAAACATAGGTTCGAAGGCCTTTTTCCATGCTTTATTTTTCTTAGTTACTTATTAGAATTCATAGCTCTCCCATTGTCGGGGTCCACACATTTCACATTCAACAGTACACACGTCGCCTGTTTGTACCTGACATGAAACACAGCTTTGCATCTCACAGAGGCCACTTTGGGGTCCCTTAAAACATTTCTGGGGCACATTTGGGGCAGTTTTGGTTCTGAGGAGGGAATTCAGACAGAACTTGAGGGTTTGGAGGACACTTGGGGAAGCCGGGTGGGCACTTCGAAGGGCACTCAGAGACTCTGAGGAACAGTTCGGGGTCCCAGGCAGCACGTGGGGGTCCAGGG
Organism: Zonotrichia albicollis; assembly: GCF_047830755.1. Taxonomy (NCBI): domain Eukaryota; kingdom Metazoa; phylum Chordata; class Aves; order Passeriformes; family Passerellidae; genus Zonotrichia; species Zonotrichia albicollis. The sequence goes on along the minus strand of NW_027428460.1, from coordinate 5,028,048 downwards.
GGGCGCTTGGAGGTCAGGAAGGGGAATTTGGGGCCCTTCGGGGTCCGGGCGGGACCCTGGGAGGCTCGAATGGGGTTCTCTGGGGCGCGGGGGGTGAGGGGAGTTGTAAGCACGGGTATCGTACGGTTCAATGGGGCCGCGGAGCATCACGGGAGTTCGAGCCGCAGCTGCAATGGCTCTCGGTGGGGCGCGGGGCATGACGGGAGATGAAGTCCCGAGTGGACTAGCGCTGGCGGTGCGCTGCGGAGCATGATGGGAGCTGTAGTCGCGGAAGTGGGTCGAACGCGGCATTTGGGGGTCCGGGAGGGCACTTATGGGACACTTCTGTGTCCGACCTGCGACTTGAGATCCTCGGGGGGGGACGTAAATGGTTCGAGAGCACTCGGGGGGAGCTCGGGGAGCTCTAACCGGGCTATTTAGGGCGTGGGGCACGGCAGGAGTTTCAGGCGCGGGACTGTGTTCTGAGGGGCTCTGGGGCCGCGGGGGATGAGAGAAGACGAATTCCCAGAAGTAGCTGTACCGAGCATCTGTGGGGTTGGGAGCACTCAGGGGGCCTGGGGACGCTTTGGGGGGTCCCGAATGGGCGCTGAGGGGGCACTGAGGGATCCTGGAGGGTCTGGGGGGCATTTATGGGACAGACGGGGGCGGATCCCGCGGGGGTAGGGGGGGGGGAAGGGTGTCTGTGGAGCGCGGGGCATGACGGGCGTTGTAGTTCTGGCTCTAACGGGGTTGTAACCGGCCGCGGGGCATGATGAGAGTTGTAGGCAAACAGGAAAGATGGCGCCAACCTTAGGCACCGCCCCCAAGCCTGGATACCTGGCGCTGATTGGCTTCAGGCAGTGATTGGCGGGAGCCTCGGCAAATGGGATGCGGTGGAGGTGGGAACAGCCCATTCACCCTCCTCCAGTCCCTCCCAGTGCAGACCAGTTCATCCTCAGTACAGCCCAGTTCAAACCCAGTGCCCCTCCAATCCCTCCCAGTACAGCCCCGTCCCTCCCAATACACGTGAGTTTATTCCCAGTCCCTTCCAGTTCACCCCAGTTTCATCCAGAGGATGCCCCAGTGTCCGCAGTTTGCCCCAGTATCACTCCCAGTATGTCCCAGTGTACCCCCACAGTCCATCCCAGTCCACCCAGATTCCCCCTCAGCATTCCTCGTGTTCCCAGGTCGTCCCACTCTTCCCCAGTGTCACTCCCAGTATGTCCCAGTGTCTCCCACAGCATTCCCAGTGTACCCCAGTATGTCCCAGTCTTCCCCAGTTTTTCCAAGGACAGTTTAATTTCTCACGGCAGACGTGGCAGCCAAACCCAGCAGTGGGGTCAGTGCAGTGCCCATGGCCACAGCCCCTTGCAGTGCCCAGTGCAGCTTGGGCTGATGATCGACCCTCACAGCTGGCCCAGAGCAGCTCTGCAGTGGCTTTGGTGGCACCTGGGGCTGGTACACACCTGAGCAGTGTGTCTGTTTGCACTGGGGAAACTCAGGAGGTTCAGATTGCTTCAAAAACCCCAAAAAGTGAAAATCCCTCTTAGGTGAGTGCAGCCAGCTCTCCAAGCACAGCAGGGCCCGGGGCAGTGAGGACAAGACAGGATGGGGATGGGCAATGTGGAGCAAGGTTGTCCACACTGGGTCAGAGCTCCAGGCACAGCTTCTGTGAGCAGGCCAGAGCTGCTGAGGAGAGACCCTGGGTCAATATCAATCACAGACTGCTGAAATAATCTCTGCTCTAAAAGGAGATAATATAAAATACTTCATTTAAAATAAGAATGTGTATTTCTTACAAGTTCTTTGAAATCTTTTTCCATCACTTGACTAGGAAAACTTTAATGATTCTCACAGGGCTTTGGTGTTGTTTACATCAAGCTCAGTCCCTGAGAGTGTCTTCAAAAAACTTTTCAAGAACTCAAAATTAAATTGAAACTCTGAAGTTTTTTGAAGTTTTAATGTGTTCCACTGAGGGATATGACTGGGAAAGTGTCCCCAGGTTCCAGTTAGAGCAGAACACTGGAGGCAGGGATGACAGCTGGGGACAAACAAGGCAAAGGTGTCTCTGGTGCTGAGCAAACCTGGATGTGTTTGAGGAATGCAAAGGGGCCAAGGCCTGAGCCCCAGCCCCTGGCCAGGCAGATCCTGTTCCTCCCTCCTTGCCCAGGGCTCTTCCTGGGATGGGCACTGGCATGTGGGGATGTGCAATGCCAGGGGCAGGAGCATGGGGCGGCCCCTGCCAGGCTGCTTAGCAGGGACAAGGAGGCAATGAGGCCCCAGCCCTGCAAGGGTCACTTGTCTCCTGCTCCTGCCTCAGGCCCAGGCCCAGCAGCCATGGCCAAAGTGCTGCCCAAGTTGGCTCTGGCAGGGCTGTCTTGCAGCTGCTGCACATCCCTGTGCCCTGTGCAGCCCAGGCTGTCCCACGGTGTCCCTGCCCTGCGCCTCTGTCCCTGCAGGCTGTCGGCATCCCCCGGCTGCCCCATCTGGCTGGCCCCTTCCTTTGCTGACAGCTCTGCCTCCTGCCTGCCCCTGCCTGCCCACACAAAGCCTGGGGCTGATACCAAAAGGGTTTATTCCATTTTTACCCTGCCTGTGAACTTTCAGCACAGGAACAAGGCACGCACGGGCTGCTTTCCCAGCAAGGATGGGTAGAAGAGAAGAAGAAGACATCTGGCTCAAGGGTGCAGGAATGGAGAAAACAAGGAGTGAATCTGGGAACTTGGGGTGGATTTTATGGAAATGGGTAAATTGTAATTCACATTCAGTGACTGTATATAAGCAACACACTGGTAGAATCACATGTCCATATAAGGTTAGGAGTTATCCCATGTTGGACCTCAGGCCTGAATAAATTATTCCCTCTGAAATAGCAAATTAGTGTTAAGGAGCCTTATTCTGATATTTCAGAGATCTGGTGACAGTGGGACCTCACAGAACCAAGGAGTCAGCTGTGCAAAGTCATGGAACAAAGGGTTCATTGTGACACAGCAGAACCCCATGGAACCAAAATCCATTTGGGCACACTGGGGCCACATTGAACCAATGGTCCATTGTGATACTGCGGATCCAAGGAGACCATTGTGACCCTGAGAAACCTCTTGGAACCAGGGGGCCATTGTGACACAGCAAGACCTGGTGGAACCATGGGTCCATTGTGACACTGCAGAACCTCACGGAACCAAGGTGACCGTGTTCTACTGCGGGACCTCATGAAACAAAGGGTCCATGGTGACACTTCAGAACTAAGGAGACTGCTGCTGGCAGTGTAAGAGCTCATGGAACCAGAAGTCCCTTGTGACACAGCAAGGCCTGATGGAACCAAGGATTCCTTGTTAAGCTGCATGGCCGCATGGAACCATGAGCCATTGTGACACAGCCTGGCCACATGGAGCCAAAGGGCCACTGTGACACTGCCGATCCAAGGAGACCATTGTGACTGAGGAACCTCATGGAACCAAGAGTCCATTGTTCCACTGTAGCGCCCTGTGGAACCAAGGGGAGCACAGTGACATTGTGGGGCCTCAGGGAACAATGGAGACTGTTCTGACACTTTGGGACCCACTGGAACCAAGGGGCCATTAGAGCATAGCAGGGCCTGGTGGAATCAAGGGGACTGCAGTGAACACTGTGGGTGTCCATGTGATGAAGGGTCCATTCTGACACCGTGGAACCAAGGATTCCATTGTGACACTCTGGGGCATCATGGAACCAAAGGGCCATTGTGGCACTTCAGAGCCTTGTGGAGCCAAAGGGACCATAGTGACTCTGTAGGGCTCCATGAAACTATTGGTCTGTTGTGACACTGAAAGTCCTTATGGGATCATGGAGACCATTGTGACACTGCAAGGCCTCATGAAACCATGGAACCACTGTGACACTCTGGAGTCTTGGCAGGCCAAGGGGCAGTTGTCACACTGTGGGGCACCATGGAACCAAGGAGTCCACTGTGACACTGCAGGGCCCCATGGAACTAAGGATCCATGGGTCAGTGCAGGACCCCATGGAACCAAAGGTCCATGGTGACATTGTGGGGCCTCATGGAATCCTGGAGGCCACTGTGACACTCGGAGGCCTCTTTGAATCAAGGGGCTCTGCAGGGCCTTATGGAACCAAGGAGACCCTTCTGACATTGTGAGTCCGCATGGAACCAAGGGTCCATTGTGACACTGCAGCACCATGGAGACCCCTTTGACACTGCCAGGCCTCATGGAAGCCAGGGACCATTGTGACACTCTGGAGCCCTGTGGAAACAAGAGGCCAGTGTGAGACGTCTGGGCCTGATGGAACCAAGGATCCAATATGACACCACCCCTGTGACACTGCAGAGCCCCATGGATCACAGGGAACAGGCCTGCTTGGCTTGGCCTGACTGCTCCAACTGCCCTTGGCATGTCAAGTGTCTCTTCTCATGTACCCCTGAAACCCTGGGGTCTGGGCTTTCCTTCAATTGGAAAAGAGCTGCCCTTCTCATTCAAGCATCCATGGCCAAAATGGGATTCCCCCTCCAAAATTCCCAATATCCAGGGATTTCTCCCACATAAAAGCTGCCATTACCAACACGTCTGGCTGACCTTGTCTTCCTGAGGGCTGGCTCTCACCTGCCTTTAAACAGTGAGGCTCTGTGCTTTCCTTCCTATGGAAAAGAACTGGCCCTCCTGCACAGGCACCCATGGCCAAAACTGGTACTTGTCCTCCAAAATTCCTACATTCAAGGGGTTTTTCTCCCGGACAAGATCTCCCATTACAGACAGGTCGTGCTGGCCTTGGCTTCTTGGTGGTTGCCTGAATTCTGCCCTGAAACACTGGGGCTCTGCCCTTTCCATCCTAAGGGAAAAGAACCATCCTTCTTCTCCAGGTGCCCATGGTTAAAATTGGGATTCCACCTTCAAAAGTCCTATATCCAATGATTGCTCCTACACAAAAGCTGCCATTACAGAAAGGTCTGGCTGGCCTTGGTCTCTGGTGCCTGCAGTTCATCAGCCCCTGAAGCACTGGGGTTCTGTGCTTTCCTTCCTATGGAAAAGAATCTTCTTATTCCTCCATGGCCTACTCCTCCTAAAATATTCACTATATGAAGGGTTTCTCCCAGACAAAACTAGCCAGCTCTTGCTGGCATTGTGGGGTCTGATGGCCACCTGTCATCTACCCCTGAAACACCGGGGCTCTCTGCCTTCCTTGTGATGGAAATAGAACAGTCTCCTCATCCAGGGGCCATGGCCAAATTGAGATTTGGCCCCATATAAATATAAATATAAATTTCATATATCCAAGGATAGCTCCCAAGCAAAAGCTGCCAGGAGAGACAAGTTTGGCTGACTTGGCCTCCCAGGGGCTGCTTCTCATCTACCATCAAACCCTGGGGCTCTCTGCTTTTCTTCATATGGAAAAGAAATGCCTTTTCATCAAGGGACCAGTGGCCAAAACTTGTATTCTACCTCCCAAATTATGTGTATCCAAGGATTTCTCTCAGGCACAAGCTGCAATTCCAGAAAGGTCTGGCTCACTTTGGCCCTTGGTGGCTGCTGCTCATCTGCCCCTGAAACACTGGGCCTCAGCTTTCCTTCCAATGGAAGAGAATCGTTGTTCACATCAAAGTGCCCATGGGCAAAACTGAAATTCAGCCTAAAAAATTCCATCTATCCAAGGATTGCTCCAAGGCAAAAGTAGCCAGGACACACAGGTCTGACTGGTGTTGTTCTGAGGTGATTTTCTTAGACTATGAGCAGAATGTTTTCATTTGCCAATACCTTGGAGAGGGGCCAGATATCTCCCAAGGTGGGGTTTGGAGGCCTCAAGCACATGAGGACTGTACAGGGACAGAGGAGCTCTGTGCTCAGTCGAGTGGGGACTGAGGACAGCAGAGGAGAGCCCTGGAAGGGACTGAACGGTGGTTTCAGAGGTGGTGGATCCTTTTGACATAGTAGAGAACAGACAGAGAAAGAAAGAATTAATGCAAAGGACAGATAGGGAGGGCCAGACAGGACCCAAAGAGAAAGGAATTTCCTTCTCAGAGCAGGGCTGTGGTGCAACATGGCCCCCAGAATAAGTCTGGGTCATCCCAAAGCTTTGTGTGGGCAGGCAGGGGCAGGCAGGAGGCAGAGCTGTCAGCAAAGGAAGGGCCCAGCCAGGTGGGGCAGCCGGGGGATGCCGACAGCCTGCAGGGACAGAGGCGCAGGGCAGGGACACCGTGGGACAGCCTGGGCTGCACAGGGCACAGGGATGTGCAGCAGCTGCAAGACAGCCCTGCCAGAGCCAACTTGGGCAGCACTTTGGCCATGGCTGCTGGGCCTGGGCCTGAGGCAGGAGCAGGAGACAAGTGACCCTTGCAGGGCTGGGGCCTCATTGCCTCCTTGTCCCTGCTCAGCAGCCTGGCAAGGGCCGCCCCATGCTCCTGCCCTTGCCATTGCACATCCCCACATGCCAGTGCCCATCCCAGGAAGAGCCCTGAGCAAGGAGGGAGGGACAGGATCTGCCTGGCCAGGGGCTGGGGCTCAGAGCTTGTCCCTTTGCATTCCTCAAACACATCCAGGTTTGCTCAGCACCAGAGACACCTTTGCCTTCTTTGTCTCCAGCTGTCATCACTGCCTCCAGTGTTCTGCTCTAACTGAACTGGGGACACTTTATGAGTTATGTTCCTCAGTGGGACCCATAACAACTTCAAGAAACTTCAGACTTTCAATTTAAGTTTGAGTTCTTGAGAAGTTTTTTGAACACTCTCTAAGGGACTGAGCTTGATGTAAACAACACCAAAGCCCTAGAGGCTCATTAAAGTCCTTGTGCTGTGTCTGTGCTGCTGAGCTGGGCTGGGCTCCTGGCACAGAGGAGCTCCTGGTAACCAAGAAGAGCTTCAAAAGCACATTTCTCTTGATGAGCAGCTCTTCTGCCAGCCCAGCAGGACTGGGGCACTGCCTGCAGCCACCCTGGGCACAGCACAGAGACACAGAGAGCTTCAATCAGTCAGGGCTGGGAAGTGCCTGGGGCAGAATCAAAGCCAGCCCTTGGCACAGGAACCTCTGGCTGCAGGACAATGCAGCTGCAGCTCCTGGAGTGATCTCCTAAAGCTTGAACATCCCAATGCCTACAGACTCTGTGAGTAAAACTCTGAATATTTCTGGTGCAGGGGAGGTGAAATGCTCATGAAGCTTTGACATGCTGAGGAACGCTGGTCAGTCATAAAATATTTCCAATACAAGGATTTCATTAAAAATTAAGACATTTCCAAAGACTTTGTATTCAGTTTCCTAATATTGGAGAATGGCAGGGAGTGGGGGGATTAATATTAAAGATTGATTATGAATTATTAATTATGAAATTTTAAAAGTTCCTGAGACATTGGAACTGTTATTTTTGTGTTCTGTAGATTCACAGGAGATCCCTAATGTACTTTTAGCCACTCTGCCCATGGACAGCACCAGCATCCCCTTTGCTGGAGCCATTAGGCTCAGTCTGAGCTGTCCTTTCTCCAGGCTGCAAACAGAACCTGCTCCCAGGCAGTGCCCTGAAAGCAGGCAGGGTTCTGTCAGGCTAAGGAGAATGCACAGAGATTTGGGGTCTGTGAGTGCTGGCAGGGAGAGATAAGGCACATAGAAACACCTGCAGGAGGGAAAATCTCCAGGAAGCAGAGAGAAGATCAGGTAATGAGAGAAAACAAAACCCAGAAATGCTGTGGCAGGGAGAGTTTAGAGATGTCCACAGGATCCCCTCCAATGCAGCCCCTCCCTCTGAACAAGCCCCCTCCCTCCTGTCCCCCCAGCCTCTGCCCTCAGGGCCGGGGCTCCAAGGCGTGCAGCCCCTCCTGTGCAGGCAGAGATGCAGCAGAGCCGTGGGGCAGCTCTGCAGCCCCGGGCCCAGTTCCCTCTGCAGAGCACAGGGCTGGGAGCAGCTGCCCGGCACTGGGGGCTCTGGCAGGGGGCACAGCTGGCTCAGGGTGACGCTGTCCCCAGTGCCCGGCTCTGGGCAGTGCTGTCAGTGCAGCCAGGGAAGGAGCTGCATCTCCCTCAATTCAATGCCATCATAAGGACACTTGGGAGTTTCTCTGAGATTTCAGTCCAAGCTGGGAGCTCCAATCCAGGGTGCAAACCTGTCCTAGAACAACTTTGATTTATAGGATTGATGGGGAAAGGCAGAGGTGTTGTGACACTGAAAGCGCTGCTGGGTTGGTGGAATGAGCAATGTGAGTCCTTGGCTGCAAATGTCTACCTGGGCTGTGGTGGATCCATCTGCTCTCAGCAGTATCTGGAGGTTGGTAAGAGAAACTTGTGAGTGTGAACATTCTCCATTTAAGAAATTGAAAGCCCAGCGAAACTCAAAACAGAATGAAGTGACAGATCATCTGCTCCCAGTCTGCACTCACCATCTGGCTTCAGGGAACTCACTTTGTTCTACCAGAGGGCAGCAGAAATGCTGAGTGTATCTGATATTGAAGAAGAGCAGGACAGACATGGGGGGAGCTCAAAAAGAAAACCTCACAACTCTTAAACATAAAAAAGTGTCTGTGTATGTAACAGTGGAGAGTATATGGTTTGATTTTGGTTACAGATATCTCCTCTGACTCTTCACTGTCCCTTTCTCCATGAACAGATCCCAATGTCAAGGAACAGCAAATGTCCAACAGCAGCTCCATCAGGCAATTCCTCCTGCTGGCATTGGCAGACACGCGGCAGCTGCAGCTCCTGCACTTCTGCCTCTTGCTGGGCATCTCCCTGGCTGCCCTCCTGGGCAACGGCCTCATCATCAGCGCCGTAGCCTGCGGCCACCACCTGCACACGCCCATGTTCTTCTTCCTGCTCAACCTGGCCCTCAGCGACCTGGGCTCCATCTGCACCACTGTCCCCAAAGCCATGCACAATTCCCTCTGGGACACCAGGAACATCTCCTACACTGGATGTGCTGCTCAGCTCTTTTTCTTTATGGTATTCATCTCAGCAGAGTTTTGTCTCCTGACCATCATGTGCTACGACCGCTATGTGTCCATATGCAAACCCCTGCACTACGGGACTCTCCTGGGCAGCAGAGCTTGTGCCCACATGGCAGCAGCTGCCTGGGCCAGTGCCTTTCTCTATTCACTGCTGCATACGGCAAGTACATTTTCCCTGCCCCTGTGCCATGGCAATGCCCTGGGTCAGTTCTTCTGTGAAATCCCACAGATCCTCAAACTCTCCTCCTCCAAATCCTACCTCAGGGAAGTTTAACTCATTGCTGTCAGTGCCTGTTAAGCACTTGGCTGTTTTGTGTTCATTGTTTTCTCCTATATGCAGATCTTCAGAGCTGTGCTGAGGATCCCCTCTGAGCAGGGACGCCACAAAGCCTTTTCCACCTGCCTCCCTCACCTGGCTGTGGTCTCCCTGTTTATCAGCACTTGCACATTTGCCTACCTGAAGCCCCCCTCCATCTCCTCCACATCCCTGGATCTGACCCTGTCAGTTCTGTACTCGTTGGTGCCTCCAGCCCTGAACCCCCTCATCTACAGCCTGAGGAACCAGGAGCTCAAGGCTGCAGTGTGGAGACAGATGACTGGATGCTTGCAGAAACATTAAACTGCAGGCCAGTGTTTGCAAATCACTTGTAATAAAAGTAATTTTTGATACGTCTTCTTGGCTTCATTTTAGAGTTCTTTTACCTTTGTTTTACTTTTTTTCCTATTGTCCAAAAATAAATGACATTGTTTGTTCCATTGGTAATTTTGTTTCTCTCCGTCATGTCTGTGGCCACAGAGTGTGGCAATGAGGGGCTGTGCTGTTGGTGCCTTTAAATGAAATTATGATCTCTCCCAACAAAGTTTTCTGCAGAAAACTGCAGAACATTTCTGCCCTTTTGTTGCCTTCTGGGGAGCTGCAGCAGCAATGTCTGTCTGCAGAGCTGGGGGCAGATCAGTGCTGGCCCCGCAGCTGTGCCCAGCAGCAGCAGCACTTGGTGTTGCCAGTGCTGCTGCCGTGGCCCTGCCCCGCTGCCCTGGTGGCCCTGGTGTTGATGCAGGGCCTGAGTGCTCTCGGGGCCGGGCACAGTCCTGGGGGTGGCAGTGCCGGGGCTGCAGCAGGGACAGGCCATGGGCACTGCTGGGGCAGTGCTGATGCCTCAGCCCAGGGCCTGGGGGCTCCAGGCTCCTTGCCCAGGCTCTCTCAAGAACACACCCAGGCCAATGCTCAGCACAGAAAAGCCCCGTGAGCAGCCCCAGGCTGGCTGTGGGTAGGCTGGGGGCAAACAGCATGGCTGGGGCTCTGCAAGGGCCCTGGGGGAGAAGGAAAGGAGCAGCAGAGCAGAGGCTGATCCATCCCCAATGTGCTGAACAGCCCAGGGCAGCGTCCCAGAGTGTCCTCATGCAGCTGCCAACAACATCCCCCCTCTGCAGCCCTGGCCTCTCCCCCAGCTCACACAGGTGCCCCATCCTTGCAGGCACAGACATGGCAGCACTGGCTCAGCAGCCCCTGTTTGCATTGTACACAGCAGGGGGAGCACCCCCCTGCTGTTTGTGTGGGGACCTGAGGGAGCACAAATGCCATCAGCCCCTGGGGCCAGCAAGGGCTGGGGGACACCAGGGAAGGCACTCCGCTTTGTCCTGGCCTCTGCAGTCAGCCAGAAAGTTTGTTCCCATCAGCTGGGAGTTTCCTGTGTCACTGCAGATGCTGTTGCTCAGAGCCAGGGCTGTCTGGCAGCCATGCCCAAACTGTCCTGAGCATTTCCTTTGCTCCACCTTTGCTGTCTTAAACTTCCCTTGTACAGATTTCTTCCTATTGCCCAGGCCTTTCCCCTGCCCGGCAAACAGCCCATCTCTGTTTGCCCTTTCCTCTCTGGCCCCACTCCCCATTGCACTTCCTGACTTGGCACCATGGGAACGTCCCTTGAGCAGCAGGATCATCCTACAAGTGCTGCAGGAATTGTCTGCAGGCTCCTGCAGTGCCTGGTGCTGCTCCCTTGCCAGAGGCACCCCAGGCCAGGGGGGCACATCTGGGCTGCTGTGTCTGGCTCTGGGGCTCCCTGTTCTGGGCAGTGAGGAGGAGCTGCAGAGGCTCTGCAGGACTGACAGGATGGGCTTTGGGGCTGGCAGGAGAAGCTGAGGGACCTGGGCTGCTGGAGCTTCTTAAGGGGAAGGCCAGGGCTCGTCCTGCAACTGCTCCAAGGCTGGTTCCAGAGAATCCCAGAATCAGCAAGGTTGGAAAAGTCTTTGGAGATCATCAAGTCCAACCTGTGCCCTGACACTGCCTTGTCTGCCCTGGACGTCCTCTTCTGCAGGATAAACAACCCCAGCTGCTCCCTCAGCATCTCCTCACAGGACTTGTGTTCCAGACCCGTCACCAGCCTTGTTGCCCTTCTCTGGACATGCTCCAGCCCCTCTATGTCCTTCCTAAATTTGGGGCTCAGAGCTGCAAACAGCATTTGAGGTGCTGCCCAACCAGTGCTGAGCACAGGGGAAGAAACACTGCCCTGCTCCTGCTGGCCACACCATTCCTGATCCAGGCCAGGAGCCATTGGCCTTCTTGGCCACCTGGGCACACTGCTGGCTCATGTCCAGCCTGCTGCCCATCAGTCCCTGCAGGTCCCTTTCTGCCTGGCTGCTGTCCAGCCCCTCTGTCCCCAGCCTGTAGAGCTGCAGGGATTGTTGTGGCCAAAGTGCAGGACCCGGCACTTGCACTTTTTCAACCTCACCTTGTTGGATTTGGGCCCTGGATCCAGCCTGTCCAGGGCCCTGTGCAGAGCCCTCCTACCCTCCAGTAGATGAACACTCCCAGACAACTTGGTGTCTCCACAGTTCCATTGGGCCCCAGAGTGTCCCAATGGTCTCCATGATTCCATGAGGCCTCCCAGTGTCACAATGTCCCTTTGGTTCCCTAGAGCCTCTTGATGTCACAAAGTCCCTTGGATCCTTGAGCCCTGCAGTGTCACAATGGCGCCGTCGTCCCCCAAGGCTCTGCAGTGTCACAATGGATCCTTGGTTCCATGAGGTCTGGCAGTGCAGCAATGCTCTCCTTGGTTCCACAATGTCACAATGGCGTCTTGGTCCCAAGGGCCACCACGGTGTCCAACATGTTTCCTTCATTCCAGGAGACCCTGAGGAGCAGCCCCTGCCCCTTGGTTCCATGGGGCGCTGCAGTGTCACAATGGCCCCATCATGACACCAGGTCCTGCTCTGTCACAATGCTCTGCATGGTCCCACAAGGCCCTGCAGGGTGACAGTGGCCTCTTGGTTCCATGAGGCCTCATAGTTCCACAATGAATTCCTTGGTGCTGCAGTGCCACAATGGAACCTTGGTGACACAAGATCCTGCAGTGTCACGAGGGACCCTTGGTTCCATGGCGCACCACAGTGTCACAATTGTTCCCTCATTTCCCAGAGTCCATGAAATGGAGCAATGGCCCCTTGATTCCATTGCCCCCAGGCTCTCCCCAGGGTCTCCTTTGTTCTGCAGTGGCACAAAGGCCCCTTGGTTCCACAATGCCCTGCAGTGTCACAGTGGCCTCTGTGGTTCTACCAGGACCCGGACTTTCACCATGGACTCCTTGCTTCAATTCAGCCCCACAGTGTCACAATGGCCCCTTGGTTTTGTGCTGCCATGTCATACACAGTGTCACCCTGGTCCTCTTAGTGCCACCAGGCCCTGCAGTGTCACAATGGTCCCTTGTTTCCCCAGTGCCCTGCAGTGTCACAATCATCAGAGAATCAACCAGGCTAGAAAAGGCCTTGGAGAGCATCAAGTCCAACCTGGGACCCAATACTACCTTGTCACCCTGACCATGGCACTGAGTGTCACATCCAGTCTTTCCTTAAACACTTCCAGGGGTGGTGACTCACCCACCTCCCCGGGCAGCCAGTTTCGGTGACCTAACATTGTGCTGCCCAACCAGTGCCGAGGACAGGGGAACAATCACTGCCATGGTCCTGCTGGCCACACTGTTCCAGATCCATTGGAGTCCCAGGGCTCAGATGAGGGAAATGGTGGGGAGAGAATGGGGAGAAAAAGGGATTGATTGTCAGCCAGGGAAGGATCTTGATTTTCATATCTATTCAGACTGCATTTGAAGGTGCTGGTGGTCAATATCAGTTGAGAATTGCGGATAATCTATCTCTAAACAGGAAAAGAAAACAGGAAAAAATAATTTTTTCTGCGTTGTTTTCAATACCGCATATGGACTTTCCATATACTTGTGAAATGTGCCTAAATAACCATAAGACAAATGAAAACAAATTATTCCTAGAGGCTTATTTTGTTCGGATGCGTTGAACAAATGCTTATGAGCGTTTGTTACTGAATTCCTGAACGGAAGAGCTCAAGAAAGAAGAGGTCTTTGGAGTAATAAAATTCATCAACAACCTCCAAGTGGCTGAGGATCCATCCCCATGAGAGCAGCAATGAACAGAAATGGGCCCAGCTTTGTGGCTGCCCCAGCTTTGGCATGGGCCCTGGTCCTGCAGAAAAGCAGCTCTTGAGGGCCCCAAGGCTGGGGCTCTTGTGCTGCCCTGGGCAGATGGGATGGCAGCAGGGGCTGCAGAGCTCTCAGCACCTCAGCCCGACGGGGAGCAGGGCAGCCAGGGAGCCTCCTTTGGCCTTGGCCAAGCACCTTCCCCCATGCCTGGGGCTGAGTCCTGTGGCAGCTGCAGCTGCTGCTCTGCCCTTGCCAGGGGCTGAGGCCGTGGGGCAGTGCCCAGAGCAGCCTGGCCTGAGCAGAGCTGTGGAGCCAGAGCCGGCTGCGTTGGGCTGGGGAGAGGCCCTTGGTGCTGCCCAGAGCTCAGGGCAGCTGGCAGAGTTTGCAGTGAGCTGGGCTGGGCTCAGAGAGCCTGTCCCAGAAACCATCAGTGTCCATCTCAGCCTGGCTGAGCGTGCAGGGGCAGGACTCAGGCCAGGCCTTGTGGGGCAGGGCCAGCACCTGTGCAAGGCATTGCAAACAGGCAAGTGGCCCAGAGAGGAGGCTGCTCTGTGCCCTTGGTGGCATGGACAGAGCAGGGAGGGGGCCCATGAATTTTGTCAACACCAGCCTCTCTGCCCAGCCCTTGGTAGCACTGGCTGCTGAGCCCAGCTTTGGCCTGGGCTGAGTTTGGCTGTGGCCCAGCTCCATCCTCCTGCGGGACTCAGGGCCTGTTTCCGGCCATGGCCAGCCCTGGCTGGCTTCTCTGCTGGCCCAGAGGCCAATAGAGCCCGGGGCTGGGTTGTCTGTGCAGCCCCACAGGTGCCACGGGCTCTGCAGGAGCTGGCAGAGGCTGCCCAGCAGGGAGGCCGTGGGGCACAGAGCCCCAAGGCTGCTGTGGGCACCGCAGCACAGGGGCCGTTCCCAGCCGCAATGCTCCTGGCCTGGGCTGGGCCTGCACAGGGGCTGGGCCACCATGGCTGGGCCAGCACAGGGCCACAAAGGGGCCACGCAGCCGCTGCCGGGGCTGACAGCAAGGCCAGGCACACACAAGCAATTGCTGAGCATGGCCTGCGCTGGCCAGGCCTGACTGTGCCAAAGGCAGAGCTCAGCTGCCCTTGGGGGCTACAGGAACAGTCCAGAGCCCATAGAGCCTCCATGGCTGTGCTGGAGACCAAGGCTGCAGGAGGGAAATGCAGGGCTGCTGAGGGATGGGGAGGGCACTGAATTCCAGCACACCCCTCAGTTCCCATGGGTTTTGTGCCTGACAATAAATGAACATCCCTCTGTGTCTCAGGCAGCTCCTTCTCCAAGGAAAGCAGGTGGGAGTTTGAGCCACGGAGCTGAAAGCTGCAGGTGCAGCCTGGGCTGGAGGGAGCTCAGATTTGCACAAGGCTGCTCTGAGTGCCAGGGCATGGATGGGGGAAATGGTGGGGTGGGGGTAGGGACAGAGTATGATTGATTGTCAGCCATAAAGGGTCATGATTTTCATACCTATTCAAACTGCATGAGGAAGTTCTGGGATTCAGTGTCTGCTGGAGATTGCACATATCAATAAATTGACAGGGAAAAATCTGACCTAAGAAATCTTTTCTCACTGTCTTTTTAAATAGAATCTATTCGACTTGAATACAGTACTGCAATTTGTCTAATTAACCACAAAAGATTTGAAAATTAAAATCAAATGACCTCCTCAGTGACTTCACACAGCTCCTTTGATGTCACATAGCCCCCTTGTGATGTCACACTGCCCCTATGATGTCATACATCACCTGCTATGTCACACAGCTAAGTCAGTTAACCTGTAATGTCATACAGCAGCACTGTGATGTCATAAAAGATTGTGATGTTACAAAGTGACCCTGTGGCGTCACAGTCTGTTCTGTGATGTCACAGCCTGCTCTATGATGTTACACAGCCACCTGGTGATGTCACAACCCACTCTCTGATGCCACAGAGCCACACTCTATGATGGCAAAGACTGCTCTATGGCCTCACATCCTACTCTGTGATGTCACAGCCTGCTTTGTAATGTTCCAACTCCCTCAGTGATGTCACAAATCCCTCAATACCTCAGTTACATTGAAACATTGAAGTCTCTTGGACTTTGAAGAGATCCCTGTCAGGGACACAACTGAGAAAGTGTCCTCAAGTTTCAGTCAGAGCAGAATACTGGAGGCAGTGATGACAGCTGGAGACAAAGAAGGCAAAGGTGTCTCTGGTGCTGAGCACACCTGGATGTCTTTCAGGAATGCAAAGGGACAAGCTCTGAGCCCCAGCCCCTGGCCAGGCAGATCCTGTCCCTCCCTCCTTGCTCAGGGCTCTTCCTGGGATGGGCACTGGCATGTGGGGATGTGCAATGGCAAGGGCAAGAGCATGGGGCGGCCCTTGCCAGGCTGCTGAGCAGGGACAAGGAGGCAATGAGGCCCCAGGCCTGCAAGGGTCACTTGTCTCCTGCTCCTGCCTCAGGCCCAGGCCCAGCAGCCATGGCCAAAGTGCTGCCCAAGTTGGCTCTGGCAGGGCTGTCTTGCAGCTGCTGCACATCCCTGTGCCCTGAGCAGCCCAGGCTGTCCCACGGTGTCCCTGCCCTGCGTCTCTGTCCCTGCAGGCTGTCAGCATCCCCCAGCTGCCCCACGTGGCTGGGCCCTTCCTTTGCTGACAGCTCTGCCTCCTGCCTGCCCCTGCCTGCCCACACAAAGCCTTGGACTTGATACGAAAAGGGTTAATTGAAATTTTACTTTGCCTGTGAACTTTTAGCAGAGAAATAAGGCATTCAGGGGCTGCTTTCCCAGGAGGAATGGTTGGAAGAAGAGATGAAGACATCTGGTTTGAGAATGCAGTGATAGAAAAAGCAATGGCTGAATCTGGGAACTTGAGGCGGGTTTTAAGAAAATGGTTAAATTTTAATATACACTTAGTGACTCTATATAAGTGATACACTGGTTGAATCACATGTCCACATAAGGAATTATCACCCACTGCACCTCAGGCCTGAATAAATGCTGCTCTCTTAAACACCAAAATAGTATTAAGGAGTCTTATTCTGATATTTTGGACATTTGGTGGCAGCAGGGGCTGACAGACCCAAGGAGTCAGCTGTGACACCGTGGCACCCCATGGAACAAAGCGTCCATTGTGATGCAGTGGAACCCCATGGAACCAAAAGTCCATTGTATCAGAGCAAGGACTCATGGGACCAAGGAGACCATTGCTGACAGTGTGGAAGCTCATGGAGCCATGGGGTCATTGTGACAGTGTGGGGCTGCATGGAACCAATGGTCCATTGGGACACTGCAGAACCTTCTGGAATCAAGGGGATCATGTTATGCTATGGAACCTCATGGAACAAAGGATCCATGGTGACACTGCAGTGCTCAGACCATTGTTAACAGTGTGAAAGCTCCTGGAACCAAAAGTCCATTGTGACACAGCAAGGCCTCCTGGAACCAAGGGTGTCTAGTGGCTCTGTAGGGTTTCACTGAACCAAGGAGACCATTTTGACACTGTGGGGCCTCATGGAACCACCTGGCACTGTGACACAGCGGGGTCACATGGACCCAAGGGCCCACTGAGACACTGAGGAACCTCATGGAACCAAAGGTCCATTGTTACACTGAAGGGCCCTGTGGAACCAATGGGACCATGGTGACACTGTGGTGCTCCATGGAACCAAGGGGCCATTCTGATTCTGCTTTGCCTCATGTAGCCAAGGGGCCACCATGACACTGCAGGGCCTCATGAAACTATGGCAGCCTTGTGACCCTGTGGGGCCCTTGGAACCAAGGGTCCATTGGGAGATTGCAGGGCCTCATGGAACCATGGAGACCATTATGGCCCTTCAGAACCCATTGGAACCAAGGGGTTATTTGCAGATTGCAGGGCCTCATGGAAGCAAGGGGGGACAGCTGTGATGGGACGGGGCCCAATGGAAGCAAGGGGCCAGTGTTGCACAGCTGGGCCTCATGCAGCCAAGGAGCCTTTGGGATCCTGAGGAGCCTGAAAGAACCAAAGGGCCGGGATGACACTCTGCAACCTCATAAGCAAAGGGGCCATTTTGTCATTGTGCAGCTCCATGGAATCAAGGAGGCCACTGTGCCACAGCAAGGCCTCATGGGAAGCAAGGGACCATTGTGACACTGTGGAGTCCCTTGGAAATAAGGGGGCAGCATGACACCAGCATTGTGACACTGCGGGGCCCCATGGATCCAAGGGAACAGGTATCAGTCTGGTTGGCTTGGCCTGACCACCTCAACTGATCTGGTATGTTGAGAGTCTCTTCTGATGTGCCCCTGAAACCCTGGAGCTCTGTGCTTTTCCTTCCTGTGGAAAAGAACTATCCCTTCTGCCCAGGCACACCTTGTGGGACAACAGGACTCCTGCACGACTAACCAATATGATTAAGCAGAAGCCATTTATTGTTTACATTATGCACTTATTTATACATTCTAACCCTACTGCACATGCTGATCACGCTCTTCTTCATTGGTGCCTCTGTGTTGTCCTTGTGTTCTGCACTCACTTCGCAGGGTATGTGATTGGTTACAGTCCAGGTGGTTCTCAGCCCTCTGTTATCTAGTTCTTGTGGTCCTGGTATTCTGTTTCTCAGCCTTTTCTTTCTTCATTTAGCACAGTTTATGTCTTAGTAACCTTGATGAATTCCAGAGGGTTGATAAGAATAACTACAAGTGGTATGGCTGGTGCACAGTGTGGCCTAAGTTGTTCAGATACATTGCTACAATTCACCCTTCTTCTTCTTGCACCAGCCAAATACTTTTCACTGTATTTTCTACCAAGTGGGTCACCAATTTCCTTAGGCATGGAATAATACAAAGCAATATAATAATGACTACTAATAATAACAAAGCTCCCTTTATGTTGTCTTTCAACCATCCAGGTATTCCCCATCCCTCAAACCATTCATCCAAGCCCCAATCATTCAGGGTCAATTTCTTCACGTTGTCTTGTAGTTGAGTTTCCTGTGAATGGATGCAGACTGGCCAGAGAGATTCATACAACACATTCCTTCAAAATCCTCACACCTGTGCCCATGTGCTAACAGCAAAAATATCTATAGCAGCTCTGTTTTACAGTGTGCCATGTCTAATACTATCTGCATGACTGAGCATTTGATTTAAAATAGCTGAAGTTGTGTTCAGTTGTTTGACTGTCCAGCATCCCAAGATATAACGGATAGCCAAAGCTGGAGCAGCGGCAACACCTGGAGTAAGGAATGATGCTGCTATTTGTGCTGGAGCACCCCAAAACTCTACATGATTGTCACAATCAGGTCCTAAACTTGTGATTGCTCTTTTAGACTTCTTGCCATGTCCTGCTTTCCAAACAGTTTGATTCAGCATTTTTCACATGCTAGAGGCAAACATGGTTGGCTTTCCTAAATAAGGAGGACCACCAAACTGATTGCTTGGAATTGCAGGCCAAACTGATTGCTCGGAATTGCAGGCCATGCCCTATCCCCATAGATTAAAAAGACACCTGGTGGAAGCTTTTGTACAGTCACATTTGCACCAGCACTTCCAGGATAAGTCCAATTGTGGCAATATTTGATCACATTCTTATACCATGGAGAACTGGGATTAAGGATGACACTTTTATTTTTGGGACATGGGACTAGGACATTGTTCATATCAGTTGATTTCAGGTTTAAAAAGTAGTTTAAAAACAAGCAGTAATTCCCAAGTACCAATCCTAGCAAGTCTAGTTCTTGGGGCAGTAGTCTGCTTTCATTCAGTGATTGTGTTATCATACCTGCTTGGAAGACCTCACTGTTAGGCCTAATTCCCAACCTTTTGCATATGTCCAATTCTGTAGAACCTCTGATTGTGTTACACCAGTGATTCTCCACACTTGATCTATTTCCTCCCACGTATCTCTTTCTTCTGGCTCCTACCCATCTTGTAAAACCAGTAAAATTACTTTTTAGAATACCAATTAAACATGTACAGAAGGGATCTCATGGCATGACTAAGGACAAACGAAAGGAGTCCACCCCAGAAGCATTGGCCCCAGTAAGCCACATATTCTGTCCATGCCATCGCGGGGGGTAATTTCTTCTGCACTACGGATGTTGCCACATATCACAAGTAACAGAGGGAGACTCCCAAAACCCTGCAAATCTAATTTAAGACTATTCTTCATCTTTATCATTGGCAAAAATCACTTCCTCTATTAGATGGATAAAATTCAAACTGACTGTGCCTCTTGTTCTTTGCACTCTTCTTCTATTCTGTCTCCTTTGGTTCTTGTCTTCCCACCTTTGCTTTGTTTGTTCCCACTGCTCAGATCTAAGTCCCCAAGTCCCAGGGATAAGTATTCCTTTTTCACATTCAATAGCCTTGATCTTATTCTCTCTCTTTTTGCTCGAGCTTCCAGAGTTCATTATGATACCACTGAATAGCCTGCCCCAACTGCTTCTGAGACTCAACCAAATTCAGCACTTCCTGACAGATTTCAGGTGATTTAACCCTTGTTCCTGTCTCTTGGGATAAAACCACCCAGTGCCGATGTCTGCACTCTATACACCTTGGGAAGCTCCTTCCTCTAAACTCATACCACCCATCTGATCCACGCTCCACAACTCCAATCTCATCCAAGCATAACAAAAGCGTTCACAGTTGTTTTCAGGTAATGCTGGTTGTTGTTTCATTGGTGATATCAGGGGTCAGAGTGTCCTTCTCAAGCCAGGGATGAACTCATTTCACTGGTATCCATCAGGGTCCTTTGTTTGTAATGATACAAGCATAATCCCTTCCTGCTGCAAATCAGAGTAACGTGTTAATGCTGGTGGGTCACTACCAGTACCTACTAGCCATAGAGGATTCATAACATAAACTGCTTCAGCACTCTCTCCTGTGGGCTCAGCCCATCCTCCCCAAGTTTTTGTTTATCAAGCAATCCTTTCAGTACCTGATGTGTTCTTTCAACAGTAGCTTGTCCTGTGGAGTTACCTGGAATACCTGTGCTCTGCTTCCCTCCCCAAGAAGCCAAGAAATCTCGGGTCTGTCAGGCTGTATATCCTGACCCATTGTCTGTCCTGAGGCAAGCCCATGATGGCAAAGCAGCCTTGCAAGTGTCGAATGACAAAACGAGATCCTTCGCTTGTCATAGGAGTGGCCCAAACCATGGCAGAAAAGGTGTCTATAATTACATGCATGCATTTAAAGTGACCAAAAGAGGCGTAGATGGTCACATCAGATTGCCGTAACTGCAGGGGCCCCAGGCTGTGAGGGCTGACTCCAGGACCCAATCCACCAATCATACCCTGGCATTGCAGACAGGTTGTGACAATTCCTTGAGCATCCTGCAGTGATATTCAATATTGTTTGAGTAAAACTTATGCACTTTGGTGAAAAAACTCATGAGCCCTTCAGGCTTGGCCCAACTTAACAATAATAGGAGAAACAGAGGCCTGAAGTGGTGCCACCAGTTGGTCAGCCTTCTCATTTCCTAAGGCCAGGCCTCCCATCAATCCAGAGTGACTCCATATATGGAATGAAATATTTAGCTGAGGATGTGTGTTCTGTTTACCATCTGTTAGAGGTGGGGCAGTTATCTTCTGTTAATTGGGCAGTTTTCTTTATCTCATCCACAACAAATCCTCCCTCTGGGAAATATCTTCTATTAATGGGCCACTGAGTCTCACTTCATGACTGATAAAACTCCATCATCCCATTGTGTGATGCTTTGCTCAGGGGAAGGAGCCAAGCATTCCTACTTGGATATAATCTGAGATTTAGAACACTACAGTCGCCTTCTCCCACTGGATTCCCAGAGGAGCAGCCCTTTCCCACTGGATTTCAAGAGGAAGACCAGGCCCATCTATACAACCACCAGACCTTCAGAGGAAAACTCCACCCTTCTACAGGATCACTGCTCCAACAGAACCACATCAGTCACTGCAGGAGGACTGCAGCCACCGTTTAATCAGACTGCTACCAACACCCTGAGCAACAGGATGTCAGATCGTATTCTGACTCTGTCAGTGTTGTTTTGTATTACTGCATTCTTGGGTTTATCTTTTTTTTTATTCCTAGTAAAGCACTGCTATTCCTACTCCCATATCTTTGACCGAGACCCCCCCTAATTTCAAAATTATAATAATTCAGAAGGGAGGGGGTTTCCATTTTCATTTCAAGGGAGGCTCCTACCTGACTTTTCATACCAAGACAGATTTTGGCGCCCAATGTGAGGCTCAAGGGCATCAAGAAAAAAAGGAATAACAGTTCTTGAATAACTGAATTTTTTGTGTGCTGGACATAGAAACCTCATTAAGTGTCACCATGTGGTCCAGCTTACCCTGGTTTGGGTGGCACATGGTCATGGCTGTATTTCTAACCATTTGCAGCCCCTTATCTAAACATGGGTCCTATAACTAAGGCTATTTTAGCTGTTATCCAATTTGCTTTATGACTTAATAAGGTGAGGAATTAATGGATCTTTAACTTCTTCTGGAAGGCAGGCACATGCATTCAGAGCTATCACACACTAACTGTGTGGTTTTGGGGTTACTTTAATAATTGTACTTATGTGAGGAAATGGCACTGGGGAAAATTTTCTCCCAACCCTTCACCCAGCTCTTTGGGTCTTCCCCACCAGTTTTTGAAGGGTTCAGATCCACTCTAAATGCTAATGATATCATACAGTAGTTAGTTTTGCTGATAGGCCTGTTCTATTTAGCATTCAGAGAAAAGGGAAGATTGACCTGGATAAAACCACGCTGACACCTACCTCAGAGACAAGGGATGCTGCTGCCCCAGAGCCTGACCCTGCCCCACAGCCCACCTCAGAAATGAACCACCCAGACTGGGTGGGGGTTCTGGTGAAGGAGATGGGCCAGATGCTGAAGGAGCACATTTCCCCAGCTGGTGAGAAACCCTCCCTCTGCCTCAAAGAGGGAGAGTCTGATGGTGCAGCAGTGGAACCCACAGATGTTAAAACTGTCCAGGTTCCAGCTGAACTGCAAGGGCAGTCACAGCCAGCAGCAGTCGCTCCTATGGAAACAAGGAGGTCTAAGATGAAATCAGAGCACCTGACCAGTCTGGCTGTTCGTCTCTGCCCGGTCACGCGCAGGATGGCCTTGGGACACCTCGCGCTTCAAAGGATGAGTCTGGACTCTTCAGATTTCCAGTCTTCGATATTGTTTATTATTTCTTATCTACAAAATTTTCTTCCAGCCTGACAGAGGTCTGACCAGCAAGGCAGCCAAGGGCACTCTGACCTCCCACTGGGCAGTCATCTATTTTTATACTAAAAACTACGTACATCATATTTACCTTTATTTCCCAATACTTTTCACCCATATTAGCAAGTGCACCTTCACCAAGAACCAATCCCAAAGTGCCAACATCAACACAGAAAATGGATGACAAGAAGAAGAAAGAAGAAGGACGAGACATGCCCTGATTCCTCCATCTTGTCTCCATAACCCCCTGTACCAAAATCCTAAAATCTATATTTCCACCCTGTGAATACTTAATTCTTACACTATTTATCCTCAAGTGATTCTCTTGTCCTCAAACAGGTGGCACATCCTGTGCAGGGTCAAAATCCAACCACCAAGCACTTCTGGCAACATTCCAGGATTTCCGAGCCCCCCCCCAAGGGTTGTCTCGGTAACTCTGGACATCCGGAGTGATGTGCTGAGTTCCCACAAGCACCCAGATAAGGATAAGAATGGAGCGCCCTCACAACCCACAGGGCAGACAATGGTTGAGATCATCACTGAGTCCCTGATGCACAAAAGTCTCAGTAATCTGCACAAAGACATTGTACAAGGGGGACGTGAGGCTTATACAACCTTGTTACTCTGGGTCTGGGACCTTATGGGTACAGGCATGCAACTGGATGGTGGTGGGGCAAGGAATTTGGGACCCTTGACCCAGGACTCAGGTATGAATCAGATTTTTGTAAGGGAATCAGGGTCCCTTTCCCTCTGGGAGTAGCTTTTAATGAGTGTCAGAGAGAGGTTTGTCCACAGGGAAAGAATGCAGGAGCACCGCCATAGAATGTGCTGGAAGACCCTCAAGGAAGGGATCCAAGAGCTGAGAGAAGTGGCAGTATTGGAGGTACTCTTTGGGAGGGATGGACAGCATGATAATGACCCCGACAAGGTCAGGTGTACAGGGCAAATGCTGTGGAGTCTGGCAAATCTGGGGCCATCCCAATACACTGCCTTCATTGCAACGATTAATGCTGATAACAACCGAGAGACAGTGGGTTCTGTCACCAAGCAGCTTAGAAATTGTGAGAGTGTGATCAATGGCCCCATGCAGGCTCATGTCTCTGCTGTGATCAAGGACCTAAAGAGGAGATGAATTGTCGCTATAGAGCGTGACACGGCACAAGCACCAGGACTGAAATCAGGATGTATAAGAGAGATTTATTACAGCAACATGTTGCCTTTATAGTTTTACAAGATATTTACATTTACTTAACAAACACCTACACTGCCCATCGGTCATGAGAAAGAAACAAAGTTCTCATTAGGTGAAAAGGAGCTGCGTCACTCTGTGAGCCAGCTAAAGTCCATATCTTGTAACTTTCTCTCTTTCTTCACACTGCCATGGTGATAGCCTTGGTACCTTCCTCAAGAGAGATACGGGGCTTTCCTTATCTTCAGGAAGCCTTTGGTGGCTCACAAGAACAGCACAAAAATGTCTTTTCTACAATTCCCCCTTTTTGTATTTGACCCACAAACACAACTGCTAAGGACTTCTGCAAGGCTCATGCAAAAATCCAAGCAGATGGAGGATCCAATCTTTATTCACTTAGAACTAACCAACTTCTACCCAATCCACAACACACACCCTCACAGTCTTAACATTCATATATAGACAAGGCACATAAAAATAGATCTTCAAATACTGTTACAGATCTCGCAATTTTCAGATGACACATTTGTAGCAGAATGACACCTTCACCTCTAATCAAATAACTTTTTCCCACACAGAGTCAGAGACCAAGTCATCTGCCTAGTCACCACTTAGAACCAAGTAGCATCCATGTAACTTTATAACTGGTTGCTGCTATCATAATGGGCAACCAACCTAGTTGCTCAAGGTGTGGATTTCAGTTCCTAATTCAACCCCTCTGCAAAGGCAACATTTCTCCCTTAGGTGCATCAAATTCCCCTATTTTTCGGACTGTCCGTGCCCTGTAAAAGGAAATGGTACAAGACACATTTCTCAGTACTACCAACCTCTCTGTAAGAGAATTCAAGGAAAAGAAGAAAAAGTAACATCCACTAACATAAATTTTGGATTTTCAGGGTAAGCCTATAACTCCCTTTACTCTGTCTCGAATTGCCATCTTTACCACACATTCCTTGAGTGCCCATGCTCCCATCCACCTAATAACCAATGCAATTACCTACTCATTTTGCTTCCACTGTAGAACCGCCCATACTGTCCTTTCCTTTGTGCTCCAAATAAGGTTTAACAGAACAGGCAGAGACCCAATGAGGGCCATTTTCTGTTAAAACACATGCATATCCTCTTCCCCATGCTACTAATTCCACTGGGCCAGTCCACTTTCCCGTGATTAAATCTTTTACCCGTACCTTAATACCTTTCTGAAAGTTTGGCTGTTTTGAATTCAAAGACAAAAAATGATAGAATATAGGAGACAACTGTAAGTCAGGTAAAGGATGCAGAAAGTTTTACACATAGATGGCTTTGTCTAATCTCACTTGAGGTGACTCCCTCTGCATTTCCCCTTTTTGTTTTTGTATTGGCTGCTTCAATACACCATGAGCACATTCAGTAATTGCTTGGCCTGTCGAATACCAGTGGAATGATCAACACCCCAGGCATGAGAAAACACTTGCAATGTCTTTGAAACATACGCCAGGCCGTTATCAATCTTTATATGTGATGGAACACCTAAAATGAAAAAGGTGTGGCAAAAGTGATGAATGACATCCTGAGCTGTTTCACCTGCCAATGCTGAGGCAACCATGGCATGAGAAAAGGTGTCAATTGTAACATGAACATACTTTAAACGGCCAAATTCAGGCATTTTTGTAACATCTGTTTGCCATTCTTGCAAAGGGAGTAAGCCTCTAGGATTATTGCCGTAATATTGTGAAACATGAAACATATGACAATCAGGGCAAGAATAAATAATTGACTTTGCTTTGATGTGTACTAACTTAAATTGCTGCTGTATTGCCTGAGCACTTTGATGAAAAAATTGGTGAGATAGAACAGCTTGCTGTAACAGATTAGGAACCGTTTATACAGCTGAGGCAGCCACAAGGGAATCCACATAGGCGTTACCTTCCACAAAGAATCCAGGTAGCGATGTATGGCTATGAATATGCATAATAAAATAAGAATGCTTTCAATTACGAATAACAATCCACAATTTCAACAACATAACAAATAATGGTTTCTCCTTTACATTATAAAACACAGCTTGATCCAACTGTTTCACTAAATTAGCAAGATAAACTGAATCGGCAACTATATTTACGGAACTAGGAAATAAGGTAAAGGCCAAAAGTATGGCACAAAGCTCAATTAACTGAGGAGACTCCTGTTGAACCATTACTTGATATTCCCAGCAGTCATCCTTCTTCCAGGCAACAGCACCTTTTCCAGTTTTCCCTGATCCATCTGTAAAAACTGTCACACCTTTCCCTGGCAGAGAAGAGCAAAGTTGTTTCCCCTGAAAGCGAATCCTCTTAGTGAAATTCAAAATAGGATGAGAAGGTAAATGGTATGCTATTTGACCTGCAAAGGAAGATAAAGCAGATTGCAGCTCACGATTGTTTTGAAAACACCACTCAAAATACCATTGTTGTACTGGTATGACAATAGTTACAGGATCACAGCCTAAGATTTCATGGCAGGGTCTGGGACCTTTGATAATGATGTCTGCAAAAAGCTCATTCAGATCTGAAGCTGTTTTCGGGACCTGAAAGACAAAAATATCCACTCCAAAATATGCAATTAGTCTTCCCATTTATCATTCCATTGACACGACAATCCGCGTGGTATTTCATCATCTCTCAAAATAAATAATTGCACACAAACAGAAACATCTATTCTGGTAACAAATTTAGATGCCAAGGCCAGTTCAACTTCTTCTACAGCCTTTTTTGCTGCAGTAGTCAAATGTCTCTCATCAGCAGAAGAGATAATCCCTGATAATAAGTTAAACAAAGGTTGCAGTTGATGATTTGTTATCCGCAAGTATTGCCTAAGCCAACCTATTGCACCAACCAATTTCTGTAAGTCAACAGCAGTTTTAATTTCAAAGTCCAATTTTACAGGTTGAGGCACAATTTGTGTATTGGTGATTATCAACCCCAAATATTTCCAAGGCATCTGCCTTTCAACTTTCTCCAGGGCGATAACCAAACCAACTAGAGTGTACACATCATCCAGCAGTTTGAGGGCAATGGGTCTTCACATGCCCTGGTTCTTCACAAGCAGAATATCTGGGTGAGGACTTCATGACTTTGCCAAAGCAGCCATTTTATACTCAACTGAACCAACCTTTGAGCAAGCAGCTACAAGATCAGACAGCGAGGGATCTCCGGCTAAAGAATCATATTCAATAATTCATCTGCAATCAATAATTCATATGCAATCTTTGTTTGCGTTGTCCCAGGCTGTCTGCATAAAATTTTCCTCAACTTATCATCTTGTACTTGCTTCTCAAGGGCTGCAGCAGCCCTCTCCATAACCTGCAGAAAAAGTTCCTTCACCCCTTGCTGGATGGTAATATACCTATGTTTAGGAGCTGCCATTTCCATTGTTTTGAGTAAAGCACTCATGTGTGGTGTTTGTGAGGTTCCCAGGACAAGGTGAGAATTTGACTCCATGTTCTCAGAGGGCTGATTTATTATTTTATGATATTATATTTTATTAAAAGAAATTAAATACTAAAACTATACTAAACTGTAGAGAAAGGATACATCAAAAGGCTTGAAAAGAATGAAGATAAAACCCCATGACTCCTCAGAGCCTCGACACGGCTGTACCATGATTGGTCATTAAATTAAAACAATTTACATGGAACCAATCAAATATTCGCCTGTTGGTAAACAATGTTCAAGTCACATTCCAAAGCAGCAAACACAGGAGCACCAATCAGATAATGATTGTTTTCATTCCTCTCTGAGGCTTCTCAGCTTCCCAGGAGAAAATCCTGGGCAAAGATGATTTTTCAGAAAATATCATGGTGACACTCATACCCAGCTGCTGGGCCTGTGCCAGAACCAGAGGAGTCCCATCTTGCCTGCAAATCGAGGTTAGAGAATGGTCCATTGCCCAGCAAGGCATCAGCTCCCACAGCGTGACGTGGATTGTGCTGAGGTAACCGCATATTGTTCAATGCTACTCTTTCAGCCATTTGCTTCCAGGTAACTTGAAACACACCATACTGCACTGGCTGAAACAGAATCGTAGCAAGGTAAACAATAATGTAAGGTGCAAGTACATCAGCATTTAGAACCCGAATCACTTGCATCACCTGCGAAGAGTTAACACCATACTGATCTCATTTTGACTGAAGATGCTGCACAACCCTCCATGCAAAAACCTGATGGCTATCTTGTTGTCCCGAATTAGGAACAGCTTTGAAAACAGGAAAAGCCACAAGCCCACCAGAAGCAGCAGCAGCAGCAGCCATCTCCATCCTTTTAGGTGGACCTATTTTCTCTAACAAATTCCAGTCTCCAACTTCAGCTGCTTTCATTCTCACATGCTCCCATAATTGAAAGGGTGTCGAGGAGTCACAGCCACCTGTTGGGGAGGCAGAGTCCAAGAAACAGCAGGCCTGGATCTGCTCCGAGCTCTAACAGAAACAGATTCCTGCATCTTTTTAGGTGTACTTATAACTGGCAGTTCATTGTCAGAACTATCACTAGACAAAGAGGGACACAATATTAAAAATTGCTTTTGTTCAACCAGTTCAGGAGGGGGGAGGAGGGCAGATGGCTCAATGGGGGATGGAGTGGAGGCAGATAACTCAAAGGGGGGCAGAGCAGGGGTGGACGGCTCAAGGGAAAGCGGGAGAGGGGGAAGCAGCCGACCGAGGGACAGGTAAGGGAGGAGCTTACCCAGCTGATCTGCAGGAGGGTGAGAGGGGAGCAAACAGCCCAGGGAGAGACAGAAGGACCAATGACCCAGCCTGTTTTACACTTTGCTTCTTCTGTGACATCATTTTGGCTAATTGCTGTGCAGGTGTAAGATACTTTGGTTTAGCACTCAGTTCAGCTAATCGCTGAGCAGGTGAAGTATACACAGGTTTAACACAATCTTTTGGAGATGAATACCAAGGAGCAGTCTTAGCCTGCCATTTGATTCTCATGATAGCAAACTCTGGGGGAACCTCCACAGCAACTGCAGCAGCCTCCTCAGGGGGAGATACATTAACAGGCTCAGTCTCATCTTCCTCCTGTTCCTCTGCTTTAATTTCTTGATCTAATTCCTGCTCCTCCAATTCCTCCCCTCTATCTTGTTCTGCTTTCCATTCCTTCAGTGCCTCATACAACAGTCTCTGGGTAGTAGCCAAATCAACAACCATCTTATCCCCTTAGATATCACTTCCCATAGTCTCTTCCCAACCTTTTTCCATGCCCTGACACTGAAGGCAGTGTTGGTATCAGCTTCAAAGTCCTGTGATTTACACCATGTCAGTAAGCTACAAAGGGCATAATCAGAAGTTTGAACATATTTTCTTTTCAGTAACATTTCCACATGGACAAAACAGTCTTTTCCTCATTTGATAAATTATTTCCCATTTTTTCCCAGTTGCTCACCTCAAATCAGATATCTGAATTAGGTCCAGACCTCCACAGCTTTCCTGCTGCCTTCACTCATATTTTGGGTACCCTTTGACTTTTTTTCCTCTTTTTACAGTCCAGTTGGGATCACGGCAGGGCCACCAGATGTCGTTATAGAGCACGACACAGCGCAAAAATACTCGACTCCATCAGAAGGGTGCAAGAGAGAGATTTATTAGAGCAACCTTGTTTTTACTTCTTCAAGATATTTACACCCATTCAACATACACATTCAGTGCCCATTGGTCATGAGAGAAACAAAGTTCCCAGTAGATGATCAGGGAGCCACATCACTCTGTGAGCCAGCCAGAGTCCATATCACTTAACTTTCTCTCCTTCATCCTGTCTCCATGGTAACAACTTTGGTCTTCCTTCAGGTGAGATACGGGGCTTCTCCTTATCTTCAGGAGGCCCTTGCTAGTTCAAGCCCTTGCGAGCTTGCTAGCAAAAGGACAGCGCAGAATGTCTTTCATACACATACCATGGCCACTTCCCTTGTAATTTCAACTTTGGCCAAATTTCAGTACAATAATAAATCATTTTAACTTGGTCAAAGGTTTTAGTGGATTCTTGAGAATCCTAGTGGTCTAATAACCATACGAGCGGACTGTCTCAGGGAATACTTTTTGCCTTCCTTTTTCCTTTAAGGGGGCTTCCTCCTTTACTTACACACCGACCCATCCTTAAATGAGTAAACTAAAATCACAAATGTACCCCTCCTCAAACAGAAATTTACAGACGGGCAACACTGTGATGGTGTTCACAGGGGTTTTCAGGTGAGGGAAGAGACGAGAATGTTGACTCCATGTTCAGAAGGCTTGATTTATTGTTTCATGATATATATTACATTAAAATATACTAAAAAGAATAGAAGGAAAAGTTTTATCTCAGAAAGCTAGCTAAGCAAAGAATAGAAAGGAATGAATAATAAAAGTTTGTGTCTCGGACAGAGAGTCGAAGCTAACTGGGCTGGGATTGGACATTATTATAAACATCCAAGGTGGGCCAATCACAGATTCACCTGTTGCATTCCACAGCAGCAGATAACCATTGTTTACATTTTGCTCCTGAAGCCTCTCAGCTTCTCAGGAAGAAAAATCCTAAGAAAGGATTTTTAATGAAAATATGTCTGCGACACAACACAAATCTACAAGTAAATAAAGTGTTTCTCGGCTCAACTAAATATATATAACTTTAACCCAAGCCTTCTTCCCCCTCTTAATTTAACTTAAACCCTTCTTGATCACTCTCACACTTCCACTCTCCTACTAAGGAGTAAATTTTATTGGGGGAAAGGACAGGGTTCACTCACTTTCTCTCTTTTACCTGAGTAAACTCACTACACTCACACCTTTTCAGTTCCAAGCTCTGCCTTGGATCTTAGGGCCTATCCTAGTGATCCGATCCCCTGAGTGCACCCCTGCACCTCATCTCTACCCTAGAGACTCTTGAGCACCCTTTTTGATGCACGCCAGGGTCCCCAGTATTAGAATCCCCTCCCTGGGCACCAGGACCTTCCCTTGTTGAGCCACTCGCCAGGCCGGACCATGAGTCCAAACCCCGGGCTAGACTGTTCTGTTCTAATACCGTATCCGCCTTCCTCACTTTTTTGAATGGATGTAGGAAGGTTCAAGGAGACTCCGTGGGGTTACCCTTGATCCCTTCCCAGAAACTGGGATCAACCCAAAAGGAGCACGACCCCTTTGCCGTCCACCATCAGCTTGGCTACCTCTCCCCAGTGGAACAGCCTAGGCAAAAGGGATGTGTGCAAGGATCTGTGGTGCCTGTCCTTGCCTTAACCTAAAGACTCCCCACCCCGGTGCTCTTGGGCTGTGGGTTCACAGTCTCCTCCCCGAGATCGCGGCAGCACCACCTGCGGTACATCCACCCAGTCCTGGGCAGCGAGGACCCTCGTGGGTGCTTGGCACCGGCAGTGCCTGGGGGCACCCTGTGATGCGTGTGACCCACTCAATGTCTGAGCACTCCACACGCCTGGACCTACCTAGACCGCAATGGTCTTACCAAGAGATACCCAGCCCTGACGCCTGCCACTCACACCTGGCTATCCCCTGCATGCCCGTGGGGGCCCTCACTATCCCCAGGAGACGCCTCACTCAGCAGCTCCTCTCGCTTCCCCCCATTCCCGGCCAACCCCCTCATGGGGGTCCAGAGCCATGGTACTGGGGGGCCCTCACCGCTTTGAGGGTCTGAGCTGCCGGCCCTTGTCTCACTCACACACCATTCGCACGCCTCCTACGCCTGCCACCAGGGTCACTTACTCCTCCGGCGCTCCTTGGCGTCACTGATTACAGGCTGATCTCTTTGGTCCAGGTACCAGTTGTCCTGGAGGTCTAGGGCGGGTGACGGTCCCGTTCCTGGTGTCCTCTTCAGGAGTGGCTATCGTGGACGAGCTCCCAGCTGAAATAAATGGGCAAGGAGAACCTGCTCCTTTTGGATGCCTTTACTGAGTGATCAGCTCTGGGTGGGGGCCCAAGGCGTCGCACACTCCACTGCTGCTTCCTTTGGCGAGGCAGAGGAGGAGGGAGACCGTTTTGCTCCACAGCAGACTTGGGGCTTCCATCCTCATGGACGTGTCTAGGAAGTCGCTTTTTGGCTCATCTTCTAGGGTCCTCATTCTGACCCAGTTCCAGTCAGGTCACAGTGACATCTAAAACCTTACTGGTGGAGTAGTATTGGAATATGAATCCCAATATAACCAGTTAGATGGTGCCTGGGCCAGTTCTGACCCTTGCTGCTGGGCCAAAGGCAGCACTGTGGTGTTTTACCCCAGAGATACCTTGGCTGAGAGTGCAGCGGGGCACAGGCGCAAGTCCAGGCTTGTCAGGACTCCGTTTACCTCAGGGGAGAGCTTCTGGCGATGGTGAAGAGAAGGAAGGAGTGGATTCTGCTGGAGGGTTATATCCAGATGTTTATTCCATGGGTGCAGAGGTCTGCACCGGGGCAATTCCTCCAACAGAATGGAGGCTGCATGGTCTCATTAACCTTTTAAGCTCAGGGCAGGGGAAGGGGAGGGGACAGGCGAGCCACCAACCAGGTGAAGGGGCAGGGTCTCAAGGGACTAGGGACCCCTATACGGGCCAATGTCCCCCAGGCCTGAGGGACCTATCACACGACGCCTTGCTGGTATGTTAGCCTGATTGACAGGGCACACTCAGCGAGGGGCGAGGGGGAAGGGACAAGGTAAAACAGGACATTGCAACACACCACAACAGAGTAGGAGAACTTTTCGCTAGTAGGACCCATTGCTTATTTCCTTAAATCTTCGGCCAGCTTGTTGTTTTTAGGGTCTTTCATTGGATTTTCTTGACTGTCTTAGTTTGCATATTTTCCCAGGGATGTTACCGGACACCATTTTGGGGAGCGGCAGAGGCAGTACCCGACAGATGCAACAAGGGTACCAGTAAGGTAAGGGGATTAACAGTGGGGGTAACTTAAAGGTTTAATATTTAACAACGATTTAATTAACACAATTAACTTATTACAATTTCAGATTAAGAATAACAGCTCTAATTGCATTAACCTATGAACTTGTTCATAACAGCTGACGCTGATGCGGCTGAAGCACAAACGCCCCGGGCAGAGGAGCAACACTGCCACCGCCGCTGCCACGGCCCTGAACCCTTCTCCAGCCCGGACAAGGCACTGGAGCGGGTGGTGGCCGCCCCTCAGGCCCCGGGCCCGGCCCCAGCGGGTGGGGAGCCCTGGGCAGCACCCTTGCAGCAGGAGGGACCGAGCCCCGGCACTGGGCTCTGGCCCCGTGGTACCACAGGGCCGAGGGGGACATGGGCAGGGCACTCGGTGCCATCGCCCCCAGCCCCAAGGCCCCTTTGGAGCCTGGCGTGGGGCTCGCCCCCACCTCCTCTAAGGCCCTGCTGGGCTCAGGCTGGTGCTCAGCACTCGGTGAGGCTCTTGTGTTTGCCCTGAGCAGGGTTTGTTTTCAGCCCAGGGTGTTGAGGAGCACTCAGGAAATGTCACTGCAAGGGTGGTGTTGATCAGCCTGGTTCTTTCTTTGTGCTGCGCCTTACACCGCTGTTTTGTTTTGTTCTGCTTTTAGAGCCTGCCTGTGAAGAGAAGCCCTAAGCAAGGGATGGAACAGCACAGACTACTGAAAAGATTCCAGCTGGTCTCAGGGCACAGAGAAAGCCAAAGCTTCTTAACTTGGTATTTGGTGGTCCATGTCTGTATAAAAGAATGGTCTAAAATTTCAGCTTTCAAGAAAATGTCCTAGGTTGATGTTTCCTGTGCTGGTGAGAGTCTTTCAAACCCAGCCATCTCCTGACCTTTCTGCTGTTGCAGTTCCATGGACAGAGGCTGTTGTCTCTTACCCCCTCCCATCGGCAGGCTGGTGTTCAGCCATCTCCAGGACAGCAGGGCCCCATCCCACATCACTGTGACCTGGGAAGGCAAAATCCATCACTCCAAATGTTCCCCCTTGCTCGTTCTTGCCAGACATTTGACCCTGGCACAGGGGTTTGCTGCTGGTTGCTGCAGGAAAAGGGAAAACCCTGTGACATTTTGGGGCAGATGGAACCAAGGAAACCCCTGTGACACTGTGGGGCCTGATGGAACCAAGGGTCCTTTGTGACACAGAGGGGCCACATGGAGCCAAATATCCATTAGGACAGTTTGGGATCTCATGGAACCCATTGCTCATTGCGACAATGCGGATCCAAGGAGACCATGGTGTTGCCCATTGTTTATGCAAAGCTTTTGCATTAATCATGGAGTCATGGAGTGTGACACAGCAGGCCCCATGGAACCAAAGGGCCATGGTGACACTTGGAACTAAGGATACCACTGTTGAGTACAGAACTTCATGGAACCAAAAGTCCATTGCCACAGAGCAAGGCCTCATGGAACCGTGGAGTGCAAAGGTCTAAAACATTTCCTGCACAGTTCTGCCTTGGGTGAGAGGAATGTTATTGGTGGCAGCTTGGTCTTGGCACACACCTGAGCAGTGTGTCTGTTCTCAGTGGGGAAACTCAGGAGTTTCAGATTGCTTCAAAACACCCCAGAAAGGGAAAACCCCTCTTACGCTAGGTGCAGCCAGCTCGGCAAGCACAGCTGGGCCCAGGGCAGTGAGGACAGACAGGATGGGGCTGGGAAATGTGAGCAAGGTTGTCCACACTGGGTCAGAGCTCCAGGCACAGCTTCTGTGAGCAGGCCAGAGCTGCTGAGGAGAGACCCTGGGTCAGTATCAATTACAGAATGCTGCAATTGTCTCTGCTCCAAAGACAGCAGTAATGAAATACCCTTTAAAATAGGAGTGCATTTTTTTAGAAGCTCTTTGAAATATTTCTCCATAACTGGAGTAGGAAACTGAGAAACCTAAGAGAGCCAAGGACACTACAGCACCTTCAGGCCCAAAAAGTGCAAAAAGCAAATGGAAGAGAGCAGACTGGGAGGATGGGACTTCACAACCTGAAGCTGTAATTGGATAATTAGCCTCAATATAGAAATGGACCAAAACTTATAAAAATGTGAAAATGTGTGAACCATTGTCCATCTTGGGTGTACCCTCAGCTGGGCTCTTGTACTGCCCCAGGTGTATCCTTTGAAGGCCTTTGAATAAATCCTTACTTTATTCCTGTAACACTGTCCAGCCTCTGCTCTAGGCAGCCTCTCAAGGCATCAAGGCCTGGCTGGCTGGGACACCTGGGGCCACCTGACAGGTCCAGCTGACCCTGGCATGTTGAGGGCTGCTGCTTATCAGCCCCTGGAGCACTGGAGCTCTGGGATCTCCTCCCTGTGGACAGAACTGTCCTTCTCCTCCAGGTGTCCATGGCCAAAATCAGGATTCCTCCTCCAGATTTTCATATATGCAAGGATTGTTCCCAGATGAAATCTGCCAGGACAGACAGATCTGGCCAGCTTGGCCACCCAGGGGCCACCTCTCAACTGCCTTTGAAACACTGGGACCATGTGCTTTTCTTTCTTCTGAGAAAAAGGCACCTTTTACATCCAGGCACAAATGGCCAAAGTTGGGAATCCACCTCCAGAATTCCCTATATCCAGGGATTTCTCCCTGACTAAAGCTTCCAGGAGAGACAGGTCTGGCTGGCCTTGGTTTCTGAAGAGCTGACTCTTATCTGCCTTTGAAACACTGGGGCTCTGTGCTTTCCATCCTAATGAAAAGAACTCTTCTTCCTAGCCAGATGCCCACAGCCAAAACTGAGATTCCACCTCCAAAATTCCCTACATCCAAGGATTTCCCCGAGATGAAAGGTGCCAAGAGAGAAAGGTCTGGCTGGCTTGGCCTATGGTGGCCACCTTTCATCTTCTTCCAAAACACTTGGACTTGGTGCTTTATTTCCTATAGAAAAACCATTTCAACCAGGTGCCCATGGTCGAAACTGGGACTCCACCTCCAAAACTCCATCCATCCAAGGATTGTTCCCATGTGAAAGCTGCCAGCACAGACAGGTCTGGCTGCCCTTGGCCTCTTGGGAGCTGTCTCTCACCTGCTTTTGAAACACTGGGGCTTGGTGCCTTCCTTCCAATGTTAGGGAACTGTCATTCTTGTCATGGTGTCCATGGTCAAAACTGAGATTCAGCCCCACAAAATTCTGTATACACAAGGATTCCTCTGTGACAAAAGCTGCCAGGACAAACAGGTGTGTCTGGCATGTGGCTCAGATAGCCTCTGCTTCTGCCCCTAAAACAATGGTGTTCCATTATTTCCTTCCTCTGGAAAAGAATCATCCTTCTTGTCCAGTTGTCCATGTCCAAAGATGGGATCCTACTTCTAAAATTCTGTACATCCGGGGACTGCTCCCAGAAAAAATCTGCCAGGACAGTCAAGTCTGGCTGGCCTATGGTGACTGCCTCTCATCTGTGCCTGCAACTCTGGGAATCAGTTGCTTCCTTCCCGTGGAGACCATTATGCCGCTGTGGGAATTCATGGAACCAAAGGCCATTGTGATCCTGCAGGGAACCGTGGATCCATGGAGAGCATTGTGGAATTGCAAGGCCCCATGGAATCATGGAGACCATTGTGACACTGTGGGGCCTCATGGAACCAAAGGGCCATTGTGGCCCTGCAGGGCCTCATGGAAGCACAGGGGCCATTGTGACACTGCAGAAACTGGGAGAACATTGTGACACTGCAGGGCCTCATGGAACCAAGGGGACATGGAACAGATCTGGCTGGTTTGGCTTCCCAGGGGCCACCCGACAGGTCCAGCTGATCCTGGAATTTTGACGGCTGCCTCTTATCAGCTCCTGGATCACTGAGGCTCCATGCTTTCCTTCCTATGGAAAGAACTGTCTCTCTTTTCAGACACCCATGGACAACATTGGTACTCCCCCATTAAAAATTTCCTGTAGGCAAGGGAAAAGTACCCAGAAAAAAACCTGCCACCTCTGGTGATCACACCTCATCTACCTCAGAAGCAACAGGGCTCTGTGCCTTCCGTCCTATGGAAAAAAACTGGCCTTGTCCAGGGGCCATGGCAAAAACTGGAATTTGGCTGACAAAATTCCATCTATCCCAGGATTGCTCCCAGAAAAAACCTGCCATTGACAGACATCTCAGCCTGGCCTTGGGCACTTGTGATATACTTTTAGACAATGAGCAGAATGTTTTCATCTGAAAACACCATGGAGAGGACTCAAAGATCTCCCAGGCCTAGAGAACATAACCCATATATCGAGGCTGATGTGCCTGGTCTGAGTTGTGAAGAGACTGAGGACAGAATAGGAGTGGCGTGGCAGGGCTTAAAAGTGGGATTCAAAAACGGTGGAGTTTTTTCTCCATAGTGACAAAGAGCCAGATAGTGAAATTATACCACAAATGCAGCTGGGGAGGCCCAGACAGGACACAAAGAGAAAGGAATTTTCCTCCCAGGGCAGGGCTATGGTGCAGAACATCCCCCAGAAGGAGCCTGGGTCAGCCCCAGGCTTTGTGTGGGCAGGCAGAGGCAGGCAGGAAGCAGAGCTGTCAGCAAAGGAAGGGCCCAGCCAGGTGGGGCAGCCGGGGGATGCCGACAGCCTGCAGGGACAGAGGCGCAGGGCAGGGACACCGTGGGACAGCCTGGGCTGCACAGGGCACAGGGATGGGCAGCAGCTGCAAGACAGCCCTGCCAGAGCCAACTTGGGCAGCACTTTGGCCATGGCTGCTGGGCCTGGGCCTGAGGCCACGTGGGGACAAGTGACCCTTGCAGGGCTGGGGCCTCATTGCCTCCTTGTCCCTGCTCAGCAGCCTGGCAGGGGCCGCCCCATGCTCCTGCCCCTGGCATTGCACATCCCCACGTGCCAGTGCCCATCCCAGGAAGAGCCCTGAGCAAGGAGGGAGGGACAGGATCTGCGTGGCCAGGGGCTGGGGCTCAGGCCTTGGCCCTTTGCATTTCTCAAACACATCCAGGTTTGCTCAGCACCAGAGACACCTTTGCCTTGTTTGTCCCCAGCTGTCATCACTGCCTCCAGTGTTCTGCTCTAACTGGAACCTGGGGAAAATTTCTCATTTGTGTCTCTCAGTGGTACCCATTAAAACTCCAAGAAATTTTGGAGTTTCAATTTAAGTTTGAGTTCTTGAGAAGTTTTTGAACACTCTCTCAGGGACTGAGTCTGATGTAAACAACACCAAATCCCCAAGAGGTTCATTAAAGTCCTTGTGCTGTGTCTGTGCTGCTGAGCTTTAAAGGAACAGCTCTTGCCAGGACCAGCTCCTCTCCCAGCCCAGCAGGACTCAGGGCTCTGCCTGCAGGCACTGAGGGGACAGGAGCCAGGCAGAGACAGGCTGAAGGCAATCAGGATGGGGAAGACATTGAGCTGAGACTTCACTTGGGGAAAGATCTTCACAGCCCTGTGCATGGTGAGTGTGTGGGTGCAGGGCAATGTCCGATGTGCTCCTGGAGGGATCTCCTGAAGCCAGCACACCCCACAGCCTGGGGGATGTGTCAGGAGGACTCTCCCAGTTTCTCTGTGGCACAGGAGGAGAAGGAGGAGTATGTGCTGCAGAGCGGGGCTGCCCTGGGCACCGTCAGAGGGACAGGGCAGGACGGCTCCTGCTGCCAGGGACGGCTGCAGGGGGTGAAGCTGAGGCTGCGCCAGGGCTGCTCAGAGATCCAGATCATGCCCAGCTCATTTCTGAGGGGACTTGCCATGAGATAATTCAGGGCAGGAGTTTCCTGCTTGGGTCTCTGCTTTCCTGAATCTGTGCTCCCACTTTTCCCTGGCTCAGCTTGGTGGCAATGCAAACTCCGCTGTGAAGGGTAGA
This sequence comes from Zonotrichia albicollis, assembly GCF_047830755.1. Taxonomy (NCBI): domain Eukaryota; kingdom Metazoa; phylum Chordata; class Aves; order Passeriformes; family Passerellidae; genus Zonotrichia; species Zonotrichia albicollis. The sequence continues at coordinate 4,989,679 of NW_027428460.1, read as the reverse complement.
GCAGTGGCTGGGACTCTTAAACCATCACCCTGAGGATTCCTGGGCACCTCAGAAAGTGCCTGCACCTGCCCAGCCTCCAGATCCATGCAGCATCACCTTTCCATGGTGCCCAGGCTGGGGAAACTGTTCTTTAATCCCTGCAGGGCCCAGCAGCTGCAGGGCAGGGCTGGCCCAGGGGCTGGGCTGGGCTCTGGCAGCTCTGGCAGGGAAGGAGCCCGGGGCCACAGGAGCAGCTGGGGCTGGGACAGCTCCAGCAGCAGAGCTGTGGGCAGGGAGGGAGGGAGGCAGTGCTGAGGGAAGCCCTGCTGCAGGGCAGATGTGGCACCTGCTGGGCCTGCCCTGCAGGGCAGACACTGCCCTGAGCAGCACAGCTCTTGTGTCCCCTCGCAGCCAGCACAGCCCTCAGCCCGGGGGCTCAGGGCCCTCAGTCCCTCCTGGGCCGGCAGAGCAGCCCCAGAGATGAAGGGCATCTCTGCGGCCATGTGCCCATTCCCTGCTGACCAGGGCCTGAGGGCCACTGTCCTGCTCTGCTGCTGCCTGGCAGGGGCTGGGCAGGGCTGGCCAGGGAAAGGCTTTTCCTCAGGCCCGGCTCTCTCTCTCTCCTTGCCTTGCCCAGGTGCTGCTGGCATTGCTGAGGGGCTCTCTGCAATGGCAGTTCCAGCCGCAGGGCCAGGCCCAGCCCTTGGGCTCCTCCTGTGCAGGCTGAGCACAGCAATGGGGTGTCCTAGCTCCCTGTGCCTAGGGAGCTCTGGGCAGGGCAGCCTGGGAGGCTGGCAATGAGCCCACTCTCCTGACTCTGGGAAAGGCAGGAGACCCTTTGTGTGCCAGTGATCCCTCTGCTCTCAGCAGTGACTCCTGGCTGTCCAGGGTAACACAGGAGTGGATTTCAGAATTGTGCAAGTCCAGGGAAGCTGGAACAGAAGAGAGGGACAGAGCAGCTCCCCTCAGTCTTCACTAAGCCTCAGATAACCCTCCTGCCTTGCTGGACAATCTGTTCTTCCACAGTGCAGCAGAATCTCTCATTCTACCTTCTGTTATCCCCATCCCTTCACGCAGGAAGTTCCGCTGCCTTAGGTGAGCATTCTTTATCTAAGTTCAAACACCAGGACTGGCCCCTGCCCTCACTGTTCCCCTGCACTGACTGGGGGTCAGGGCTCACTCCCAGGTGTCCTGCAGGTCAAGGTCCAGCTCCTCACACAACATTGGCCAGTAGCAACTAGGGCTCCAGCAAAAAAGGTGAAGGAAGATCTCCTAGACACAGACAGGGGAAGGTGTTAAGTGTCAGGAAAGGTCTAGGAAAAAGAAATCTGAGAGAAATTTCTGAGAGAAATGTCCACTCAATTTCCCTGTTTTTCCTCCTTCTGTAGGTTGAAATTTACAGACACAGTGAATGTCCAACAGCAGCTCCATCAGGCACTTCCTCCTGCTGGCACTGGCAGACACGCGGCAGCTGCAGCTCCTGCATTTCTGCCTCTAGCTGGGCCTCTCCCTGGCTGCCCTCCTGGGCAACGGCCTCATCATCAGCGCCGTAGCCTTCGGCCACCACCTGCACACGCCCATGTTCTTCTTCCTGCTCAACCTGGCCCTCACTGACCTGGGCTCCATCTGCACCACTGTCCCCAAAGCCATGCACAATTCCCTCTGGGACACCAGGACCATCTCCTACACTGGATGTGCTGCTCAGGTTTTCTCCTTTCTTTTCTTTATCACAGCAGAATTTTCCCTCCTGACCGTGATGTGCTACGACCGCTATGTGTCCATCTGCAAACCCCTGCACTACGGGACCCTCCTGGGCAGCAGAGCTTGTACCCACATGGCAGCAGCTGCCTGGGCCAGTGCCTTTCTCTTTTCACTGCTGCACACAGCCAATACATTTTCCCTGCCCCTGTGCCAGGGCAATGTCCTGGGCCAGTTCTTCTGTGAGGTGCCCCAGATCCTCAAGCTCTCCTGCTCACACTCCACCTTCAGAAAAATTTGTATTTCATTACTTGGTGTCTGTTTAGGTTTTGGTTGTTTTGTGTTCATGGTTTTCTCCTATGTGCAGATCTTCAGGGCAGTGCTGAGGATCCCCTCTGAGCAGGGACGGCACAAACCCTTTTCCACCTGCCTCCCTCACCTGGCTGTGGTCTCCCTTTTTCTCAGCACTGGCTTTTTTGTCTACCTGAAGCCTCCCGCCATCTCCTCCCCATCCCTGGATCTGGCAGTGTCAGTTCTGTACTCGGTGGTGCCTCCAGCCCTGAACCCCCTCATCTACAGCCTGAGGAACCAGGAGCTCAAGGCTGCAGGGAGGACACTGATGACTGGATGGTTTCAGAAACATTAAACTGCTGGCCAATTTCTGGAAATCAAATGTAATGGAAGTAATCCCTAATAGCTTTTGGCTTTCGTGCTTGTTTGTTCTTTTCTTTCTTCTGCTTTAGTTTTTTAATAATGTCCACAAAAAAAGGTCATTGTTCATTCTCTTTCCCATTTCATTTCTTTCCAAATTTGCTGTGACCCACAGACTGTGTCAATGAGAACCTTTGGTATGTTTAAAGCCTTGGTGGCTTTAAATTACCTAAAGGATCTCCCAGCAAAGTTTTCCCTGGAGATGCCCCTTTTCTTGACTTCTCAGGAGCTGCAGCAGCAACGTCTGTGTGCAGAGCTAGGGGCAGATCAGTGCTGGCCCAGCAGCTGTACCCAGCAGCAGCAGCACTTGGTGTTGCCAGTGCTGCTGCCATGGCCCTGCCCTGCTGCCCTGGTGGCCCTGGTGTTGCTGCAGGGCCTGAGTGCTCTCGGGGCCGGGCACAGCCCTGGGGGTGGCAGTGCCGGGGCTGCAGCAGGGACAGGCCATGGGCACTGCTGGGGTAGCGCTGACGCCTCAGCCCAGGGCCTGGGGGCTCCAGGCTCCTTGCCCAGGCTCTCTCAAGAACACACCCAGGCCAATGCTCAGCACAGAAAAGCCCCGTGAGCAGCCCCAGGCTGGCCATGGGCAGGCTGGAGGCAAACAGCAGGGCTGGGGCTCTGCAAGGGCCCTGCGGCAGATGGGAAGGAGCAGCAGAGCAAGGGCTGATCCATCCCCAGTGTGCTGCACAGCCCAGGGCAGCGTCCCAGAGCGTCCTCATGGAGCTGCCAACAACATCCCCCCTCTGCAGCCCTGGCCTCTCCCCCAGCTCACACAGGTGCCCCATCCTTGCAGGCACAGACACGGCAGCACTGGCTCAGCAGCCCCTGTTTGCATTGCACAGAGTACGGGGAGCACCCCCATGCTGTTGGTGTGGGGACATGAACCTGAGGGAGCACAAATGCCATCAGCCCCTGGGGCCAGCAAGGGCTGGGGGACACCAGGGAAAGCACTCAGCTTTGTCCTGGCCTCTGCAGTCAGCCAGAAAGTTTGTTCCCATCAGCTGGGAGTTTCCTGTCCCACTGCAGACGCTGTTGCTCAGAGCCAGGGCTGCCTGACAGCCGCCCCCAAACTGCCCTCAGCATTTCCTTGGCTTCACCTTTGCTTTCTTTACTCTTCCCGATACAAATGTCTTCCCATTGCCCAGCCCTGTTCCCTCCCCTGCAAACAGCCCATCCCTGTTTGCTCTTTCCTCTCTGGCCCCACTCCCCATTGCAGTTCCTGACCTGGCACCATGGGAACGTCCCTTGGGCAGCAGGATCATCCTACAAGTGCTGCAGGAATTGTCTGCAGGCTCCTGCAGTGCCTGGTGCTGCTCCCTTGCCAGAGGCACCCCAGGCCAGGGGGGCACATCTGGGCTGCTGTGTCTGGCTCTGGGGCTCCCTGTTCTGGGCAGTGAGGAGGAGCTGCAGAGGCTCTGCAGGACTGACAGGATGGGCTTTGGGGCTGGCAGGAGAAGCTGAGGGACCTGGGCTGCTGGAGCTTCTGAAGAGGAGGCCCAGGGCTCCTCCTGCAACTGCTCCAAGGGTGGTTTCAGAGAATCCCAGAATCAGCAAGCTTGGAAAAGACCTTGGAGATCATCAAGTCCAACCTTTGCCCTGACACCGCCTTGTCTCCCCTGAGCCTCCTCTTCTCCAGGATAAACAATCCCAGCTCCCTCAGCTGCTCCTCACAGGACTTGTGTTCCAGACCCCTTCCCAGCCTTGTTGCCCTTCTCTGGACACGCTCCAGCCCCTCCATCTCCTTCCTAAATTGGGGGCTGTGGTGGTTGGACTGGAAATGGGATTTCTGGGATGCTGTGGTCACTACCATCAGGCCAATGGATGCTCAGATTGTAGAACCGCCTCTGAGAAAAACATGGGAGTTGAAACCCAGAACTGTGCCTGCCCAGAGTCTCTTGGGACTTCTGTCAGGAAAGGCTTTGGATCTCTCCCCCTGTCCCAGCTGCTGGCTGGGCGGGGGGAGGGGAAAAGCCACGTGGCCATTACGTAGGCCCAGCCCAAGGATGGAAGGGTGGAAGAGACCAAGAGACATCAGGCAGCCCCCCCCCAGGGTAGAGAGAGAAGGAGAGAGAGAGAGAGAGAGCCAGCGTCTGAATTCGATATCGGCGCTGGCCCAGGAGGAGAAGGGTGGGAGTGCGGTGAGAAGGTGCTGAGGCCAGGGCAGTGTGGGAGTGCCAGAGCTCTGGGACAGGCAGAGACTGAAATTTTTTACCCTTTTCTTGCATGATTGAGACCTTGCAAAATGCTGATCCTCCTGGAGCTGAGTAAGAAGAGAGATAAGAGATGAGATAACAAGGGATAGGCCAGAGGGAAATGGAGAAGACTGACTGAGTGGGAGAAGAGATGATTGGAGTGGCCTTTTGGCTGGACTTTCTTTGTGTGGCCATAGACTGAACCATTTTCTTTCCTGTGACACAGAGACTGCATTTAGGGGGAGGCAGTGCCTCAGAACCAGGAGGGTTCATTGTGGGGACCCCTCAGCCCATGGGGGTGAAAAAATTGGGGGGCACAGATGTCCCAAAGCAGAGACTGTGCCTTTTTGGAGTGAGACAAGGCATCCTTAAAAGACAACCCAAAAAGCAGCTCTGGTCCATGCACAGTGGTGAGAGCACTGGGCATGGAAGGAAGGTGTCACAATGGCAAAAGGACTTTCCAGGCGGTGCTGAGTGACATGGAAGCACACGAGGCTCCAACGCGTTTCCAGGAGAAGCCTATGGTGCAAGAAGGACTCCTCTCCTCTTCATGAACTGAGGATTGAGTATTCTAAAGGGTGGTGCCGGACTGAGAGTTGGTGATTTGGGGGAATGTATTGCATTGGGAAATTTGGTGGGGGGAGAAGAAAGGTGCTTTTGTAAGGTTTTCATTTTTTTTCCCCTTAAAGTTTTTTTCCCTCTTCTTTTCGTGTAGTTTAGTTAATAATGTTTTCTTTATTTCTAAGCTGGAGACTGCTTTGCTTATTCCTGGTCGCATCTCACAGCAGACACCAGGGAGAGAGTATTCTCAGGGAGGCACTGGCTCTGGGCCAGGGCTAAACCATGACAGGGGCCCAGAACTGGACGCAGCACTCGAGGTGTGGCCTCCCCAGTGCCGAGTGCAGGGGAAGAATCCCTGCCCTGCTCCTGCTGGCCACACCATTCCTGATCCAGGCCAGGAGCCATTGGCCTTCTTTCCCTCCTGGGCACGCTGCTGGCTCATGTCCAGCCTGCTGTCCATCAGTCCCTGCAGGTTCCTTTCTGCCTGGCTGCTGTCCAGCCACTCTGTCCCCAGCCTGTAGTGCTGCAGGGGTTGTTGTGGCCAAAGTGCAGGACCCAGCACTTGGTCTTGTTTAACCTCACCTTGTTGGATTTGGGCCCTGGATCCAGCCTGTCCAGGGCCCTCTGCAGAGCCCTCCTGCCCTCCAGCAGATCCACACTCACACCCAGCTTGGTGTCATCTGCAAATTTGCTGATGCTGGACTCAGTCCCCTCATGAAGATCATCAGTGCAGACATTGAAATCCACGCTGGCAGGCTCTCACCCCTCGGCCATCCTGTGGGTGCCCTGGGATGGCACTCAGGGTGATCTGTTCCATAACCTTGCCGGGCACCCAGGTCAGGCTGACAGACCTGGAGTTGCCCAGATCCTCCTTCCAGCCCTTCTTGGGGATGGGCTCACCTGGACTGGCACCTCCAGTCCTCTGGGACCTCCCTGTTGAGCCAGCACTGATGGTAAATGATGGAGAGCAGCTTGGGGAGCTCACCCACCAGCTCCCTCATTCCCCTGGGATACATCCCATCTGCTCCCAGAGACACCTGTGAGCATCTGAGTGGCTCAGCAGGTCCCCAGCTGCTTCCTCCTGGATTACAGGGGCTGTTCTGTTCCCTGTGCCCATCCACCAGCTCAGGAGAACACTTGTCCTGAGGACAACTTGACTCATTCTTGAAACCTGAGGCTCAGAAGAGGTTAAGTATCTCTGCCTTTTCCTCATATTTGGTAACCACATCTCCCCCAATAATGAATGGAGATTGTCCTTGTACCTCCTTTTGCCATTAATGTATTTATAGAAACATTTTTATTATCCTTCACAGGAGTGGCCTGGTTAAACCTTAAGCTTTCACCTTTCTAATTTTCTTTCTCCGTGACCTAACAACATCCCTAAACATTTCCATCAAGGCCCATCACATACAGAACATCACCTGTTGGCTAAAGTACACCTCAGAGGAGGAAAATACAAGAGTCTATCATTTAAAAGAGGGAAAGCAAGCCAGTAAAGTAAAACAAGAGGCTGGGAAGGCTGACAAAAACTGGGACCCCCTTGACCACTTCCTTCCTCCTACCCTTGCAGTACCTCAAATCCTTCCTCCAATTCCTCTGTCTGTGGACCGAATTCTTCCTCCTCTCCCAGCTGTCATTTCTTTACCACCTCCTAACACAGTTATACCTCCACCACCTTCCCCTCAACCCTCTCCTTACTCTCTTTACCCTTCACTACTCTTCCCTTACCTCTACCATCTCATGCCCCCCTTATTCACCAGCAAGCTCCTGCTCTGCCTCCCCAGCACAAATGAGAAGCCAAACAACATCTCAGAATCTCCTGCCCAAGAGTGAAGTTACCCAGTCAGCTTCCACAGCTGATGTTGTAACACCTGGTCCAAAGTGGCTCAAGTGGAAAAATTGTCCCCCTCAGAGAAGTTCCCATGGGCGGGGTGGTCAGTGAGATTGGATTTGTAAACGCTCCTTTGACTGCATCCCAAGTTAAAAACTTTAAGAAAGAATTGTGAAATTTAGTGGAAGAGCCAGTAGGTATAGCAAATCAAATTGATCCATTTTTAGCTCTAATATTTATACCTGGGGAGAAGTGAACTCCACCTTTAACATCCTATTTTCCCCAGAAGAGACTCGATTAATAAGAACTGCAAGAATGAAAATTTGGGAGCGAGAAAACCAACCCTGGCCCCCAGGTGACCAAACAATGCCTTTAGTGGAGCCTGACTGGGACCCTAATCAAGAAGAGGGGAGAAGGAACATGAGAGATTACAGTCCATGATGACCAGAGGGATAAAAGAATCAGTCCCTAGAGGGAGTAATACCAGGTTAGCGTTTGACAGCACCCAGGAAAAAGACGAGACCCCAGCAACACGGCTTAAAAGGATAAAGCAAAACTTCCAGATTTCCTCTGATGTTGACCCAGACAGCCCAGAAGGTCAAGTCCTTCTCAAGGTACAATTCATAACTAAATCCTAGGCAGATATCAGATGAAAGTTGGAAAGAATAGAGGACTGGCAGGAAAAAAGTATAATGAACTGCTGAGAGAAGCCATACAAGTATATCTGAGAAGAGAAGAAAAAAAGACAAAAACAAAAGCTAAAATTATGATAGCCATAGCCAGAGAAAGTGTGGGAGCCAACAAGGATGGGCCAGTAGAACCACTTAGAAGAGACAAAGGTTTTATTGGACCAAAAGGGGCTAGGGCTCTACCCAGTGACAAATATTGTTATTGCTGTGGAGAGAAAGGACACCTAAAGGGAAGTTGTAAGAAACTCCTATTAGACGAAGCCATACCCAGGGAGCAAGAAACTCTAGAGAACATCTTAAGAAGAGATGAAAAGTATGTGGAATAGGGGTGTCAAGTGTTGTATGCTCTGGGGAATTTATTGAATCATCTAGAAGAGCCCTTAGTAAATTTCGAGATTGGTCCCTACAATGATGAATTTGAATTTTTAGTTGATATCGGAGCAGACAAGTCATGTGTGACTAAAATACCAACAGGAATCACAGTCGGTAAAAAGGTCTGCAAAGTACGAGGGGCCAAAGGAGAACCATTGGAGGCCCAGATTATAGAAGATGTAGAAATTAGAGGAAATTCAAGAGAGTGTTGAGCCAAGTTCATTTACATCCCCAAGTTTGGTTGTAATTTATTAGGACATGATTTACAAATCAAATTGAGAACTGGAGTAATCCCAAAAGAAGGAAAAATGGTAGCACAAATAATGGTCTTAACTAAAGGAGACATAGATGAAATCAACCCAAATATGTCGGTGGGGGAGGGAAAATTTGGTTCTTTGAATATGCCACGAATAAAAGCAGAGATGCAGAAAGACATCTCCCCCATTCGAGCAAGGCAGTATCCAATTTCCCCAGAGGGAAAGAAAGCACTAGCCCCAGTAATTGACCAGCTATTAAAGGAAGGATTTTAGAACCATGCATGTCTCCACACAATACTCCTGTACTAGCGGCGAGAAAAGCTGATGGAAGGTATTGATTAGCACAAGATTCAAGAGAAGTTAATAAAAGAACGGTTACGAGGCACCCAGTAGTAGAAACCCCGTACACCCTTTTAAGCCAAGTACCTCAGGAGCATGCATGGTTCTCTGTCATGGATTTAAAGGATGCCCTCTGGGCGTGTCCCCTGGCTGAAGAGTGCCCGAACTGGTTTGCCTTTGAATGGGAGGACATTGAAAAGAAAAGAAAACAGCAACACAGGGGGACACATCTTCTGCAGGGGTTTACAGAATCCCCAAATCTCTTTGGCAATCTCCAGAAGAACTCCTAGAACAGTTTAAACCTGAGAATGGGGTACATATTTTACAATATATTGATGATTTACTTGTATCGGGGGAGAACAAGACAAAGTTAGAAGTTCTAGCATACAGTTCCTAAATTTCTTAGGGGAAAAAAGTCTAAAATAATCACAAAAGAAACTGCAATTTGTGGAACAAGAAGTAACATATCTAGGACATATAATCACCCAAGGGTATAAAAGGTGAAGCCTCAAGAGAATTTTGGGAATCCTGTCCATCCCTGCCCCAAAGACCAAAAGAGATGTTAGAAAATTACTAGGTTTGTTTGGGTAATACAGATTATGGCTGGATCACTATACTAAAAGTGTTAAATTTCCATATGACAAATTGATAGACTCAGAGCCTGTAACCTGGACCTCAAATGATGAGGAACAGCTTCAGAATCTGAAAACTAAATTGTCCTTTGCCCATGTACTGAGCCTACCAGAACTTAAAAAGAACTTGACCTATTGAAATTATTGAAATGCAGACTAAAGTGAGAGAAAATTTAGAAGATGAACCCCTCCCATATGGGAGAATTTTATTTACAGATGGATAATCGCAAACGGTAGCCAGTAAACAGGTCTCAGGGTATGCAAGCATAGATGTGCAGAACATGCAAGTTAAGGAAAAAGGAGAACTACCCTCAAATTGGTCTACCCAGTGCTGTGAAATCTGTGCCCTGAAGAGAGGGCTGGATTTACTAGAAAAAGATAAAGGAACAATCTATCCCAACTCCCCAGTATGCATTCAAAATTATCCATACATTCAGAAAAATACGAGGTTGCCTAAATTCTAAAGGCAAAAATTTAATATATGAAGAGCTAAGAAAATTAGTACTAGAGTCCCTGAGGAAACCAATAGAGATAGCCAAAGTTCACATAAAAGGACATCAAAAAGGGGACACCCTTGAAATAAAGGGAAACCTATTAGCTGATCAAGTAGTGAAAGAAGTAGCTTTGGAACAGGAAAGTCCAATTAAAATTCTAAAGATAGGTCAAACACCTAGTAGGGTAAGAAAAAAAGAAAAAACCCAATCTTTGACAAGAAAGAATTAAGAGAGTTAGAAAAGATGAGAGGACAGCAAAAAGAAAATGGAGAATGGTGGACCCCTGATGGACAGCAAATTTTAAATAAAGCTCTGGCCTGAAAGGTGATGATGGAGTTACACGAGTTGACCCATTGGGGAATACAAGGATTATGTGACCACTTTCCAAGGGATCATATGTGCATGGGAGTAATTACCATAGCAAAGGCAGTTACCAAGGGATGTTTAACTTGCCAACAAATGAATCAGAAAGTAATGAGAAGAGTACTGTCTGATCCGGGGGAAGAGAGTTGGCCTTGTGGCCATTCCAAAGTGTGCAGGTAGACATCACAGAAATGTCCCCTTTCCAGGGACACAGACACTTATTAGTGACCGTGGATCACCTCACCCATTGGGTAGAGCGGTTCCCGACCAAAACAGAGACAGCCCAAGTACACGAAAGCAATCCTAAAAAACATCATTCCCCAATATGGGTTGATAAATAATATCGATTCTGACTGAGGTCCAGATTTTACTGCCCAAGTCTTACAACAAGTTGTTGAAGCCCTGGGAATGAAATGTAGGTTGCACAACCCATTGGCATCCCCAGAGCTCCAGAAGAGTAGAAAGAATGAATAAACCCATCAAAAATACGTTAACTACATTAGCTACAGAAACCCAGATGAATTGGCTTAAATGTCTACCCTTAGCACTGTTACAAATTAGAACAAGGCCTCGATCAGGTATAAGAGTCTCACCTTATGAAATGATGGTTAGACTCCCCTTCTTGACAACCCCGTATAGCATGGGAATTTATCCTGAAGGAGAGACAGCCACCCAAAAATATCTAAAGGCCATAGGAAGTATGTTAGAAGGTCTTAGAAAAAAGGGCTATCTCCCTCAAACCTCTCCCTTAGACACTAAGGGACATAACATCAATCCAGGGAACTGGGTGTTAGTTAAATCATGGAACTCTGCACCTTTAACCTCTAAGTTTGAAGGCTTTTTCAGGTCCTACTCACCACCAATACAGCCATACAGACCCAAGAGAAGGGATGGACACATATAACCCAGATTAAAGGACCTGACCACCACCCACTGAAAAGTCAAAACCAACCACATCCCCTACTAAGTCTTCTAATAAATTTATATGTTAAATCGGATTCTAAGATTACAAGCAGTACTTGAAATGGTATTGAACTGAACCTCTCCAGCTTTAGACCGCATAAATGACCAACTATCCCAGACTAGAACTGTAGTGTATCAAATCAGACTAGCAGTAGGTTATTTATTGGTCGATGAAGGAAGCATATGTGGAAAATTTAACTCCTCGAGTGCTACTTAGAAATGGATGACTGCAGTGAAGTAATTAGAAATATGTCAAAGGAAATCTGGAAGTTAGTTTATGTTGGAACACAAGAGTGGACCCCTACATTCTATACCAGCTGGTGGGACAATTTCTGGTCATTAAAAGGAAATTGGTGGAAAAAAACCCCTTTTTCATCTTATGTGAAATTGCTAGTTTGATCCTCCTACTTGCATGCTCCCCTGTATAATCCGAGTTGTAACATCTGCCGTACAAGCAAGTTTAATGATACCAAAAGAGCTTAATAAGAAAGAAGTAACAGTAATCATGATAATGAATGATCAAGAACGTGAAGATGCCAAGCAAATTTAAAACCAATATAAAAATTGTAAGAAAATTGTACTTTCAAGAAGAAGCAATTGCTAATTGATGCAGGCTTAATCCTCACGAAGAATTAGAGAGGGATATTGTAGGGGATCGATTGTTAAAGGAGTTGATATAAAGCTCATTGTTAAAGGAGTTAATATAAAGTTCCAATGTTAGTCATAGATTGTTTGTTGAATGTTTAATAGTTATGTCAAATTCCAATATTAGTTAAAGGATTTATAATTATGTAAATCCCCTCACTGTCAGGTGTTACACCCACTGCTCCTGTTAGCGTTCAGAAGCACATAATCACGAGAATGATTCTATGCAGGTGCTCTTATTGAAGAGCTCTGGGTGTCAGGGGTACAAACCCAAATCTGTCTCCAACATGCATTTGGGATGAACAAGTTTTTATATTCTATTGTTATGTAACTTTCATGCTAATTATTAAACATATATTGTTCTATTGTATACATAGATTTTATCCAAGCATGAGCTCCTCGTAGTTCCCCTTAAATTTCTAACATAGTTTCTCATTACTCTTCTTATGATTATACAATAATTATATTTAATTAATAAACAATCATAACATTGAACAATTATATAATTTATCATACACTGCTTAAGTAAATGCAATTTCACATGACCTGGCAAACACAAAGCCTAACATTTTCAGAGTCTATTTTTAACATTTTTCCAGGGCCCCACTGAATCTAGATTCTTTCTAATTCCCCGAATTTTATGATTTTAAAAACTTTTACTGTCACTCCCACTCTCATCTAAGATGGCTAACCACCCGACACCATAAAGAAGAGGATTATGTCATAATAACCAAATATGAAAATCCCATGAGACCTAGCAGAAAAGAATGACCTTACAACAACCCCTAGAACAACAAGCCACCATGCAAATGAAGAATTAAAATAGCACCTCTAACCAGAGAAAACATAAGACAACATCAGGACCATGGTCAGAGCTTTTTGCCTTCGTCACCCTAACCAGAGCAGGCCAAGAGCAGCACAGTGACCATGGATTTGAAACCAACAGTGTCTACCCAGAGACTCTTGAAAGGAGAGAAAACCCAGCCAAGCCAGGCCTTGCTCAGCATTGCAGTTCCCTGCTCAGAGCCTTGGGCTCCCTGCAATCCTGGCCTCAAGGATCTGCTCTCACCAGGCCCTGGGCAGCCTTTGGCACTCCCTGCCATCCCTGGGGCCCAGCCATGCTCCAAGGCACTTGGAGTTTTGCTGCTGATTCCTTGAGCAGCTTCTCCATCCTTTCCTGCGCGCCTGACGCTCCTGGACCCAGCCCCAAATCCAGCGTGGGGCTGATTAAAATACAGAAAGCCCTCAGGAGCTCTTTGTCTCCCTTATTGTCTTTGAGTGTCCAGGGCTTGTGCAGTGATTGGGATCAGTTTGGAGTTCGCTTCATGAGGGAGATTCCAAAGTGCACATCCTGATTTTTGGTTTTTAATCAATGGTGCATTTTTTGTTTTTCATTTCAGAGAAGAGGTCACAGAAGCATTCCCCAAGTGATCTTGATGCTGAATGTCTCCTGAGGAGGTCTGGGCAGGGAGAAGAATGAGCCCCTTGCAGGCTGAGCCTGTTTGGACAAGCTACTCCTCAGTCCCACTCTGAATATTCTGACATCACCCATCTGGGACTGACATCCCAAAAAATGTAAAAAATTATTTTTCCTCATAAATAAAATTCAATCAATAAAAAAAATTATTATAATATCCTAATTTATAATAGTATTGTTCATTATTTTTATTACATTATTTTAATATTTTTCTTTAAAAATCTATACATTTTTAACAACCAAAAAAAGATTTGTCTCTCATGCTAAGAAACACAATTCCATTAATTAATTAATTAATTAATATTGGCTACTTATTTCTTCCTCTTTATGGTAATTAGTTATATTTGTAGTCTTTTTGTCATCTTTCTTATGATCTTTTTCTCACACAGGGTCAAGGGGCGGCACTTTGGAGTCCATGGAGACATTTCTGGGGCACATTTGGGGCAGTTTTGGGTCCGGGGAGAGAATTCAGAGAGAACTTGAAGGTCTGGAGGAAACTTGGGGGAGCCGGGTGGGCACTTGGAGAGGCACTCAAGGATTCCGAAGGACAGTTCGGGGTCCGGGGCAGCACTTGGGGGTTCAGGGGGGCCCTTCGAGGTCAGGGAGGGGAATTTGGGGCCCTTCGGGGTCTGGGCGGGCCCTTGGGGGGCTCTGACGGGGCTCTCTGGGGCGCGGGGGGTGATGGGAGTTGTAGGCGCGGGTATCATACGGTTTAACGGGGCCGCGGAGCATCACAGGAGTTGGAGGCGCAGCTGCAATGGCTCTCGGAGGAACGCCGGGCATGATGGGAGATGAATCCCGGCTGGAATAGGGCTGGGCGTGCGCTGTGGAGCATAATGGGAGCTGTAGTCCCGGAAGTGGTTTGGAACACGATGTTTGGGGGTCCGAGAAGGCACTTGGGGCACACTTTTGCGTCCGAGCCTCGACTTCAAGTCCTCGGGGGAACTTAATTCGGGAGCCCTTAGCGGGGAGCTCGGGGAGCTCTAACTGGGCAATTAGGGCGCGGGGCACGGCAGGAGTTTCAGGCGTGGGACTGTGTTCTGAAGGGCTCTGGGGCCACGGTGGAGGAGAGGAGATGAATTCCCAGAAGTGGCTGTACCGGGCATCTGTGGGGTTGGGAGCACTCAGGGGGTCTGGGGACGCTTTTGGGAGGTCTCAAATGGGCGCTGAGGGGACACTGAGGGATCCTGGAGGGTCTGGGGACACTGATGGGACAGATGGGGGCGGATGCCAGGGTGTTCTGTGGAGCGCGGGGCATGACGGGCGTTGTAGTACCGGCTCTAATAGGGCTCAATCGGGCCGCGGGGCATGACGGGAGTTGTATGCAAAGAGAAAATGTGGCGCCTATCCAGGCACCGCCCCTAGGCCCGTGTTCCCGGTGCTGATTGGCTGCGAACGGTGATGGGCGGGACTCTTGGCAAATGGGATGCGGTGGAGGCGGGAACAGCCAAATCACCCTCCTACAGTCCCTCTAAGGACAGTCCACTCCATTTCCAGTACAGACCAGTATAACCCCGGTAAAGCCCATTTCATCCCAAGTACAAGCCAGTTCAACCCCAGTGCCCCTCCAGTCCCTCCCATTGCAGCCCAGTCCCTCCCAATACACCTGTGCCCATTCCCAGTCATTCCGAGTTCCTCCCGATGTCATCAACAGGATGCCCCAGTGTCCCCAGTTTTCTCTGCAATGTCCTCAGTGTCCCCAGTTAGTCCCAGTATCCCCCAGTGTCACTCCCAGTATGTCCCAGTGTCTCCCACAGTATTCCCAGTGTTCCCCAGTATGTCCCAGGCCTCCCCAGTGTTTCCAAGGACAGTTTCATTTCTCATGGTGGCCGTGGCAGCCAAACCCAGCAGAGGGGTCAGTGCAGTGCCCATGGCCACAGCCCCTTGCAGAGGCCCAGTGCAGCTTGGGCTGATGATCCACCCTCACAGCTGGCCCAGGGCAGCTCTGCAGTGCCTTTGGTGGCACCTGGGGCTGGCACCCACCTGAGCAGTGTGTCTGTTTGCACTGGGGAAACTCAGCAGTTTGAGATTGCTGCAAAAAAACCCCAAAACGCGAAAACCCCTCTCAGGCTGGGTGCAGCCAGCTCTGCAAGCACAGCAGGGCCCAGGGCAGTGAGGACAGACAGGATGGGGCTGGGCAATGTGGAGCAAGGTTGTCCACACTGGGTCAGAGCTCCAGGCACAGCTTCTGTGAGCAGGCCAGAGCTGCTGAGGAGAGACCCTGGGTCAATATCAATCACAGAGTGCTGCAATCACCTCTGCTCTAAAGGGAAATTTAATCAAAGACACCCTTTAAAAAAGGAATGTGTATTTTATTACTGCTCTTTGAAATCTTTCTCCATAACTGGGCTAGGAAAACTTTAATGACCCTCCAGGGCTTTGCTGTTGTTTACATCACACTCAGTCCTTGACAGTGTCTTCAAAAAACTTCTAAAGAACTCAAAGTTAAATTTAGACTCCAAATTTTCTTGGAGTTTTAATAGCTCCCACTGAGGACCATGATTGCCTGCCTCTGCTTGCCCACACAAAGGCTCCTTCTGGGGGACATGCTGCACTTTAGCCCTGCCCTGGCAGGGAAATTCCTTTCTGTATGGGTCCTGTCTGTTTTCCCTATCTGCCCATTGCATTAATTCTTTCTTTCTCTGGCTGTTCTCTATTATGCTAAAATGATCCACCATCTCTGAAACCTCCCTTCAATCCCTCCCAGGTCTCCTCTGCTGTCCTCAGTTTCCACTCCACTCAGCACAGAGCTGCTCTCATTTGCTATTTCAGAGGGTATCATTCACTCAGGCCTGAGTTGTAGTGAGGGATAACTCCCAACATCACATGGAAATGTAATCCTATCAGTGTGTTGTTTAAATACAGTCACTAAATGTGAATTACAATTTACCCATTTCCATAAAACACACCCCAAGTTCCCAGATTCAGTCCTTGTTTTCTCTATCCCTGCACCCTTCAGCCAGATATCTTCATCTTCCCTCCAACCATCCTTGCTGGGAAAGCAGCCCCTGAATGCCTTGTTCCTGTGCTGAAAGTTCACAGGCACAGTAAAAATGGAATGAACCCTTTTGGTATCAGCCCCAGGCTTTGTGTGGGCAGGCAGAGGCAGGCAGGAAGCAGAGCTGTCAGCAAAGGAAGGGCCCAGCCAGGTGGGGCAGCCGGGGGATGCCGACAGCCTGCAGGGACAGAGGCGCAGGGCAGGGACACCGTGGGACAGCCTGGGCTGCACAGGGCACAGGGATGTGCAGCAGCTGCAAGACAGCCCTGCCAGAGCCACCTTGGGCAGCACTTTGGCCATGGCTGCTGGCCCTGGGCCTGAGGCCATGAGGGGACAAGTGACCCTTGCAGGGCTGGGGCCTCATTGCCTCCTTGTCCCTGCTAAGCAGCCTGGCAGGGGCCGCCCCATGCTCCTGCCCCTGGCATTGCACATCCCCACATGCCAGTGCCCATCCCGGCAAGAGCCCTGAGCAAGGAGGGAGGGACAGGATCTGCCTGGCCAGGGGCTGGGGCTCAGGCCTTGGCCCTTGGCATTCCTCAAACACATCCAGGTTTGCTCAGCACCAGAGACACCTTTGCCTTGTTTGTCCCCAGCTGTCATCACTGCCTCCAGTGTTCTGCTCTAACTGGAACCTGGGGACACTTTCCCAGTGGTGTCCCTCTGGGGGAGCCATTAAAACTTCAAGAAAATTTGGAGTTTAAATTTAACTTTGTGTTATTGACTCTCAAAGATTGAGTCTGATGTAAGCAACAGCAAAGCCCTGAGAGTGTCATTAAAGTTTTCCTAGTCCAGTTATGGAGAAAGATTTCAAAGAACAGTAATAAAATATACATTCCTTTTTAAAGGGTGTCTTTGATTAAATTTCCCTTTAGAGCAGAGGTGATTGCAGCATTCTGTGATTGATATTGACCCAGGGTCTCTCCTCAGCAACTCTGGCCTGCTCACAGAAGCTGTGCCTGGAGCTCTGACCCAGTGTGGACAACCTTGCTCCACATTGCCCAGCCCCATCCTGTCTGTCCTCACTGCCCTGGGCCCTGCTGTGCTTGCAGAGCTGGCTGCACCCAGCCTGAGAGGGGTTTTCGCGTTTTGGGTTTTTTTTGCAGTAATCTGAAACTGCTGAGTTTCCCCAGTGCAAACAGACACACTGCTCAGGTGGGTGCCAGCCCCAGGGGCCACCAAAGGCACTGCAGAGCTGCCCTGGGCCAGCTGTGAGGGTGGATCATCAGCCCAAGCTGCACTGGGCCCCTGCCAGGGGCTGTGGCCATGGGCACTGCACTGACCCCACTGATGGGTTTGGCTGCCATGGCCGCTGTGAGAAATGAAACTGTCCTTGGAAACACTGGGGAGGACTGGGACATACTGGGGAACACTGGGAACGCTGTGGGAGACACTGGGACATACTGGGAGTGATACTGGGGAGGACTGGGACATACTGGGGATAATGGGGCCATTGCGGGGAAGACTGGGGACACTGGGGCATCCTGTGGATGATATTGGGGGGGAACTGGGAGGGACTGGGCTGTACTGGGAGGGACAGGAGGGGTACTGGGGTTGTACTGGGTTCTACTTGGGATGAACTGGGCTGTAATGGAGTTGTGTTGGTCTGTACTGGGGAAGAACTGGGCTGTACTGGGAGCGACTGGAGAAGTTGAATGGGCTGTTCCCGTCTCCACCGCATCCCATTTGCCGAGACTCCCGCCCATCACCGCCCAAAACCAATCAGCGCCTGGTTTAGGACCTCGGAAGCGGTGTCTGATATTGGCCCCACTTTTTTTTTTTTTTGCCTGCAACTCCCGTCATGCCCCGCGGCCCCATTGAGCCCCATTGGAGCCGGGACTACAACGCCCGTCATGCCCTGTGCTCCACAGAACCCCGGGACCCGCCACGGCTTTGTCCTTTAAGTGTCCGCCAGACCCTCCAGGATCCCTCAATGCCCCCTCAGCGTCCATTCGGGAGCCCCCAAAAGCGTCCCCAGGCCCCCTGAGTGCTCCCGACCCCACAGATGCCCGGTACAGCCACTTCTGGGAATTCATCTCCTCTCCCCCGCTGCGGCCCCAGAGGCCCTCAGGACAGTCCCGCGCGTAAAACTCCTGCCGTGCCCCCCGCCCTAAAGAGCCCGGTTAGAGCTCCCGGAGCTCCCCGCAAGTGCTCCCGAACAGTTTATGTTTACCCGAGGATCTCAAGTCACGGCTCGGATGCAGAAGAAGGGAAGGCTCCTGGACCGCCAGTAGCCTTTCCGGACCCCCAAACCAAGGGCTGGAGCCACTTCCGGGACTACGGCTCCCATCATGCTCCGCGGCGCATGTCCAGTGCTTTTTCCAGCCGGGACTTTATCTCCCGTCATGCCCCGCGCTTTTACTGAGAGCCATTGCAGCTGCGCCCCGAACTCCCGTGATGCTCCGCGGCCTTGTTAAACTGTGTTAGACCCGCGCCTACAACTCCCATCAATCTCCACGCCGCTGAAAGCCCCCTCAGAGCCCCCCAAGGGGCCCCAAATTCCCCTCCCTGACCTCCAAGGGTCCCCCTGGACCCCGAACTGTCCCTCAGAATCCCTGAGTGCCCCTCCAAGTGCCCACCCGGCTCCCCCAAGTGTCCTCCAGACCCTAAGTTCTCTCTGAATTCCCTCCCCAGACCCAAAACTGCCACAAACGTGCCCCAGAAAGTTCTCCATGAACCCCGAAGTGGCCCCTTTTACCCTTTCTGTGAAAATCAAAAAAAGATGACAAAAGGATTGAAAATAAGACTAATTACCATAAAGATAGAGAAATCAATGGCACACTGGTTAATGAATTGATGAAGGGAATTTTGTTACTTAGAACCAATGACCAATAAATTTTTTGCTTGCTAAAAAAGTATGGATTTTTTAATATAAAAATTAAAATTTGGTAATGCAAATATAGAATAATACTATTATAAACAAGAAAACATAGTTATCATTTATTAATTCATTACATTTAATTTTATGGAAAAATGCATAAATTTTTTTGCTTTGGGATGTCATTCTGTTGGACACGGTTCAAAGATCCCTCATCTGCCTCATGACCATAGTCAAGGAGAGAGATTGAAGCCCTCCCCAAGGACTGAGACTGAGACCCTTCAAATTCCAACCCAGGAGTGCTGGCCTGACTGGAGCGGGATGTCTGCCATGGGAAGCGGGATGTTTCCCATAGGAACCAGTCCTGAAACAACGGGCCCTGCTCACTGCTGGCACCGGTTTTTGCTGTTCAGACCTGGACTGTCTGTGCCTGTTCCCAATGGATTTATTCTCCACTGTTTCCTCCATGTGCCGTCCTGCTCCCTCCCGGCGGTAGATTATAAAAGAGCCCTGAGTTAACCAAAGACTTTGAGATTCTCCCCGATGTGACCAGATGGATCTGTTGGCCAGACCATGAGGATTTCACTTCCCTGTTGGTAGCTATTCCCCAACCCAACCCTCCTTTCTCTCTCTCTCTGTCCTTTATCGCCTTTCTAATCCTTCTGTTATATTGGCTATGGGCATGCAATAAAAGGTGCATTTGTTTTGATTGAAAGTCCCCTGCTGTGTGTCTTTAGGTATTGGAAAATAATGATAAATATTTGTCGTGGTTTGACCAGGAAGGAGTGGGAATTCTGGGAAGCTGTGGTCAAACCAATGAAGGTTTTGGGTTTGAGACTGGCGTCCGGTGTGGCCAGTGGGGTTTGGACACACCTCCGAGAATACACAGGGGTTAAAAGCAAGGCACTGCCCTTGGCACTTCCTCTTTTGGACATCGCGGCGAAGAGTTCAGATCTCTCTCCCCCGCCCAGCCTGTTGCTGCTGGGCGGGGGAGGAGCCGCCATGCGGTAGGCCTGGGGCCTGGACAGAGGTGGGGGTTGAGGGGGCTTCGGGGGGGGCTTCGAGGATGGAAGGGTGGAAGGTCCCAGAGAGTCAGCCCTCGGGCAGCCAGCCCCCCCCCCCCCAGGAGAGCAGCCAGCCAGAAGGAGAAGGGGGAGGAAGACTGCCCGGCCGGAGCGGCAGCGTGTGGGCAGCGTGCGTGGGAGTCGCTCCGGGACCGACAGCAGAGACTGAAAACTTTTAACCCTTTCTTGCATGATTGGGGCCTTGCAAAAATGCTAATCCTCCTCGAAGCTGAATAAGAAGGGAGATGAGAGATGAGATGAGACAAGGACTTTGGCCCGAAGAATGTGGAGATGATTGGATGGGGAGAGATGATTTGGAGTGGCCTTTTGGCTGGACTTTTCTCGTGGCTATGGACTCAGTTGTTCCTGTGACACAGACTGCATTTAGGGGGAGGCAGTGCCTCAAAACCAGGAAGGTTCTTCGTGAGGACCCCCCGGCCCCAGGGGGTTGGAAAAATATGGGGGGGACAGATGTCCCAAAAGCAGAGACTGTGCCTTTTTGGAGTGAGACAAGGCATCCTTGAAAGACAACCCTAAAAGCAGCTCTGGCCATGTCTCGGTGGTGAGAGCACTGAGCATGGAAGGAAGATGTCACAAGCGGCAAAAGGACTTTCCGGGCGGTGCCGAAGTGACAAGGAAGCACACGAGGTTTTCAGTGTGTTTCCACGAGAAGCCTATGGAACGAGAAAGACTCCTTTCCTCTTCATGAACTGAAGTTTGAGTATACTAAAGTGTCGTGCCAGGGCTGGGCAGTTGGTGTTTTTTGGGAGAATGTATCGGATTGGGAAAGTCAGGGAGTGGGGAGGAGGAAAGTTTTTTGTAAGTTTTTCAATTTTTTTTTTTCTTTCCCTATTTTCCTGTAGTTTAGGTAATAAAGTGTTCTTTATGTTTAAGTTAGAGCCTGTTTTGCTTATTCCTGGTCACATCTCACAGCAGACACCAGGGTGAGGCATTTTCATGGGGGGCACTGGCTCTGTGCCAGGCTCAAACCATGACAATATTAAATACACATAGTTCATAGGATAAAACATAGACACCAGCCCCGGGATGGAGAGTGTGCCTCTGTCTGACCTGCTGAAAAGATCTCAGTAGGCCAGGGAAAAAATGTTATAGATAAGAAACAATAAACAACCTTGGAAACCTGAGCCAAAGAATTCAGACTCCTTCTTGGAAACATCAGGCTGGGAAAAAAGGATTCTTGGGGTCATCCCCGACTGCAGGGAACCCAAGATTGGTCTTCTGGGCTATCTGGGTCAACATCAGAGTAAATCTGGAAGTTTTGCTTTAGCCTATTAAGCCATGGTGCTGGGGTCTTGTCTTTTTCCTGGGTGCCGTCCAATGCTAAGCTGGTATTACTCCCTCTAGGGACTGATTCTTTTATCCCTCTACAGGTCATCAGGGACCTGTAATCTCTCATATTCCTTCTCCCCTCTTCTTGATTAGGGTCCCAGTCAGGCTCCACTAAAGGCATTGTTTGGTCACCTGGGGGCCCAGGTTGGTTTTCTCACTCCCAAATTTTCATTCTTGCAGTTCTTATTAATCGAGTCTCTTCTGGGGAAAATAGGATGTTAAAGATGGAGTTCAATTCTCCCCATATATAAATATTAGGGCTAAAGATGGATCAATTTGATTTGCAATTCCTACTGGGTCGTCCACTAAATTTCGCAATTCTTTCTTAAAGTTTCCAACTTTGGACGCAGTCAAGGGAGCGTTTACAAATCCAATCTCACTGGCCATGGGAACTTCTCTGAGAGGGAACAATTTTTCACTTTTGCCACTTTGGACCAGGTGTTACAACATCAGCTGTGGAAGCTGACTGGGTAACTGCACTCTTGGGCATGAGATTCTGAGATGTTGTTTGGCTTGTCATTTGTGCTGGAGAGGCAGAGCAGAAACTTGCTGGTGAATAAGGGGTGAATGAGATGGCAGAGGTAAGGGGACAGTAGTGAAGGGTAAAGAGAGTAAGGAGAGGGTTGAGGGGAAGGTGGTGGAGGTGTAACTGGGGTAGGAGGTGGTAAAGGAATGACAGCTGGGAGAGGAGGAGGAATTGGTTCCACAGAAAGAGGAATTGGAGGAAGGATTTGAGGTACTGCAAGGGTAGGAGGAGGTAAGTGGTCAAGGGGGTCCCAGTTTTTGTTAGCCTTCCCAGCCTCTTCTTCTTCTTTTACTTTCCTAGCTTGCTTTCCCTCTTTTCATTTATAGACTCTTGTATTTTCTTCCTCTGAACTGTACTTTAGCCAACAGGTGATGTTCTGTATGTGATGGGCCTTTTGCAGGAACTTGGGGTAAAAAAGGAAGGTGCAACACCTTTGGACAGAGAGGCAGGTAACTCAGGAAATGTTTAAGTATGTTGTTAGGTTATGCAGAAAGAAAATTAGAGAGGTGAAAGCTTAAGGCTTAACCAGGCCAATTCTGTGAAGGATAATAAAAATGTTTCTATAAATACATCATAGGCAAAAGGAGGTACAAGAACAATTTTCATTCATTATTGGGGGAGATGTGGTTACCAAATATGAGGGAAAGGCTGATGTACCTAACCACTTCTTTGCCTCAGTTTTCAAGAATAAGACAGGTTGTCCTTGGGACAAGTGTTCTCCTGAGCTGGTGGATGGGCACAGGGAGCAGATCAGCCCCCTGTATTTCAGGAGGAAGCAGCTGGGGACCTGCTGAGCCACTCAGATGCTCACAGGTGTGTGGGATTGGATGGGATCCATCCTAAGGGGATGAGGGAGCTGTGGAGGAGCTCCCCAAGCTGCTCTCCATCATTTACCATCAGTGCTGGCTCAGCAGGGAGGTCCCAGAGGACTGGAGGTGCCAGTGTGAGCCAATCCCCAAGAAGGGCTGGAAAGAGGAGGTGGGCAACTCCAGGCCTGTCAGCCTGACCTGGGTGCCTGGCAAGGTTATGGAACAGATCACCCTGAGTGCCATCCCAGGGCACCCACAGGATGGCCCAGGGATCAGAGCCAGCCAGAGAGGATTTCAATATCTGCACTGATGATCTGCATGAGGGGATTGAGTCCAGCATCAGCAAATTTGCAGATGACACCAAGCTGGGTGTGAGTGTGGATCTGCTGGAGGGTAGGAGGGCTCTGCACAGGGCCCTGGACAGGCTGGATCCAGGGCCAAAATCCAACAAGGTAAGGTTGAACAAATCCAAGTGCTGGGTCCTGCACTTTGGCCACAACAACCTCTGCAGCACTACAGGCTGGGGACAGAGGGGCTGGAGAGCAGCCAGGCAGAAAGGGACCTTCAGGAACTGATGGACAGCATGCTGGACATGAGCCAGCAGTGTGCCCAGGTCGACAAGAAGGCCAATGGCTCCCGGCCTGGATCAGGAATGGTGTGGCCAGCAGGAGCAGGGCAGGGATTCTTCCCCTGCAGTCAGCACTGCTTGGGCAGCACCTCGAGTGCTCTTTGCAGTTCTGGGGCCCCCAATTTAGGAAGGCCATGGAGGGGCTGGAGCGTGTCCAGAGAAGGACAACAAGGCTGGGGATGGATGTCCTGGGGTGACAGCCTTCAGCCTTTATCCCAATATGGTGTGTTGTGTCTGGCAGCTGTGCCTTCCCCCCCCCCCCCCCCCCCCCCGGCCGTCTTGCTGTGGCGGGATGGGGAAGAGGGGGAGGGGGGGGTGTGTGCCCAGGCACTTTTGCTTTTGGCTTTTTGCTGCTTGGCTTGGCTAGCCGCTTGCTTGCTTGCTTGCTTGCTTTCTGCTTTTTTTTGCGCTGGTTTTTTTTTTTCTTTTTTTTTCCTTTTTTCCCTTTTCTTTTGTTCTCTCTTTCTTACCCTCCCCTGAAGATACTGGACCGGCTCCGGACCTGGCCTGAGAGCTCCAGGACACCCGAAGCCTGCGACAGAAGCTCGGCGCCCTCACAACACAGTCTGGTCCCTTTTCTTTTCTTGTGTTGGGGAGTGTTCTTTTTGTTACTTGTAAATAAATAGGTTTTGTTTTCCACTTTGCTCCTCCGAGGAATTCCTTCCCGAACCCGGTGTTGGGGGAGGGGTGGTTGGAGGTTTGTTCTGTTTTGGGGGGCTCCCTTTTGGAGATTTCCCCCTAATTTGTCCTAAACCAGGACAATGGATCTGGAACACAACTCCTGTGAGGAGTAGCTGATGGAGCTGTGGTTGTTTATCCTGGAGAAAAGAAGGCTCAGGGAGACAAGGGGGTGTCAGGGTACAGGTTGGACTTGATGATCTCTAAGGTTTTGTCCAACGTTGCTGATTCTGGGATTCTCTGAAACCACCCTTGGAGCAGTTGCAGGAGGAGCCCTGGGCCTCCTGTTCAGAAGCTCCAGCAGCCCAGGTCCCTCAGCTTCTCCTGCCAGCCCCAAAGCCCATCCTGTCAGTCCTGCAGAGCCTCTGCAGCTCCTCCTCACTGCCCAGAACAGGGAGCCCCAGAGCCAGACACAACAGCCCAGATGTGCCCCCCTGGCCTGGGGTGCCTCTGGCAAGGGAGCAGCACCAGGCACTGCAGGAGCCTGCAGACAATTCCTGCAGCACTTGTAGGATGATCCTGCTGCCCAAGGGACGTTCCCATGGTGCCAAGTCAGGAAGTGCAATGGGGAGTGGGGCCAGAGAGGAAAGGGCAAACAGGGATCGGCTTTGCAGGGGAGGGGACAGCAATAGGCAATAGGAAGGAATAGCAAAGGTGAAGCCAGGGAAATGCTGAGGGCAGTTTGGGGGTGGCTGTCAGGCAGCCCTGGCTCTGAGCAGCAGGGTCTGCAATGGGACAGGAAACTCCCAGCTGATGGGAACAAACTTTCTGGCTGACTGCAGAGGCCAGGACAAAGCTGAGTGCTTTCCCTGGTGTCCCCCAGCCCTTGCTGGCCCCAGGGGCTGATGGCATTTGTGCTCCCTCAGGTTCATGTCCCCACACCCACAGCATGGGGGTGCTCCCCGTGTTCTGTGCAATGCAACCAGGGGCTGCTGAGCCAGTGCTGCCGTGTCTGTGCCTGCAAGGATGGGGCACCTGTGTGAGCTGGGGGAGAGGGCAGGGCTGCAGAGGGGGAATGTTGGCAGCTCCATGAGGACGGTCTGGGACGCTGCCCTGGGCTGTGCAGCGCACTGGGGATGGATCAGCCCCTGCTCTGCTGCTCCTTCCCGTCTGCCCCAGGGCCCTTGCAGAGCCCCAGCCATGCTGTTTGCCCCCAGCCTGCCCACAGCCAGCCTGGGGCTGCTCACGGGGCTTTTCTGTGCTGAGCATTGACCTGGGCGTGTTCTTGAGAGAGCCTGGGCAAGGAGCCTGGAGCCCCCAGGCCCTGGGCTGAGGCATCAGCACTGCCCCAGCAGTGCCCATGGCCTGTCCCTGCTGCAGCCCCGGCACTGCCACCCCCAGGGCTGTGCCCGGCCCCGAGAGCACTCAGGCCCTGCATCAACACCAGGGCCACCAGGGCAGCGGGGCAGGGCCACGGCAGCAGCACTGGCAACACCAAGTGCTACTGCTGCTGCTGGGCACAGCTGCTGGGCCAGCACTGATCTGCCCCTAGCTCTGCACACAGACGTTGCTGCTGCAGCTCCTGAGAAGGCAACAAACATCTCTGCAGAAAACTCTGCTGGGAGATACTTCAGTTCATTTAAAGTCACTGAGAGCACAGACCCTCATTGACAAAGTTCGTGGCCACAGGGAAGATGGAGAGAAACAAAATGGGAAATGGAACAAACAGTGATCATTCTTTTGGACAATATGGAAAAAGGAAAACAAAGAAAATGCCCTTACACGTGAACCAGCAAGAAGTATTTAAAATTACTTTTATTACAAGTGACTTGCAGAAATTTGCCAGCAGTTTAATGTTTCTGAAAGCATCCAGTCATCAGTCTCCACACTGAAGCCTTGAGCTCCTGGTTCCTCAGGCTGTAGATGAGGGGGTTCAGGGCTGGAGACACCACTGAGTACAGAACTGACAGGGCCAGATCCAGGGATGGGGAGGACATGGAAGAGGGCTTCAGGTAGGCAAATGCAGCAGTGCTGATGAACAGAGTGAGCATGGCCAGGTGAGGGAGGCAGGTGGAAAAGGCTTTGTGCTGTCTCTGCTCAGAGGGGATCCTCAGCACAGCCCTGAAGATCTGCACATAGGAGAAAACAATGAACACAAAACAAGCAAAAAACACAAAAGCATTACCCATAAGAGGACCAAGTTCCCTGAGGTAGGATTTGGAGCAGGAGAGCTTGAAGATCTGAGGGATTTCACAGAAGAACTGGCCCAGGGCATTGCCATGGCACAGGGGCAGGGAAAATGTATTGGCTGTGTGCATGAGAGCATTGAGAACGGCACTGGCCCAGGCAGCTGCTGCCATGTGGGGACAAGCTCTGCTGCCCAGGAGGGTCCCATAGTGCAGGGGTTTGCAGATGGACACGTAGCGGTTGTAGGACATCATAGTCAGGAGGGCAAGCTCTGATCCAATGAAGAAGATTATCAGAAATACCTGTGCAGCACATCCAGTGTAGGAGATGTTCCTGGTGTCCCAGAGGGAATTGTGCATGGCTTTGGGGACAGTGGTGCAGATGGAGCCCAAGTCAGTGAGGGCCAGGTTGAGCAGGAAGACGAACATGGGCGTGTGCAGGTGGTGGCCGCAGGCTATGGCGCTGATGATGAGGCCGTTGCCCAGCAGGGCAGCCAGGGAGATGCCCAGCAAGAGGCAGAAGTGCAGGAGCTGCAGCTGCCGCGTGTCTGCCAGTGCCAGTAGGAGGAATTTTCTGATGGAGCTGCTGTTGGACATTTGCTGGGGCTGCACATGGGGACCTGCTCATGGATAAAGGACTGCGAAGAGTTAGGAGAAACTTCTTCCAGCAAAATCAAAGTCTTTTCCTACAGACCCTTCTCCTGTAATCCTTTGACACCATTTTGATTTTCGAGCAGATTTTCCTTCAGCTCCAAGTGGGCAGCCTTGGCTGGTGCTGCCTGAGTGGGATTTGACATTTAGGGCAACTACAGACAGAGTTTTTTTAATTCAGCCTTGCTCTGCAGATGAGGGAGGAGGACAGGGACCTGCTCTTGTGTTCCACTTTGATATCCTATTGATACAGAAGGCCGTGTCAGCATCTGCACCCTCACTGCCTGATAGCAGGTATGGTAAAGTCTGTTTAAATCCTTTAGAGTTTTTACAGCTCCTCTTCCCCCTCTCCTGCTGACTTATTTTTGGATGTCAGAAACTCTCAGCATTTCTGCTGCCCTCAGGGAGAACAGAGTGAATTCTCTGAGACATGGTGGTGAGTGAAGAGTAAGGGGAGGAGATCTTTCTCCCTGTCCTGTTCCAGGATTCCCTGGGCTTTCTCCATTCCCAGACAGAGGATGATAACTCTCCCATGTTTCCTTTAAAAACCATCCTGACATTGCTGAGAGCAGATAGATCTCCCACAGTCCACCAAATGTCCATCCCCTTTTCAAGATGTACCCAAGCCCCACATTTGTACCCAAGGACACACAGGGCTCATTTTACCAACCCAACATCATTTTCCCATCCTAGAACTTGTGTGCCTCACCCTGGGGCTTTCAGATAACTGAGAGATGCTCTAGGACATGTTTGCATCCTGGATTAAAGCTCCCAGCTTGGACTGAAATCTCAGGGAGATTCCAGGTGCCCTTATGATGGTATTGGGTTGAGGGAGATGCAGCTCCTTCCCTGGCTGCACTGACAGCATTGCTCAGAGCTGGGCACTGGGGACAGCGTCACCCTGAGCCGGCTGTGTCCCTGCCAGAGCCCCCAGGGCCGGGCAGCTGCTCCCAGCCCTGTTCTCTGCAGAGGGAACTGGGCCCGGGGCTGCAGAGCTGCCCCACGGCTCTGCTGCAGCTCTGCCTGCACAGGAGGGGCTGCACACCTTGGAGCCCCGGCCCTGAGGGCAGAGGCTGGGCTGGGGCACAGGAGAGAGGGGGCTTGTTCAGAGGGAGGGGCTGGACTGGAGGGGATCCTGTGGACATCTCTAAACTCTCCCTGCCAAGGCATTGCTGGGTTTTGTTTTCTCTCATTGCCTGATCTTCTCTCTGCCTCCTGGAGATTTCCCTTCTACAGGTGTTTCCCTGTGCCTGATCTGTCCCTGCCAGCACTCACAGACCCCAAATCTCTGTACACTCTCCTTGGCCTGACAAAACCCTGTCTGTTTGCAGGGCACTGGCTGGGGGCAGGTTCTGTTTGCAGCCTGGAGAAAGGACAGCTCAGACTGAGTCTGATGGGTCCAGCAAAGGTGATGCTGGTGCTGTCCATGGGCAGAGAAGCTGAAAGCACATTGCGGATCTTTTGTGAACCTAGTAATCACTTAAATGAACAGTTCGGATTTCTCAAGCCTTTGTCAGAACTCATAATTATTAATTCATACTCAAACTTTAATATTTATCCCCCTCTCCCTGCAAATCTCCAGTAGTAGGAAACTGAATATAAAGTCTTAGGAGAGTTCCTCATTTTTAAAAAAAACTTGTCTTGGAAATATTCTATGACTGATCAGAAGCCCTCAGCATGTCAGAACTTCATGAGCATTTCACCTCCCCTGCACCAGAAATACTCAGAGTTGTAATCACAGAGTCTGCAGGTATTTGGATATTCCAGCTTTAGGAGATGGCTCCAGGAGATGCAGCTGTATTGTCCTGCAGCCAGAGGTTCCTGTGCCAAGGGCTGGCAGTGATTCTGCCCCAGGCAATTCTCAGCCCCTTCCCAGCCCTGACTGATTGAAGCTCTCTGGGCCTCTGTGCCCGGGGTGGCTGCAGGCAGAGCCCCAGCCCTGCTGGGCTGGCAGAAGAGCTGCTCATCAAGAGAAATGTGCTTTTGAAGCTCTTCTTGGTTACCAGGAGCTGCCTCTGTGCCAGGAGCCCAGCCCAGCTCAGCAGCACAGACACAGCACAAGGACTTTAATGAGCCTCTGGGGCTTTGTGCTCAGGCCCTGAACATCAGTCCCTGAGAGGGAGCTGAAGAAACCTCTCCAGAACTCCAAGGCAGAATCCAGCTCCAAACTTTCTTGGACTTTTAATGGGTCCCACTGAAGGAGACAACTGAGAAAGTGTCCCCAGGCCCCAGGCACAGCAGAGAATTGAAGGCCCTGATAGGGACAAAGAGAAGGCAAGCCTTGGTGCCCTGGGGCACAGCAATAGGGTCTGTGCCACCAAGGGCTGTGAGGAGACACCTTGTCCCCAGGCCCTGGGGCCTCCTGGCACAGCCCCAGCCAGGCTGGGCACTGTCAGCCCCTTGTCCTGCCCTCAGCATCCCCCCCTAGCCCACATCCCAGTGGCCTCAAGGATCTGCTGGAAGGAGTCTCTGGGGAGCCTTGCTCAGGAATGGCCCTGGGTGCTCCTTAATGCTCACAGGGACTGCAGTTTTTTCAAAGGACTTTAGGTTTGGCTTTTGCCTAGGAGTCTCCAAGAGGTTTGTGCAATCATGGCCTCCAATTATCTGCTGTAATTAGTCCCTGGAGGGGCTTTGTCAGTAACAACACTCAGTGGGGTTCATTAGTACTTCAGGGTACTTCAGTTCTTTTAAGGTACTTGATGTTTCCCTTTTGATACAGGCTCTGTGAGAGGTTTGTGCAGTCATGGCCCCAGTTATCTGCTTTTACGAGTCCCTTAAGAGCTTAGTAGTGACACTCAGTGGGGCTCATTAATGTGTTTAGATACTCAAGATTTTTAAAGTACTTTATGGATTTAAGAATACTTTTAGGTACTTTTAAGGATTTTCATTCCCATGCTGAGTTTCTGAGATGTTTTTGTGCCATCCTGGTCTCCAGTTCTCACCTCCAAGGAGTCCATGAGGATCCTGTGTTGGGTATCTTCCCCCTTTTCTGTTTTACAGTAAAGATGAAACTGAAAGAATTTTGTAAGACTTTCTAAAAGCATTCAAACAAACATGGGACAATTAATAATACAACAACAATCACTAAGAGATTTAATAGTTATGCTTTAGCTAGACATCATCCAACACTTTAGTCCCTTGGATTGGAAGAGTTTATTGAACCAGTCTTTGTTTTCCACTTGAAGCTTCTTGAACCCTTTGTTCAGTACCTAAATACTCTTGCGGATTGACGCGCTGTGGCTGGAGAGGTTCATGCAACAGATGCCCTCAGAGTCTACACAGCCATGCCCATATGCCCAGAACAAAAACTCTATCACTGTTCTGCAAGGTGGTCTGTCTGATGGTCTCTATGTCTGAGAGCAGGGAGGTAGCATTGGTTTGCTTACTTAACAGGCACCCAAGATGGTCTAATTGTCATAAAGCTTCAGCTGCAGCCACCCAAGGTAGCCCAAATTGGGGGTGCTACCATCCGATTCCTGGATTAAAGCTTTCAAAGCCATCTCTTTGATATCATCCAATACTTCTCTGGGCATACCTGCTGCTTGATCATCTAGTCGGCTGTGTTGTCCTTCTCCAGCTAGATGGCTGATTGTCAATTCAGATCTTGCCTCGTTATTAGCATAGTCTGCTATTAATGGATTTAGTAAACACTTCCATTCCCCTTCGCACAGAGTGTATTCTGTAGGTGACAACAACATGGTCATAATATATTTTAAATCATAGGGGTTAAGACGTGCTGTGAACATGGCCCTCATTAGGCCATTAAAAAAAGGTAAGTCCTTCCTATGGTCTTTAGCTGGCCTACACAGATCCTTGATTTCCCCATAAACCAATGGATGATACCTGGGATTCTGCCAGGTATAACATACGGGGGCAACAAGGACTTTCGAGACTATTTGCAGGTCTCCTTCCTTAACTGCTTCTTTCCAGATCCTTTCCTAGGGGGGTGAGGTGCAAGGTGGCGGGCGGAATCCAAACTGTCTTCTGGGGAGGAAGAATAACTTGGAGGATAAACATTTGGATTAGAAATAGTGTGACAGTTAGGCTTAGTATCCTTGACCATGGGGGTTATATTGTTGCTGGAGGGTGAGGCAGAGGGCGCTGCCATTTTGTCAGGTGTTGGAGAGGAAGGGCCTTGATTTAGCATGGCGGATTTCCAGGGTGGAGTTCTGGAGGCATGGCCCAGGGTGAGGGTGGAATGATTGACAGTGGAGGCATGACCCACAGTTGTGGGGCTGGAGTTTGGAGGTTCATTCAGGGTGGAAGAGAAGGTTGTGGTTGCAGGAAGTGGAGGAGCCAAGATGGAGGGAGGATGGTCAGGCTCCTGAGCCACATTCAGGCTCCTTCCATCTTGAGTCTCCAGGGCAGGATGCTCCAAGACCATGTGGCCATTGCCATCTTGGACCATTGTGGAAGGTCTGAAAAAGGCAAGTTTGAGGGGAGGTCCCGAGTTAGGAGTGACCAACGGATTGAGTTTTTGACACACTGCTTGCTGGTGAAGGGTCTCAAGGATGGTGTGGAAGATGGGGAGCATGCAGGGTGCAATGGGGTCGCTTTTGATTGAAAGTTTGTACCGTTTAACTGCCAATGAGTCCCAAAATTCAGTGGTATGGATTTCGTCAGCAGAGGCGTCTGGAAAACTTTTAATGATCCACCTAACAATTGATTTTAATTCGTTCTTTTAAAATATTATGTCCTGATCTGTGAGAATGAAAGCATCCATATATGCTCCTTTCTACTTTGATCATCTGGCTGCTGACTTTTCTCTTTCTCTGCCTTATGGGGAAGAGCCGCTGTAACACCCCAAATCAATTATGGGACGTGGGTTACTGTAAAACAGAGTGGCAAAATGGGCAATAAATGTCTTGCATTTCCCCAAACCCACCTGCAATCCTCTGCAGGTGACACCGTCGTTGTCCCTGCTGATCTTGGGCAAGGTCCCTTGAAGCAACAATGGATCCACCAGGCCCAGCACAATCCAAAATCCCAGGGAGCGCTTGCCTATCCATTAGCTAACCCCAGATGATGTGACTGACACAGGGAGCCCTGAATGTCATTGTTGGAAAAGAAATGAAATTTAGCAAAATGTTTTATTATAGTTTAGTTATGAGTTTTGTGTGAATTGGTTTGTAAAAATAATTTTGTAGCCGTTGACATTATGTGATTGAGTTCTGTGTAACCCTGGCAAGTAGCTTTAGAAACTTAATAAACATTAATCCAGGGTAGGAGAGTAAGAAGACTAACCGGTTTGGGGATAGCATACAATAGGACAGGTAGAAGATTTATGATTTTGCTCGTGAACTAGGGAATGTATTACAAGGGTCCGTAGTTTGGCGAAGGGCCACTGTTTCTTGGAGACTTTGTTATGAATTGCTTGTATATAAAAGGAAAACACCCATGTGTGAATTTCGGGGCTCTGTTTTTGGGGACGCTAGTCCGCAGGCCCCTGGGCCCTTCAATAAAGCGCCGCACAAAACTTATCCGAGTTTTGTGTCCTTTATCAATCGGGCAACAGTTTTCTGGAGACCGCGGCAGGACTCCGAGGGCACCTGGGGCGGCTCGCATCTCAATCCACTCCAAGCCGGCGCCGAGCACTTCTCGGAGGAGTCATCGGGTCGTGCCTTACCCCCCGCGCCTGTCGGACGACTGCAGAAGGTAAGCCCGAAGGTGCTTTATATTGGAAAAGGTGATAATTGGATTTGGGTTTGGTGGTTAATGGAAACAAGCCTAGGCTCCGGCCTTAAGACGTCTAAGGTACGCAGGTCCGGAATTCGCCTCCTATTGTCTTTTCTTGGGGAAGGACGGCGAAAAGGTATATTGGTTTATTGGGACTAAAGGTGGAATTAAAAATTGAAGGCTGTAATATGATGTCTTTTAAAACTTTTAAAACCTTAGTGCAGGCCAATGGAAAAATACCTGGAAATACGCCACTAGGTTGTATATTGAAAAGGTGGAAAGGCGAAGGCTTTTCTCAAGAGTTAGATAAGAACAAAATGATAGATTACTGTAACCGTTGGTGGCCTGAATATGAGATTGGGGAAGCGGGATGGCCGATGAATGGTACACTGGAATTGGAGATAATGGAATCTTTGATGCAATTTTTAAGGAGGAATGAGAAATGGAATGAAATACCATATTTAGATTTGTTTTTCGTTTTATATCGGAAAGAAGAATGGCAAAAGGAGTGTGGTATTTTGGTTTTACAGATGAATGATGAGAGCGGGTGTGTTGGATGTAAAGAAAGAAAGCAGCGTGATTTGTATCCCCCAATTGAGGAAGATTTGTCCTATTGTGTAGCACTTCTGAGGGGTCTGGTTGTTCCTAATGTACCTTTTGCTCCCCCTGCTGACATAACTATAAAAATGGGGTCTAGCGAGAGCGATACTGATAGTGAAAAGAGTAAAAATGTTAAAAGGACTCCGTTAGCAGAGCAGACTCGCCAAGGAAGGAAGGGGCAGAAGGGGCCACAGTTGATTGCACCGTTAAGGGAAGCTGTGGGACCACAGGGAGAAAGGATACTTATAAAGGTGCCTTTCTCTCCAGGGGACTTGGTAATATGGAAACAATCGGCTGGGAGTTACCGGGAGGACCCTGAAAGGGTAGCAAGGGTGGTTAAAATGGTGATAAAAACTCAGAATCCAGGCTGGAATGATTTACAGGTATTATTGGATACTATAATGGATTCCACAGAAAAGGAAATGGTTATTAAAGCTATGAGAGAAAAGGCTCGTGAGGAGATTAGGTTGCGACAACTAAATGAAACAGTTGATCAATTGGTGCCAAGTGAGGAACCCAGGTGGGATCCAAACTCTACAGGAGGAATAAGGGCTGCAAAACAATATCAGGAATTGTTGGTGGAAGGAATTAGAACAGGAATACTTAAGGCTATGAATTGGTCTAAGTTGTATTCGGTCAAGCAGGACAAGAATGAGTCTCCGTCTGCCTTTTTGGAACGATTAAAAGACATGGCTCGGAAGTTTCCTAATTTAGATGTAGAAGATCAATCAGGGAAACTTCAATTTGCATTATTGTTTTTAGGGCAATCACAAGAGGATATTAGGAAAAAGTTACAAAAGCTGGAAGGGGAGGATACTCGGAATTTGGATAAAATGTTGGAGGTAGCATGGAAGGTATACAACAACAGGGAAAAAGAAACTGCAAAAAGACAACAAGCTAGTATTTTGGCTGTAATGCAACAGACAGGGGCAGGAGGAAAATTCATTAGGGGACGAGGTTGGGGAGGAGCTAATCGTGGACAGAGGGGGATGATGAGAGGTCAGGGAGGATTTGGGTTTGCACCTAACACGGGGAGGTTGGATCCAAACCAGTGTGCATTTTGCCGACAATTGGGGCACTGGAAAAATGAATGCCCGGTTAGAGGGGGTAATATGGGATTAGTAGGGAATACTCATGTGGGAGGATTTACGGGAGGACCAGCAGAGACTGCTCAAGCACTAGTTTTGGGAAATTATCAGAATCAAAGCTGACTAGACCAAAGTTTAAGGGTAGTTTTAGAGATAAATGGGAAAGGTCAGGAATTTATGGTAGACACGGGAGCTACATATTCTGTACTTAATAGACTATTAGGACCTTTGAGTGACACAACTGTACAGGTGGTGGGGGCAACAGGGAAGCTAGGGGAACAACCATTTTTACAACCTTTAAATCTTAGGTTTGGGGGAAGGAACTAGATCATCAATTTTTGTATATGCCAAATTGCCCCACACCCCTTCTTGGCAGAGACCTATTGTCCCGACTTGATGTGAAAATAATATTTGAAGGGGGAAGGGTGAAATTGGAGATACCTGAGGAACAAATAGCAGGCATTTTTGTGATTAAGGAAGTGGATGCCTCTCCTATTCCAGAAGAAATTGAGCAGGCTGTAGTACCCTGGGTGTGGGAGTCAGGGGTCCCCGGGAAATCTAAAGCTGCCCAGCCAGTAAAGGTGGAACTAAAGAAAGGGGCCCGACCAGTGAGGGTAAAGCAATACCCCTTGAAGCTTGAGGTAAGGAGGGGAGTAGCCCCATTAATTAAACAATTTTTGGTTCAAGGAATATTACAGGAATGTGAATCGGAGTATAATACTCCAATCTTTCCAGTGAAAAAGCCTAATGGTAAATATCGTTTGGTACAGGACTTGAGAGCTATTAATGAAATAGTAAAGGACATACATCCAGTTGTTGCTAATCCTTATACATTGTTAACATCTGTATTGGAGGAGTTTAAATGGTTCTCTGTGATTGATCTTAAAGATGCTTTCTTCTGCATCCCACTGGCAGTAGAGAGTAGGAAATATTTTGCCTTCGAGTGGGAGAGTCCTGATTCTGGGAGAAAGAGGCAGCTTACGTGGACCAGACTCCCACAAAGGTTTAAGCTCAGCCCCACTATTTTTGGAAATCAACTGGCCAAGGAGCTGGAGGAATGGAAGACAACCTAGGTAACAATATCTCCATCCTTGTATGTAGTCCTGCAGTATGTGGACGACATTTTTCTGGCCACTAAGGAAAGGGACATGTGTGTGGAATTAACAATTAAATTACTTAATATGCTTGGCCAAGCAGGGTACAGGGTCTCTAAGGAAAAGGCTCAATTGATCAAAAATAGCGTTATTTATCTCGGTTGTGAGATCACACAAGGGCAGAGACGTTTGGGAGTTAACCGAATAGAGGCAATATGTGCTATTCCTTTGCCTCGTAACCATCAGGAATTGAGATCTTTTCTAGGAATGGTGGGATGGTGTACGACTGTGGATCATGAACTTCGGTCTCCTAGCCAAGCCACTGTATGAGGCCTTGAAGCAGCATCGGTTGGAATGGACGACACAACAAAAGAAGGCCTTCCAGGAATTGAATCAGGCACTAAAAGAGGCCCCAGCCCTAGGACTCCCTGACCTGACCAAGGAATTCCAGTTGTATGTGAATGAGAGGCAAAAACTGGCATTGGGGGTCCTCACCCAGAAGGTGGGATCATGGAAGAGGCCGGTAGGATACTTCTCTAAACAACTGGATTCGGTAAGTTCTGGGTGGCCCTCATGTTTACGAGCCGTGGCGGCAACAATAATCCTTATTCAGGAGGCCCGGAAATTGACTTTGGGGGCAAAAATGAAAGTGTTTGTTCCCCATATGGTCATGGCTGTTTTGGAGCAAAAGGGGGGTCACTGGCTATCATCAAGTCGAATGTTGCAATACCAGGCTATCCTGAGAGAACAGGATGATATTGAAATAAAGACTACTAACCATGTTAATCCAGCAGAGTTTTTACACAGTGACCAGGAGGCTGGGGGACTGGTGCACGATTGCGTGGAGGTAATTGAACAAGTGTGTGCCAGCAGACCCGACCTAAAGGATGAACCATTGGAAGACCCTGAATGGGAACTATACACTGATGGATCCAGTTTTGTCGAGAATGGGACTCGCTATGCTGGGTATGCAGTGGTAACATCGGATCAGGTAATAGAAGCAAAGGCTTTGTTACCTGGAACTTCGGCCCAGAAGGCAGAGGTGATTGGACTCACCAGAGCTCTGTACTTGAGCAAGGACAAAAGGGTTAATATCTGGACAGATTCCAAATATGCCTTTGGTGTGGTTCATGTGCATGGGGCGTTATGGAAAGAAAGGGGGCTTTTGAATTCACAGGGAACCCAAATCAAGCACCGGGAGGAAGTGCTACAGCTACTGGATGCAGTACATAGTCCCAAAGCAGTTGCAGTAATGCATGTTAAAGGACATCAGAATGCGGAAGGAGAAGTTTACAGAGGAAATCGATTTGCTGATGTTACAGCACGGCAAGTGGCACGGGAAGTATGGACTCAAATGGCATTGGTACCGGTAAGAACAAATCCGGCTACCCCATACCTGAATCAGGAGCCCAAATATTCAATAGAAGATGGAAAACTAATAAACTTGCTAGGGGCACAGAGGAATCAGCTCGGGTGGTATGTTACACCGATGGGACAAATAGTGGTACCTACTCGCATAATGAAATTTATTTTGGAATCAGAACATAATAAATGCCATTGGGGGGCAGAAGCATTGGTAAAATTTTTAAAGAATGAGATAATCTATAATCAGATGTTAACAATGGCAAAAAGAGTTAATGCAATGTGCCCCATATGTTTGAAAAATAATCCAGTAGTTAGGAGACAAATACAAATGGGAAAGTTGCAAATTGGGCCACAACCAGGAGATTATTGGCAAGTTGATTTTTCTGAATTGCCTAGGGCGCAGGGATACAGATACTTGTTAGTGTACGTATGTACGTTTTCAGGGTGGCCAGAAGCTTTTCCGTGTAGAACTAATCAGGCTAAGGAGGTGGTAAAAACCTTGTTAAAGGAAATAATACCAAGATTTGGAGTACCCTTAGGATTGTCGTCAGATAGGGGTCCTCATTTTATAGCCGGGGTAGTGCAGGAATTAGCACGGATGTTAGATATAACCTGGAATTTGCATACTCCCTGGAGACCTCAGTCTGGTGGGCAGGTGGAAAGAATGAATCAAACTCTGAAAGGAAAAATCAAAAAGATTTGCCAGGAAGCTAAACTGCACTGGCCTCAGGCTTTGCCTTTGGCCCTACTCAGGATTCGAATTAAACCGAGGGAAAAGGTAGGCGTAAGTCCATATGAGATACTATATGGCAAACCATATCATGCAACTGTATTAAAAGGGGAGGTACATGTGAGTGGGGATCAGGCAATTGCAGAGTATATTATTTCACTTAATAAGATTTTGAATTCTTTAAGAAATACGTTACAGTGGAATAAACCGCTCACGCTGGAGAACTCTGTCCACGACATCCAGCCTGGGGACCAGGTGTACATCAAGAAGCGGATTACGGATCCGCTACGGGAATCATGGAGCGGACCCCACCAGGTGATGATGACGACCTACACGGCGGTGAAGGTCCAGGGGATGGATGCTTGGATCCATTACACCAGGGTAAAGAAGGCACCGTTCCAATGGGAAACCCAGATAGCGTCTCCAACCCGGATGATCTTCCGTGCAAAGCCGCCTTCTTAATTATATTGCTGCTAGTAATCATGAGACTGGTACCCGTTCAAGGGTCTGTTTTAGTACAGGTTAAAGAAACAAAGGTTACAGCCATGGAAGGGATGGATGTTCAATTAACTTGTGCTATGTTTCACAGCCAGAAAGTTGAGGCCGGTGAAGTTATTGCAATATGGCAACGGGCGGCTGAAAGAAGCCGAGGCAAGATAGAAGTCGGTTGGGATCAGGATAAACAACAAGGAAACACGGTACTGAATCTTACTATGGTAACCACAAACGATACGGGAGAATATACATGCTTGGTCAAAATACTGGATAGTTTTGATTACAAAAGAGTGAGTATGAGGGTTTTGCCATGGACAGGGGATCATGCTGGGAGGAAGCAAAATAGGGAACTGACCTGGGACAGAGTAGAGGACAGGACCAGCTGGAGGGAGAAGGGAGGCAAAGGTTGTGGGTGGTTGAATGTCACTAATCCTAGAATAGGAAATGCATGGTGGAGGCATGACAGAATGATGTCATCCTCACAGAGACACGGTAGAAGGATAAGACGGGAGGCTAATGATACAATAGAACGAAATGCTGAGCAGGAAAACCTAGTGGTAGGATTAATTAGAGATTTTGGGATCATGCAGAACGTGACTAAAATAACAGCTTGTCTGCCATTACCACAGGCTGCAGGTGAACCAATTCCCTGAGGAATAATACCGGTAACCAAAATGCCTGAATCATTCAAGAATGTTTCATGGTCCTGCCAGTCAGTTCCCAAACAAGTAGAGGTATGGAGGGATTTGTGCATGACCATTCGGGCTATGACTAAAGAGGAATGTGAAATGAAACCCAATCATTATGGTTGGATTCAAAATACCAGGAGGTGTTTGATTGCAACCCCAGCAGATGAGCCATGCAATACAGTACGAATAAGAACAAAATCCCAACGAAATGAGATAAGTTGTCAGAATATCACACAGAATTTTGACACCTGGAAAAGTTGGAAGACATTATGGGGACCCAGTGTTTTGGAACACTATAATTACCTTGGGGAAGTACAATGGTGCATCCAATGGTCAGGGGTAAAGAATCAATCACATTATAGGGCCATAATCACGTCTACATCTTACCGAGAGTTCAGACCGCAGAAGGAGGATTGGAATTGTACTGAGGTTTTTACATGTGATACACCGGAAGACCGAGTTGGATTGGTACCGGTGAAAATGGCATTAAAATGGGGATGTGAGTGTAGGGGGTATAATCACACGGTTAGCAGAGAGTCCATGGATGGACCTATAGATTGCAGATATACTACTGTGCACAGTCCTGGAAATCTAGTTTGGGTGTTGGGACACGACAGTGGACCACACATTTATCTTTAGATGGATCAGTAACACAAATTACCCTAGGGGTTCCCACATTGTGTCCATACTGGAAACAGAATAGATTGATTCAAAGGAAAGGACTCAAAAAGAGGGAAGAATCCCTAGAGGAGCAGTGCCATGAACCTGGCGCAGGAGTACAATTTGGGTGGATATTAGAGTCATTATTCCCTCCGATAGCAACATATCGAAATAGGGAAATGCTCAACAACTTGTTAGGATAGAGAGAAAGATTGGCAGCAGCTACTAAGAAGGGATTTAAAGATCTAAATTTGCAATTGCAAGCTACATCAAGAATGACCTTACAAAACAGAATGCCATTGGATTTGCTACTGTTAAAAGAACATGGAGTTTGTGGTTACCTGAGTAGGAGAGTAGATCATTGCTGTGTACACATTCCAAATGTTACACTTGAAGTGGAGAAAGATATTTCCCAATTGGCAGAAGTGGAAACAAAATCCAAGGAAATTGAAAGGGAAGCACAGCATAATTGGATAGGAGCAGTATTTGATTCTTTGGGGCTTCACCTGTCTGGCTGGATTACTTCCGTTATACAGTATGTACTAATGTTTTTGGTATTTTTGGTGACTATATGGATTGTATATAGATGTCTTTTAGGTGTGATCGAAAAGGAAAAGAAGCGATCTCTCCGGTTGCTGAAGGTGATGACCCGTGGGTGGCAGAACGAAGAACATCCCCCACCTTGTTATGAAGATGTTACTGTCAATACCGTTGGTTGAGCATCCTTGCAGCAGGACTGAAGGATGCTCAAAAGGGGGGAAATGTTGGAAAAGAAATGAAATTTATCAAAATGTTTTTTATAGTTTAGTTACGAGTTTTGTGTGAATTGGTTTATAAAAATAATTTTGTAGCCGTTGACATTATGTGTTGAGTTCTGTGTAACCCTGGCAAGTAGCCTTAGGAACTCAATAAATATTAAGCCAGGGTAGGAGAGTAAAGAAGACTAACCAGTTTGGGGGTAGCATATAATAGGACAGGTAGAAGATTTATGATTTTGCTCATGAACTAGGGAATGTATTACAAGGGTCCGTAGTTTGGCAAATGGCCACTGTTTCTTGGAGACTTTGTTATGAATTGCCATGTACATAAACGGAAAACACCCTTGTGTGAATTTCGGGGCTCTGTTTTTGGGGACGCTAGTCCGCAGGCCCCCGGGCCCTTCAATAAAGCGCCGCACAAAACTTATCCAAGTTTTGTGTCCTTTATCAATCGGGCAACATTCTGAATTTTGAAAAGTCCAATCAACCCTTTTCACAGGTAAATAAATAATTACAAAATCTTGGCCTGCCATAGATAGCAATCTTGTTGTGGCTCTAATTATGATTTCAGCTGTCATCTCCATGGCAGTAAAAACTGGTTTTGGAGATCTATAGGGGAGAAAATCCACTGTGTGATTAACAAAGGATCTTTTTCAGAAGCGTTCCATTGAAAAATGAGACCATAATGTTGCATTTTTTCTCCTAACACTGCAAGGAACAAGGGCTCATCTGGACCACAACAGTCTGCTTTGTCTTTTTAGAAAAGCTTCAGTGACTTTCAGAGGTTTTTTGAGTTTCAGATGTTAAAGTTCTGGGAGGTTTGACATGAATCTCCTCTTAAAAAGTTAAAAAGTGGAGCAAGTCCCGCATCTCTATGGCGTTCTACAAGATTCCCTCACTTTTATTTCTAGCTTTAAAAGAAAAGAGGAAGATGTGGGAGTCAACCCAACTAAGACATAGGGTCAGTTGGGCTTCACACCAAGCAAACCAAGTCTGATCTTCAAGGTCTGGGAAACATGCATCTACATCAGGACAAGCCTCAGATCTCCTCCCAGGAGCCTTTGGAGTAATTATGATAATTAGTCCAAATCCCACTCCACTGTGGGTTACATGTGTTCCATATATGCTATTGTTTCCAGAATGTTCCACCTCCAAGACTATGAATTGATCCATCTTCCTTGTTTCTCCTCTTTGGAGCTTCTCCCTGTCATGTGTTCTGTTCCTGACCATAGCTCCCATTTTTATTTGTCCTTATATGTAATTTCCTTGTTGGGCACTCCATTGTTGCCTCTCCTTCTCTCCTATTTTGCACCACATTCACGCTGAAGTCAGGGGACCCAAAGGTTTGTCACAGCCACCCTCACTGCGACAGCCAGTGCCCAGAGCGCTGTCAGGCAGTGCCGGGATCCCGGTTGTAGTTCTGCTCCCCACAAGTGAGGAATGGCAGCCCCAGGCTCAGAGCCAGTCAGAAAGCCAAGCAAGGGAGAGCAGAGGGAGGGCACCCTTCCAGTCTCTCTTGGGCATGGCCGCAAAACAGCTCCTGCTGCTTCTTCCTCTGCCTGCGTTTGGGCTGTGCTGGTGGAAGAGCCAGCCAGGTTGGGCTCTGTGTTCCAAAGCCTGTTGGGAGCGGACATGAAAAGCTCTACGTGCAGAGCAGAGAGACCTGGAAGGTGCTGGCAAGAGCATCCTGCAGGAACAGGGCTCTGGTCCCTGGCCAGGAACAGCCTGGTTTTGGTGCCGTGAGCGCAGGCAGCAGCTGAGGCAGGTGAAAAGGCAGCGGGCAGCTTGTGTTTGTAGAGGGCCTGGGGCTGCACCTCTGAACCTGCACCTGGAAACTCACTTGGGGGAACAGGAGCTAGAGCTGGAGTGCCTGTCCTGAAAGGACCGGAAGTCATTCAGCCTTGCCAGCGTTTCTTAAGGGTATGTTGGTGCTCCCCAGGAAAGCCACACATTTGGGGAGACACCTTTGGAGGAAAGGGGCTTGCTTCTCAAGGAAAGTGCTTGCCAGGGAGGTCCCAGTGAGGCAGGGGCGAGTGTCCCCCTTTGGCTCTCTGTGCTCCTTTCAGTGCTTGAAGCCCATTGCACGTGGCAGAGGGGCATGGAGAAGGCAGTGAGGAGCAGGTTTGGCATCTGCCTGGACCTGTGGAAACCAAGCCAAGCACCTGCAGCAGGGTGTGTTACCCTCTTTGGACCGAGGGTTATCAGGAGCATCTCTGTCCCGCCATGAGCCCCAAAGCTCTCTGTGAGAGCTGTGAATTAAAAGGCCTTTACACACATACTTTTCACATCTTTCCTGTCTGCTGTATTTCAACTCTTGCAATATGCATTGTCTCCTGCTTGGTGGGAGGTGCTGTGGCCCAGGGCCAGCACAGAGCTGGGATGTGTGGGCCAGGCAGCGT
This sequence comes from Zonotrichia albicollis, assembly GCF_047830755.1. Classification (NCBI taxonomy): domain Eukaryota; kingdom Metazoa; phylum Chordata; class Aves; order Passeriformes; family Passerellidae; genus Zonotrichia; species Zonotrichia albicollis. The sequence goes on along the minus strand of NW_027428460.1, from coordinate 4,947,280 downwards.
GGAGAGCGTTGGCTGACCTTGGTGTGTCCCTGGCCTCAGAAAAGGCCTCCCAAGGTGTCCTCCTTGTTGGCTCTCCCTGTGCATCTTGGAGAGAACAAGGTAGGCATTGCTGGCAGCTGGGCATCACCCAGCCTTAACTTGGGGGCGTGTGGTGGAGCGAGCCCAGATGAGATAGCCTGAGAGCAGCCCAGTGCTCCGTGCTCCTCTCTGCTGACACGTGAGCGTTTCTCTTCTTTCGGGATGGCCCTGGCTGTGTCAGGGCTGCTACAAGGGCACGAGACAGCCGGTCCTGTCCCGCTGGGTCCCAGCAGTGCCTCGCAGCAGCCCTGCAGCCACGTCAGGATGCTGGCCAAGAGAGGCCCTGGAAGCTGAGGCAGCTGATTTGAAGCTTTTGCAGATACACCCAGGGGATGGCCAGCGGTGTTCCCTCAAGATACAGCAGTCCTGAGGGGCCTCCCCAGAGCTGCCTGATGCCGCCCACTCCTCATGGCACCAGCTGCTTTCCTGTGGAATGTTCTACCTCCCCCAGGAGTGAAGAGGGAGCTGGAGAAAGAGCTTGCCAGGCTGCTCTGGATCCTTTCCCAGCAGCCCTGGTTGAGTGGAGCAGTCCGAGCTGAGCACAGATGTGCCAATGGAACAGCCATGCACGGGAAGGCTCGCTGGGAAGGATGATCCAGGAACCACAGGCCGGGCAGCCTGGCTTTGCTGCCAGGGAAGGCCTTGGAGCAGACCCTCCTGGGTGCCATCCCACGGCACGTGCAGGGAACCAGGGGCTCTGCTGGAGGCTGGGAAAGCTCTGCGGAGGGACGGGCACAGCTGGGGCTCCTGGCGGGGTGTTGTGGGCTTCTGTGGGGGTGTTTGGGGGTGGGTGTTGGGGGACGTGTTGGGGAAGGAGTTGTCTGGAAGGTGCGAGTCTGGGCTGGAATCTGAGTCAGTTTGAAGGCAGCATCTGTGCTTTGGCACAGCTTTGGTTATGGAGGGCAGAAGGAATATCTGTGACTATTTCTTTTACTGGTCCCGTTTCCCCTGCAGGGAACAAGAGGCAACTTAGATATTTGTACTGGGGGAAGATTAGCCCTTCTGCCATCCATTCATTTGTTTGGGTTACTGTTAAAACAGTGAGTGGTGTTTCATTACTTGAGTGCTTTTATTCCTTAAGAGAATTACAGAATCACAGAATCACAGAAATTCTAGGTTGGAAGAGACCTTTAAGATCATAGAGTCCAACCCATGTTCTAACACCTCAACTAGATCATAGCACCAAGTGCCACATCCAGTCTTTTTTTAAACTCTTCAAGGGATGGTGACTCTACCACCTCCCTGGGTAGGTGATTCCAGTATTTGACCACTCTTTCTGTAAAATACTTCCTCCTTAATTCTAGCCTGTATCTCCCTTGGCGCAGCTTGAGACTGTGTCCTCTTGTTCTGTCTGTTGTTGCCCGGAGAAAGAGACCGACCCCCAGCTCACCACAGCCACCCTTCAGGAAGTTGAAGAGCGTGATAAGGTCACCCCTGAGTCTCCTTTTCTCCAGGCTGAACAACCCCAGCTCCCTCAGTCGTTCTTCATATGGCTTGTGTTCCAAGCCCCTCACCAGCCTCGCTGCTCTCCTTTGGACATGCTCAAGCATCTCAACGTCCCTCCTAAAGTGAGGGGCCCAGCACTGGACGCAATACTCCAGGTGAGGCCTCACCAGTGCTGAGTACAGGGGAAGAATGACCTCCCTGCTCCTGCTGGCCACACCCTTCCTGATACTGGCCAGGATGCCATTGGCCTTATGGCCACCTGGGCACACTGCTGGCTCATGTTCAGCCGACTGTCAACCAGCACCCCCAGGTCCCTTTCCACCTGAGCACTGTCCAGCCACACCGTTCCTAGCTTATATCGTTGCAGGGGGTTATTGTGGCCAAAGCGCAGGACTTGGCACTTGGACTTATTGAACTTCATCCCATTAGATTCTGCCCATCCATCCAACCCTTCCAGGTCCCTCTGCAAAGTCCTCCGTCCTCTAACAGATCAACACACGTTCCCAGCTTAGTGTCATCTGCAAATTTGCTAATTAAGGACTCTAAGCCCTCATCCATGTCATCAATAAAAATATTAAACAGAACTGGCCACAGCACAAATCCCTGAGGGACACCACTGGTGACTGGTCGCCAGCTGGATGCAGCACCATTCACCACCACTCTCTGGGCCCGGCCATGCAGCCAGTTCTGAACCCAGCACAGAGTGCTCCTGTCCAAGCCACGGGCTGCCAGCTTGTCTAGGAGTGTGCTGTGGGAGACAGTGTCAAAGGCCTTGCTGAAATCCAAGTAAACAACATGTACAGCCTTCCCTGCATCCACTAGGCGGGTTACCTGGTCATAAAAGGTGACCAGGTTGGTCAAACATGACCTACCCCTCCTAAATCCATGCTGGCTGGGTCTGATACCCTGGCCATCTTGTAAATTTTGCGTGATGGTGCTTAATATAAACCGTTCCATTATTTTGCCAGGTACTGAGGTCAGGCTGACTGGTCTATAATTACCAGGATCTTCCTTTGCACCTTTTTTGGGAATGGGTATCACATTGGCCAGCTTCCAGTCATCCAGAACCTCACCAGTGAGCCAGGACTGTTGGTAAATGATGGAGAGTGGCTTTGCAAGCTCGTTTGCCAGCTCTCTCATTACCCTGGGGTGGATCCCGTCTGGTCCCATAGATTTATGAATATCCAAGCATTTCAGTAGTTCTATGACTGCCTCTTCTTGGATAATGGGGGGACCATTCTGACACCATCAACCAACCCAGGCGGGCACGTGTCTTGAGGGCAAGTCATCTTCCCACTAAAAACTGAGGCAAAATAGGCATTAAGCTCTTCTGCCTTTTCCTCATCTTCAGATACTAAGTTCCCTCCTTTGTCCAATAAAGAACAAAGGCTGGTCTTACCTTTCCTTCTACCATTAATGTATTTGTAAAAACATTTTTTATTATCCTTTACAGAAGTTGCCATTCTAAGTTCAAACTGAGCTTTGGCCTCCCTAATTTTTTTTCTGCATGCTCTAGCACCCTTCTTGAATACTTCCTTAGAGACCTGACCCTTCTTCCAATGCTGATACATCCTCTTTTTATTCTTAAGTTCCTCCAAAATCTTATTGCCCAGCCAGGCTGGACGTTTACCCCGTTGACTGATCTTTCGGCACACAGGGATGGCTGTTCCTGTGCCCTCAAGATCTCTGTTTTGAGGTATGCCCACCCTTCCTGAACTCCTTTGTTTTTTAGGACTGCTTCCCAAGGGACGCTCTGAATAAATCTTCTAAACAGGCCAAAGTCTGCCCTCCGGAAGTCCAATGCAAGAGTTTTACTGGTGCTCTTCCTGACTTCAGCAAACATTGAGAACTCTATTATTTCGTGATCACTCTGCCCCAAGCGACCTCCAACCACCACATCTCCCACCAACCCATCTCTGTTTGCAAACAGCAGATCTAACATAGTCCCTCCCCTGGTGGGCTCACCCACGAGCTGCAACAAAAAGTTGTCCTCCATACATTCTAAGAATTTCCTGGACTGCCTCTTTCTTGCTGTACTAAGTTCCCAGCAGATATCTGGTAGGTTGAAGTCACCCACACCCGGGCTTGGGTGGAGGAGCAGGAAGAAGAGCCTGAAACTGACCCAGAACTGGAGACTGAAGAGGTGGCGCCATTGAGCCACTGCAGGAGGGTGAGTGGCAGAGCTGGGCCAAGGGGCTGATGGCTGCAGCCAGCTTAGTCCCATCCCATCCCATCCCATCCCATCCCATCCCATCCCATCCCATCCCATCCCATCCCTGGTGGTGAAAGTTTGAATTTGACAGAGTTTGGACTTGAAGGACAAAGGCTGAATTTGGTGGTAAACAATTGGATTTATTGGTTTAAATGTGGATTTAATGGTCCAGGGTTGCATTTGGTGGGCAACACTGGAATGCCATGGAATAACAGCATTCTAGGGGTTGGGAGTTTAGAATCATCTGCTTCCCCTCACAACTTCCCATCAACACTGGCAATCCATAGAATAACAGCATTCCGGGCATCGGGAATATCAAATCCTACAGTTCTCCTCACAAATTCCCATGGAATCATGTTGTTCTGGGCATTGGGAATTTATAAAAATGGCACCTTTGGTGCTCCAAGACGGACACGTGTGATGGCATCGGATACTACAGGTGGCAAGGAAAACTGGGAATGCCTCCGGCGGCTCCGCAATCTCCACCAAGCTCAGCATCCTGTCTGGAGAACTCTACAACTCAGGACTACACCAAAAGTTTGGAAAAATCAAGGCACTCAGGCACACGTTAGAAACAATGTGGGGGTTTTTTTTAATTTCTTTTTATATTTTTAAGAGATTTTCCCCTTGTTTTTTACTTTTTTCCCTGGTTTCTGCCTTTTTTTCTTTCTCTCCCCCTTTTATAAAAATTTTCTACACCTTTTAATTTTCAACCAGAAAAATTCCCAGCAACTCAAGGGAACAAACCCAAAGAACCCAACAAACCAAAGCAGTTTTTATTTCCAGGATAACACATAGCAAAATATCATCTCTTTAATTGTAAATAAAAACCCTATTCACCAAAAAATCTACAAAGAAGAAATACTCAGAATCTTGAAAACTTACTCATTATAATTGTTATTATTATTTTATTGTTATTAATATTATAAATATTATTGATAATAATATTAATATTTCTCATTTTTTTAAATCCTTTTTCTGGTTGTTTTTTTTTTTTTTTTTTTTTTGTTTTTTTGTTTTTTAATTCAGAAATGAAGATGGGCAAAACCAGCACAGCATGAACAGGAGGCAGCTTCCAGTCCACTCCAAAAGGAAAAATAGGATTCTCTTTGAAAAAATTCCAGTAACATTTAAAAAACACCTCTAAAATGTTCCTAAATAAAACCAAAACATTTGGGCCCTGCCAGGCCCTGGTAACCTGTTGTGTTGGAATTTCTCCTATTGCACCTTGAGGTTATTCTTTACAGGTGGATTCATTTGGAATTTTATCATTATTTTTCCCATTTTTCCTTCTTAAAAATTCTTTTTCTTCCAGCTCCTTTCTGCTTCTTTCACTGAGTTCTCCTCATTTCCAGCGCTATATGGGATTTCCCAGATCTGGATTGTGTCCTGCTCTCTGCTCCCATCCCAGATCCCTGAAACCCCCCAAAAATATCCCAAAAAACCTCAGAAGACTGAATCACCACATCAGCACTGTCACTAGAGTGTTCCTACACAAGTGGGCAGAAAAATTGGAATGAACATTCCCTATCCAGCAGACCCATGAATTCCTGCAATGTAGAGGTGGAAAAAGCTGCTAAAATCGGGATCTTGCCTTTCCAGGAGCGTTTTTGCACCTGATTTTATTCATTATCTTGTAGACGTGCACAACAGGGGACCAAATATGGCAGGGCCTTAGACACGGCTGTGGTCCTGACACACAGGATGCAGGCAAAGTGAAGAAGCCAAACTGTTTATTAATGGAAGGCAAAGCAAAGGGATGAACTAGAATGGAACAAAAGGGGATGGACACAGTGTGAGAGCTGGAGGGAGGGAGCTATCTACAGGCAGGGGGAGGGCTGAAGCCACACAAGCGTCCAACAAGCTCAGCTGTGCCAATCATCAGCTGTGTCTGGAACTCCAGTGGCAATGGGAGATGGCATCCTGTTCAGTGTCTTCTAGTGCTGTCCTTAGGTCACTGGTTCCCTGGATCCTTAAGGTGAAGTTAATTCTTCAGCTCTGCTGGTAAACTGGGCTTGAATATTCCTGCTACAGTGGGATAAACTGCCTTTCTTCTGGGTGTGAATGGCTGGAACAGAGAGAAGGATGGCCACAGTCAGGGCCCATATCTGCAGGAATTCTAGGAGAACCTCACGCCAAGATTGTCCAAGTCAGCTCTTGGATCGGCCACAAGAGAGGAGGGGCCACCAGGATCAGCAGCAAAGGGCTGCCCACAAAGTCCCTGGCCTGTGTCCCTGAAATCTCTGTGTGCTCTGCCCATGCCACCCGTCGTCCGCACAGGGAGCGAAGCCTGCCGCAGTCGGGCAAGGGCTTGCAGCTTCCCTCGCCAGTCCCCGCTGTCAGCCCGCTCCGGTACTTACCCTCATTGAGGACCGCAAGCTCTTCCTTCTGGCCCCTCATGAGTACCTGGGCGGACCCTGTGAACACAGAGCCTGTCACGGCCCCAGCGGCACAGCTCCGTGCCAGCGGCACTGCCGGGGCAGCAGGCAGGGCTGGGGCCGAGCTGCGGCGGGCCGGGCCGGGCCGGGGAGGGAGCCGGGGCTCAGGGCTCACCGATGAACGTGACGGCCGCCTCCCGCAGGGGCTCCTGTGGGCTCCGCAGGTAGCGCAGGGCCCGGCGCAGGTATTCGGCCGCTCGGCTCCTGTCCTGTGCCAGCTGCAGAGAGCGGCAGGAGGGAAGGGTTGGCGCGGGCTCAGCCCCTGGGCCGGGCGCTGCCTGCGCCCAGCCCCGGCCTCCCCTGGCCGCAGAGCCCGGAGGCGCGGCCAGCAGCCGCTGGCCAAGGGCTCCCGAGGGCAGGGGGCAGAGGGCTGGCTGCTGCCCGGGGAGCCGCGGTGCCGCCCCGCAGCCCCGCCGGGCCGGGGCTCCATGGGCACCCGGCTGGGGCCCACGGGAGCTTGGAGAAGAGCCCGCGCGGCCTCTGTCTGCAGCAGCGGGCAGGGGCACAGCTGCCAGCCCACAAACTGAGCACCGCCCTCAGGGGCCTTCTCCGGGCTGAGCCTGGGGCTTCAGGCCCTCCTTACCAGGCAGTTGGCAAACTTCAACATCTTCTCCCTCTCAAGTAGTTGCTTGAGCTTCCTTCTCCTGAGGAACCTTACCACACGAAGCAGCGTTTCCCGAGAGGCCTGGAGAGGAGCACAGATGCGGAGCTGCTACCACAGCCCAAAGAAAAGGCCTTGCATCCCTGTGCCAAGGCCAGGAGCCAGAGGCTGGAGCCTGGGAGAAGCCCACCAGGAGACATCTGAGACCCCTTCCCAGGGATGCAAGGGGTGTAACTCAAAACCTCACATTTGCCACACGCTTGTTCTCATCATGGCAATGAAAGAAGAGTGGCAGCAGGCTCTGGCTCACAATCTTCTTCAGAGTTTTTTGTCTTGTATTCACTACCAAGTCCATCACCTTTAAGAAGAGATTCAGGGAGAGCAGCTGCATATGGATGTCGTTCTGGAAAAAAGGAAAATACCTCAGCATCTACTTCTCCAAGCGCATCTGGGCAAAGGCCTGAAAATCCACAAAATTTCTGGGCAGCAACCAGTGCCCATGGCGGGGGCACAGAGCCTTACGCAGTCAAAGAGCGGCAGAAGTGCCTCAGCCAGCTTCGGGGCAGTGGTGCAGGATATCAGGATGTGTTCGTTCTCAAGTATATTTGTGAGCACCGAGAGAGTCATGGTGACAACATAATCATCAGCATCACCCAGCAGCTCCAAAAGGTTTTTAGACAGACTGCACATTCTTCTGGCCTGTGTGGAACACAAGGGTGTGCTGGGAAGCCATGGATGGCTGCACTGCCAACACCAACCTGGCACTGCAAGGCCACCCTGCTGCTGCAGGGCCCACAGGCCAAAGGCCTGCCCCAAAGCACTGGGGCAGGTGAGGCAGGAGAGCTGGGAGCAGCTGCCTCAGCTCCTGAAGCCCAGCCAGCCAAATGAACTGCATTCCCCAACCCCACACTGCTCATACAACTTCAGCCGCTGCCCCCTTCTCACCCTCAAGGGATCCTTGCTGAGCACCATGAGGCCTCTGAGTGCCAGGCGACGGCGCTCCCTGCACTCACTCTGCAGGTACCTTGACATGATCTCCAGTATGCTGTCACCACATTCCCTCAAATCTAGGCTCTGAAAGACCTGAAAGGCACAGGACAGTGACAGGGGAGCTGGCCAGCAGGAGCCCAGATGCGCACAGGGCTGGGCCCAGGCAGCAGCACAGGGCGTGGGCACCGTCCCAGGCAGCTGTGGCTGTGAGAGGGCAGAGAGCTGGGAGGCACCTCAGCCAGGCAGCGCTGGAACCAGGCTCACCTCCACAAGGAATGCCAGGAAGGGCAGATCCCAACGTGGCTCCTCCCTGTGCAGCCTCTTGACTAGATGGATTGCAATGAGGGAACACAATGGGATAAAGATACGGAACATCTCCCTGGAAGGGGGAAAAAAAGACACCAAGACCCTGAGGTGAGGGTGCTAAACCTCTCCCAGGAATGACTCACAGATTTCTGGTCTTTCCCCAGCATCCCTGGAAGGGATGTAGGTGCTTTATGAGGCAGCTCCTTCTGGGCACCCTCCTCTTGCAGCCTTTCCCAGTCTCCTTGTCTGTCCCTCAGGGATGAGGCTCTCTGGCCCATGACCACAGGGACTGAGTGGGGCACAGGGCACAAATGCCGGGGGCAGTGGGGAGAAGGGGGTCTCACCTGGCCAGAAGACCCACGGCATAGTGCTGGGTATCAGCACACAGCAGCATCTTCCAAGCATGCTTGCGCTCCATAGCCACCACCTCATTGTAACACCGCAGTCGGCACAGCAGAGCCTTCATGGCCTGCACTGCAAACCTGTGTGCAGAGCAAAGCCCAGGTCACACTGGGAGAGCTGGCACTGGTCACAGGGGCATGGGAAGGACAGGAGGACTGGGACCTTTTGGGCTTGCTGGGAAGGCAGTGTTCTTCCTGGCATGCTCTCCAGAAAGTATCAACTTCCTCTGGTGGCATCTGCTGTGTGGTAATGACAATTTGGAAGAGCAGAACCACAAAGAGGTGCCCAGAATAAGGAATCATTGACTTGTGGCACACAGGCACAATGACCCAGATCACCAGAGTTGCCTGCAAAAGAAGCAGCCCAAGACAACAGCGCTCAGTGCCGAGGTGTCCGTGGGACAGGGCCCAAGGGCAGATGCAGGAGGAGCAGCGGGCCAGGTGCCTCCTGAGCCTGCCCCTAGCCCAGGGTTCAGCCCAGCGCCTGAGGCATGGAGAGGATGCAGAGCTGCTGGTGAGGTGACCGAGGGGCAAGCAGAGGCCAAATCCAGAAACTCACAGCCAGGGCAAAAACATCGCTGTCGTCCCCATCAGAGGTGCGTGCGCTGTGCAGTGGCCAATCCTCCATCACGCAGAGCAGTGTTGGCAGCACTTTCTCCATGGCTTGTCCCGATGACCGAATTGTTCTCCAAATCATTGCAGCAGCTCTGTGGGATCAGAGCTCTGTGTCAGGGGCATCTCAGTCCCAGGACCATGCCCTGTGCAGCTGTGGGGGCCCAGGTGACAGAGCCCCAGTGCCCTGAGGGGCAGGGAGGGAGCATTGGCAGCAGGCTTGGCAAACAGAGGGGCCCCAGGGTCCTGGACCTCTGTGCCTGTCTGGCAGAGCCCATAGCACAGGCTGTGCAGGGCCATGGGCCCTAAAGGCTGGTGGGCCCTGAGATGTGCAGGCACGTGGGCCCCGTACCTGTCACACGTTGGGGCACAGCGCAGGAGGGTCAGCACCACATCATCAGGGTGTTCTTCAGCCATCCTCACAATGCCACTTTTCAGACTGGCCTCCACAGTGACATTGGACAGTAGACTCTGGTGGATGCTCCTTACAATGTCTGGCACCTGCAGCAGGCATGGGGGAGATTTTGAGTGCTGTCCAAGGCAGCAACTTCCCCAGCTTCCCCCAGGAACTGCTTCTCTTCCTGCCACACTGTGCTGGCCTCAAAGGCTGAGGGGGCCCAGTGACCATGGCTTGAGGGGACACACGATCCTCGAAGGCCTCCAGGCCTGGCCCCAGGCTGCTTACCTGCTGCTGAGGAGAAACAGCACTGTCATCCAAAAAATCAACAGTGGGAGCAGGAATCCCAGTGGGAGTTGGCGGGCTGTCAGTATTTGAGATGTTGTCAGTCTCTTCATTTTCAGTGTTGCTGATGACCACATCCTCAGTCATTGCTGTGAGAAGAGCCTTTGCCCAGTTTTCAGTCACTGAGGTGTCAAAGTCCTGTGAGCGCTCCGCCAAATCTGGGCTGACATCGGGCTCTGCCTGGAGCTCGGTCAGCCCTGAGTCAGGCTCGGCTGTGCCCTCAGATGCTGCAGTGCTGGTCTTTGTGCGCCGAATGCGCAGGAATTTCCAGAACCTCTGCAGGATAACATACGACATGGAAACGAGGGATGCTCCATGGCATGCTCCAAGCGTGGTGCTGGGCTGAGCAGGGACAGCAGGCCCAGCCCAGGTGGGGGTGACTGCAGGTACCTTCAGGGTTTTGCGCAAGCGGCCACGGCCGGGTTCCTGCTCTTGTGTCTTGTCCAGGGCTGCATCTGGCAAAGAGCGAGCACAGCCAGAGCTGAGGGGCTGCGGTTGAGGCTGGAGAGCACAGCCCAGCCCTGCGCTGCCCAGGCAGGGAGAGCCCCGGGATGGCCCAGGGGATGGAGCACAGCCACTGCGGGGTGTCTGCCCTGCCCCTGTTCCATCCTGTCCATGGGCATGTCCCCAGGGGATGGGATGGGATGGGATGGGATGGGATGGGATGGGATGGGATGGGATGGGATGGGATGGGATGGGATGGGATGGGATGGGATGGGGCCAAGCTGGCTGCTGCCATCAGCCCTGTGGCCCACCTCTGCCACTCACCATCCTGCAGTGGCTGGATCTGCTCCGGATCTTCAGGCTGTTGTGCTGGGGCATCTGCAGGGTCTTTAGTGTCTTTTCCCCTGACCACTTTGAACAGGCCGAGAAATCTGCCCGCCATTCCACCACCCAGCCTTGACAGCACCTTCTAAAGAGATGCCTCAGGATATCGCCAAGTCAACAATTGCAGTTGTGCCTTCAATGCACCTGGAACCAGGAAGCTTCAGGACGGCTGCAGGACAGCAAGTCCTGCACTTTGGTCTTTAGGGCTCCTGCCACAATGACAGGAGTCTCCTCTTTAACGATTCAGGTGACCAAATCCCACGGTCTGGAGTTGATGGCACTGGTCACAGAAATGGGAGATACCTCGAAAAGTTCCGAGTCACCAAGTCCTGCAGTCTGGCCTCAAGGTCAGCTGCAGGAATAACGCTATGGAAAAGCTTCGGATGAGACGAGAACGAGCGTGCTGTGTGGGGCCTCCTCACGGCACCGCTCTGTCCTGTCCTGTCCTGTCCCGTCGTGTCCTCTGAGCACCCAGGCAAGCTTCTATTTCCCACGTGTCACAAAGGGCCTATGGACATGACACATTCCATGTCACAATGACCGTGCTGCACCGTGTCACCAAGGGCCCTTGCACACACTGACGCCTGCCCTGGGGCCGTCCCCAGCCCAGCCAAAGTGGCCCAGGCTGGAAGCAATGCCTGGCCCCAGGTGTCCAAGGCAGCCCCACAGGATCTTTAGGAAGGGCTCAGAGCATCAGCAAACGCTGCCCTGCTCTGCGGGCTCAGGGCAGCAGAAGGAGCCCCCAGGGCTGCCGACGCAGCCGCGCTGGGAAGGGCACGGGCCCTTCCAGGGATGCTGGCACGGCCTCCTTGGGACACGTCCCGGCCCGTGGGCATCCTGAACCCGCGGGTGTGACTCGCACAAGGAACGTGTGGGCCCGGGCACCAATGCTGCTCTGAGCCCTGGGGCCCGGGCAGCGCTGCCATCAGCAGCTGTGGCACAGTCCCTGCCCAAGCAGAGCTGCCACCCCCCGAGCCCTGGCAGCGCTGGTGCCCGTCTCCTGCCCCAGAGACCTGTGCCCCCGGGGGGCTTCTCTGCCACAGGGAGCCAAAGCCCACGTGCACTGGGGGCTGATGGCAGGAGCACCTGCAGCAACTGCTGGCAACACTTGGTCTCTGTCAGAAGCTCTTCCTCAATGCTGGAATGATTTTCTCATTGAAGTAATTTGCTGCAGCACAAAAACATCTTTACCTTGAAAACACAGAAGAATCAGGCAATAAAGTATCCTCACTTCAGGAAACCTTTACCTCTCATTGCTCAACTCGTCAGTCAAAAAAGCTGCATAATTCCCAAATTAATTGAGATGCCCTAAGAACATTGTGTGAAACGAGGCTCACTTTTAAAATTTCAAAGGCTTATTAAAATTTACAAAAATATAGCAAAGAATGAATTAGGAAAAATTACAGGACTGGGAGTCTCCATGGCCAAAAGCCCACGTGCTCATCTACAAAATGGATGCTCTGCCTTTTATACCCTTAGCCCCTCCCAAAGTTTTGTCAGTCAACTCTTTCTCTGCCTTCCAATGGTGGAGGTCACTTTCTTACATCTTGATTGGAGGTCAGGTGTTGCCATGCTCTGCCTCCTGGTATCAAGCTCTCCCTCCCCTAAATGCCCCACTAGTGACAGCAGTAAGGGGGGAAGGGAAAGAGTACTCTGGAGAGAACTTGCAAAAATAAAACAGCTATACAGCTATAAAAATTCTCTTAACATACACATAATATTAATCTCTTTATTGTGAGAGCCAACAATTCCTTTCTTCATTTAAAACAACCTGAAAGATTTTCAAGTTTGCTTCTAACTCAAAGCAGTAACTCATTTGCCTTAATGTCAACCACTGAGAGTCACTTTAGAAAATCTAACACAGAAGCAAAACAATGGCCATCCATTGGTTTGCAAATGTTTTTCTGTGAATGGATGATAACACCCTAATTCTAAAGGAATAAAAGCCCTCATGGAATGAAAGTCCAGTCCGTGTTACAAAAGGAAACTGAACAAATTAGTAGATTCCACAAAGGTCAGTCCTCCCCTTGGCAGAGATAACTTAGTGGCCAATAAAGTACAGCTCTGCCCTCTTGTTCCCTGCAGAAGAATCACGACCTGGGGGCCACGTTTGGACACTTTGGCAGGACAGGGACTGGCTCTGGTATAAGGCGTGTAATAAAGAGACTGAGAACAAGGAGGAAAGAAGATCCAGGAAATGCAGATTGTTGGTGGAAAGATTAGGATGTTCTTTTAAGGATTTTGTTTGGTTCACTGGAAAGACGAATGGCTTTGAGCTGCAGAAAATGAGTACCCACTGGCAGTATCAGGGAGGACTAGAGGAAGGGCAGAATATGTCCCTGGATGAAGTGCTTAGAAAGATACAAGAAGGGTATGTAAAAAGGGATGCTGAAAAGGAGAAAGCAAAGACAAAGGTGATGGCAGAATTTTTACAGCCCCCAAGGGCCCCAGGACCCAAGTGGTCCCCCATAATAGAAGGGACAGAGTCAGCTACGAGGAAGTGGCAGAAGCATTCCCTCCTCAGCAGGGGAGAGCCAAGCCAAACAGCAGCTGGGAAAGAATCAGTGTTCTCTGTGCCGGGCAGAGGGACACTGGAAGTGGGAATGTTCACAAGAACAGCTGGACCCTCAGGAGGAGGAAGTCCAGGGGATAATGGAGATGGACTATTAGATGTGTCAGGGGCTCCCATTGCAGCAGGGACACACCACACTGGAGCCCTTGTTAACTTTTCAGGTGGGTTCAGATGGAGAGGAGGTGTGTTTCCTAGTATACACAGGGGCCTCTCTATCCACCTTACATTTTATCCCTAAGGTGGGAGAATTGTCAAAAATATCCTCAATTGTTCAAGGCGTTGTGGGAATTGTAATTTATTCTGTAGGCTTGGAAGTCTGAGAGCATCTTTCTCTGAAGGAATTGTGGATATTATGAAAATTTGGTTTAGGGATTTAATTCTTTGTCTATGTGGGGTTTTGTGCAGAGCTGAAAAGCTCCTGTTTGGAGGGGACCCATGCCCCTGTGCTTTGTGTGTTTTATTGTTAAAAGTCACAACTGGCAGTTTTCAGTCCTGAAACCAATTCTGCAGCTCCACCAGTCTGTGGTCTGTTGTGGAGAACTAGAATTGGCAGTTTTAATCGTGAGGCCAATTCTGCAGTGGCTGCCTTGTGGAGATGGTGTTGTCCCTATGCAAGCCTAGGTATTTATCATGCAGCTTCCTCTCAGGGGGCTATAGGAAAACTTCAGGGGAAAATATTTTGGTATTCTTCCTCGGTTAGTGTAGTAGTTGCCTCCCTACCTCGGGGTGCAGTTGATGAAAAAAAAAAGGATAAGGAGAAATTGGCTACTAAAAAGATGATTGGTTATTAAAAAAGTGATTGGTTGTTAAGAAAGGCTCTAGGCAGTGGCATTGCTTGCTGCAGAACTTGATCATGTCCAAAAGGAAAGTCACTGGAATAAAAGGAGCAAACTGCTAAGGTGAACTGCTCCAGGGCGAGTAGCAAAAGCCTGCTAAAACCCTGAACTAAAAGCAACTCAATTGCTTAATTCGGATTGCAGTTTAAAACGGATTGCAACTCTTAAACTGCTTAAAACGGATTGCAACTCTTGCAAAACATTTTAAAAGCAGTCTCACTCCCTCTGCTGACCCATCTATTGGAAGAAACCCCACTGAACACCTGTGGGAAACAACAAATGGGGAGGAGGAACTCATCCCTCTCCCCACTCCATGCACGTTAATGTTACAAAAGCTAACCCTATAATAAATAACCCTGCATTTACTGCCATCTCTGAACCTGGAGATGTCCCATTCACTGATACCTCAGCCAAAAACATTGATGGTAAAAGTATAGAGCTGTTACTCCCCAGGCTGCAGCTAAGCTTATTTAGTTTCTGATCAGTTGACCACAGTGTTTTGTTACTTTTGATATGTAGGGATCATGTCAGGCCAGGGTGGTTTTGTTTAAGCCTCAGCTGGCACTGGGAACACTGTGTGAAAATACCGTTCCACGTCTTTCAGGGCAATTGCCAGCTTCAGGTTTGTGCTGCAAAAAACAATTTCCATTGTGCCCTAATTCACAATGTAACCATTGATCAAATTCTGTGCTGTGGATCAATTTTTATCCTTCTGACTTTTGTCAGCTGCTCCACTTTATCATTCTACGATATTTGTAAAATCTGATAGTGTGCATGGGTTTTAACCCATCCTATATGGATTTGTTAGTATTGAGTTTGTAAAAACAACCATTCAAATCCTCCCTTTGCCAAACCTCTTTTCCATTCACTTGTCAATGAACATTTTCACTGACAAAATCACTGTGTGGCACCTGCTGGCCAGGGCTCCATGGGCATGCAGCTGGGGCCCACAGGAGCCTGGAGCAGAGCCCGCGTGGCCCAGGGAAGAGAACGGCTTGGGTAGGGCTGCAGCTGCCGGCCACACACAATGAGCCACGCGTTCAGGGGGCTGCTCCAGCCTGAGGCTGGGGCTTGCAGGCTGTCCTTATAACACGGAACCTCCAGATATGATCCCCCGTCAGCTTCTTCTGGAGATCCCTCCTGTGCAGGAATCTGGCTGAACAATGCAACATTTCCCACAAGGCCTGGAGAGCGCGGATGTGACGGGGGTCACAGGGGTCTTGTGCTGAAGGAAGAGACGAGGATTTGACTCCATATTTCAGAAGGCTTGATTTATTATTTTATTATATATATTACATTAAAACTATGCTAAAAGAATAGAAGAAAAGGTTTCATCTCAGAAGGCCAGCTAAGCTAAGAATAGAATGGAATGAATAACAAAGGTTTGTGGCTCGGACAGAGAGTCTGAACCAGCTGGGCTGTGGTTGGCCATTAATTCCAAACATCCAAATGAGACCAATCACAGACCCGCCTGTTGCATTCCACAGCAGCAGATAACCACTATTTACATTTTGTTCCTGAGGCCTCACAACTTCTCAGGAGAAAAAAATCCTAAGGAAAGGATTTTCATGAAAAGATGTCTGTGATATGCGGAGGCAGCACCTGCTGCAGGGGTAGGGCTTGGAGGTTGGGGTGAGGAAAGGAATGGAGGAGGACCATCCCAGATGCCTTTTTGAGTGGCCAAGGCAGGAGAATCTCGCACCGCAGCATTCAAAAAGGGAGATCCGGCCATGTGGCCAGTGCCATCTTGTCCAATAGAAGTTAATGGTAGTTCAGGATAAAGCAGTGTGAAAAAGGGGGTTCGGTTAGAGCCCAGCCTGGCATGGCTGTGGGTGGCCAGAGTAGCTTCCCCAGGCAGGTGCTGTCGGGGTGCCTGCAGTACCAAAAGCGTCTCCATTTCGGGCTGCCTCAGGAATTCCCCCAGCCCGCCAGATGCCTGGGCCCAGATGGTGTAATCAAAGCCTCACCAGAGAAAATGAGAGGACTCTTTGCATGGCAGATCCAGCAGGGTTTATTGGGGGAAGATTCAGAGGTCCGGGTGGGGCAAAGGTGAGGAGAGAAACAGGAACAAGCAGGAACACAACCTCCGCTGAAGGGAACCAGGGGAGAAGAGCCAGGAGCAGGGGGCCCCGGGTATATAACTGGGGGAAGGTAGGAGAGGTCAGGGTACAAATTATCCAATGGGAAGGGAATCAGGGGTGGAGTTGAGGTGAGGTGACACAGAATACACCAATGGGGGAGTGGAGTGGCAGGCGTCTCTCAGAGAAAGCCAATGGAGGAAGGGGGAGTACAGAACTTTCTGTAACTGGGGGATGAACAGCAGTCGATTGACAACAGCACATTAACATTAACATTACCAAGCAAAGAACCATGGGGAATTGGGCCAGTCTCTCAGCCTAACTTAAACAGTGGTATCCTCCCATGGCATTCCAAGTTCATCTTCTCTATGGCTGTCTCCCACACATGGCCAGTACCAGCTTGAGAAATGGACAGCTAAGAACTGGAAATGGCATGAGGCAGTTAGCACTCCTGTGCCTTTTTTAGGCAGTTTCTACCTCTAGACCTGTCCCGAGGGGATGAGAGTAAAGGAACACAGGAGGCTGAATGCCTGTAGCAGCGTGGGGTTTAGATGGTGGTTGCTGCTACCTATTTCCCAGGAAGCAGTTCCTGTGGAAAGGCTGCTTGTGTGAGCATTCAGGCAAGGCAGTCAAGTCCACACACCCCACACTCACCGCAGCTACCTCAGCCAAGAGAGGCACCAGGGCCTTTTACATGGTCAGTTCCAGCGAGGTTTATTTCAACACACCAAAGGGGAACCAGAGGCAAAAGACAGACCATGTGCTCTGCACAAGGTTTAAGTAAGGGAGAGTAGGGGGTGTTACAAAGGGCAGGACAAGAGGGATTGGCTTTCAGGGAAGACAGGGCCGGCCAATCAGTGAGGAAACAGGGAAAAGAGAAACCAGGGGATGCGGGCACATATGGGGAAAGGAACTGGGATATATCACTGTTCAGTAAAAGTCTATCAGGAAGATCTTTCTATCCACCAGAGTGGGGGGAACTCTAAGGCAATTCTCTCCAAGGCAGGGCTCTGGGGATTTCCCTGAGGGGGATGAATCGGAGGATTCCACACTGGTGCCCATGGCTGCAGCACTGGGCAGGGGCACAGCTGCCAGCCCCACACACTGAGCAGTGCAGTCAGGGGGTGTGAGAGTGTATCCGAAAATCTTTTTTTTTTTTGCCTCACAGTTGTCATGAAGAGAAAAGACCACCGAAAGGTTAAAAACTGTTGAGCCAGTTGGGAAAGAAAGTCTTATGCTTACTCAGTGTGTTCACAGGTGTTGTTTGCAGAACATGCCATGCTGAACTCAAAAGGGGCATGCTGCCCTTTCTGAACAATGGATCTGGACTTTCTCACTACCTCCTGACCTGGCTGGTCTGAGCTCTAGGGTGATTTCCCCCTCAAAGAGAAGACCCCTCTTGCCTGCCTTCAACCACCGTGACAGAGAAACAGAGATGTGAATCCCCTCATCAAGGAACCAAGAAAGAAATCCCTGTACAAGGAACCCCCCCTGGAACCCTCTTGCCACCCTCTTGGCACTCCCTTCCAGAGACTGGGATACAAGGCGGGGGGAAACTGCCCAGAATGAATGCACCTGCGAGCATTCGGCCATGAAAAGAATGGAATAAACACCCCTCCTTCTGTTCCTATTCTTTTCCTTCCTTGGAAACCTTATTTTGGCCACCCTTCCCCCAATGAAAAATGGTATATTTTTGGGGTGCAAGCCGACCGTGCTTGGAGATCTCCCCAGGACGTGCACCAGTAAGCTTCAACGGCTGGACCCCCGAAGGACAACGACACGTTTCGGTAGCTACACCCTACCTGACCTTCTTTCCTCCCTCTTCCCTTGTCTTACCCTTTTCTTCCCCAGATTCCCTCACCAACGCATATCAGCTGTGGTTATTTCAATAAAATTGCATTTTGTTGATTTGTTACTGCACACCCCCTGTGCCTTGTTGCTTATTTTTGCACCAAAAAATTATCCGTCACCCGTTCACTCGGGTGGACCTTGACAGGGGGCTTCTCCAGGCTGAGGCTGGAGCTTCCAGGCCATCCGTACCCAACCCATACCAAACCTCCAGATGTGATCCAACTTCGGGATCTGTTGGAGGTCCTTGCATTTCAGGAACCTGGCTGAACAATGCAGTTCAAAGTTTCCTGGGAGGCCTGGAGAGCAGCAGAGACCCACAGATGGCCCCAAAGCTGAGGACAAGAACCCACGTCTCTGTATCGAGGCCAGGAGGAGGCTGCAGCCTGTGAGGCAGTAGAGCACGAGCCAGGCTTCTGGTGGCACGGCTGACATCCTCTGCCTTGTCTTCAAGAGCTGCAAGAAAGACAAACAGAGCCACTGTCAGATCCAGGGATGGCAGGGCTCCGAGGAGCCCCCCGTGCCAGGGCCACTGCAGGCGGCTCTGGCCATGGGCAGAAGGCAGCAGGGACCAAGGGGATCAGCGCGAAGCTAATGCACACTATTGCCCCATATGCCCCAAAAATCGCTGTGTGCGCACTGGCCACGCCAACCCTGGTCCACAGAGCAAGCACAGCCCTTGGCACTGGGGCAGGGCTTGCAGCTCCCCAAGCAGCTGGGGCTGTCAGCCCGCTGCCCTCACTCACCACTGCAGATCAGCCGGAGCTCTTGCTGCTGCCTCCTGAGGCACCGCCTGGCCATGCCTGTGAGCACAGAGCCTGTCACGGCCCCAGCGGCACAGCTCCCTGCCAGCGGCCACAGGGGCTCAGCCCGGCCCTTGCCGCCCGCTGCCGCCCCAGGGCACGGCTGCCAGAGGGCGGCAGCAGCAATGCCCAGGCCAGGCGGGGCTCCACGGCGCCGGGCGCGGCTGGCGCTGCCGGGGCAGCAGGCGGGCCTGGGGCTGAGCTGTGGCGGGCCAGGGATGGGTGGGACACAGTGGAGCCAGTTTGGGTGGAGCAGGAGAGGGCGGATCATGACAGGGTTGGGCAGGGCAGGGCGAGGCAGAGAGAGGTGGGGCAGGGTGGGCTGCGGCAGAGCAGGATGGGGTAGGGCAGAGTTGGGTGGAGCAGGAGAGGCTGGAGCAAAAAAGGGTTGGACAGGGCAGGGCGAGATGAGGTTGAGTGTGGCGGAGCTGGGTGGGGCAGGGGGAGGAAAGGTTGGGTGTGGTGGGGCGGGGCAGTGCAAAAGGGGTGGGGCATAGTGGGGAAGGGTGTGGTTTAGCGGGGCTGGGTTGGGCAAAGCAGGAGACAGCGCAGCATGATGGGTTGGGCAGAGCAGGGTGAAGCTGAGGTGGATGGGGTAGGGCGGGGTGGAGTGGGGTAGGGCGGGGCAGGGCAAGGCAGGGTGTGGCAAAGTTCAGTGGAGAATGACAGCGCGAAGCACAAAATGATTGGGCAGGGCAGGGGGAGGTTGGGTGTGGCAGGGCTGGAAGGGGCAGGGTGGGGCAGGGTGGTGATAGGTTGAGCAGAACAGGAGAGGGCGGAGCATGAAATGGTTGGGCAGGGCGGAGCAGGGTAAGGTGGACAGGGTGGGGCAGGTTGGGGAGGGGCAGGACAAACGGGGCGGGGCAGAGTGGGGAAGGGTGCAGCGAGGCAGGGCTTAGTTGGGTGAAGCAGGAGAGGGTGCAGCATGATGGGGTTGGACAGGGCGGGGCAAAGTTGGGTGCAGCGAGGTTGGGCAGGGTGAGGCAGGGTGGGGTAGAATGTGGCCAGGTTAAATGAAACTGGAAAGGGCAGAGGATGACTGTTTTGGGCTGGCCAGGGTCGGGCAGAGACAGGTTGGGAAGGGTGGGGCAGGGTGGTTGGGGCAGGGCCTGGTGGGGCAAAGAAGGACAGGGCAGAGCATAAAAGGGCTGGGCAGGGCAGGGGAATGATGGATGGGGCCTCGTGAGGCTGCGCAGGGCAGGTGGGATTGGGCAGGGGAGCACAGGCTCATAGCTCACCCATGAATGTGACAGCCGCCTCTCGCAGAGACTCCTGTGGGCTCTGAAGGTATGGCAGGGCCTGGCACAGGTGCTCGGCATCTCGGCTCCTGTCCTCTGCCAGCTGCAGAGAACGGCACGAGGGGAGGGTTGGCGCGGGCTCAGCCCCTGGGGCGGACGCTGCCTGCGCCCAGCCCCGGCCTCCCCTGGCCGCAGAGCCCTGAGGCGCGGCCAGCAGCCCCTGGCCAAGGGCTTCCGAGGGCAGCGAGCAGAGGGCTGGCTGCTGCCCGGGGAGCCGCGGTGCCAGCCTGCAGCCCCGCCTGGCCGGGGCTCCATGGGCACCCGGCTCAGGCCCACGGGAGCCTGGAGACGAGCCCGCGCGGCCTCTGTCTGCAGCAGCGGGCAGGGGCACAGCTGCCAGCCCGCACACTGAGCACCACCCTCAGGGGCCTTCTCTGGGCTGAGCCTAGGGCTTCAGGCCCTCCTTACCAGGACCTCGGTGAACTTTGAAAGCTGCCCCTTCTTCAGCAGCTGCTTGAGCTTCCTCATCTTCAGGAGCTCAGCCACAAGAAGCAGTGTTTCCTGAGAGGCCTGGAGAGCAGCAGAGACCCAGAGATGGCCCCACAGCCCAGGGCACCAGACTCAAATCTCTGTGCCAAAGTCTCGAGAAGGCAGCAGTCCATGCGGTGGCTGGACAGGAGGCAGCTGAGCCCTTCCCAGCGATACACCAGCCTCATCCAAAACCTCACCTACATCACGCGCCAGTCCTCATTATGGCAGTAAAAGAAGGAGCAGGTTTTGGTTCAAAATCTTCTCAAGGGGCTTTTTTCCCTCATCCACCACCAAGTCCATCACCCTGAAGAAGAGCTCAAGCGAGAGGACTTGCACATTGCTGTTCTCCTGGAGGAAGGGAAGGGAAGCAGGCCTTGAGACCAATTTTTTCAAGCTCACCTGAGCAAAGTTTCTGAGCAGCAGCCAGTGCCTGCAGCTGGGGACACAGAGCCTTTCGTGGTCAAAGAGCAGCAGCAGTGCCTCAGCCAGCTTTGCGGCAGTGGTGCTGGATACCAGGATGTCTTTGTGCTGCAGCACATTCGTGAACACACAGAAGGACATGCTGACCACCTCTCCTTCTGCATCACCCAGCAGCTCCACAAGGCTTCGAGACAGGATGCACATTCTCCTGGCCTGTGTGGAACACAAGGCTGTGCTGGGAAGCCATGGACGGCTGCACCACCAACACCGCCCTGGCACTGCAAGGCCACCCTGCTGCTGCAGGGCCCACAGGCCAAAGGCCTGCCCCAAAGCACTGGGGCAGGTGAGGCAGGAGAGCTGGGAGCAGCTGCCTCAGCTCCTGAAGCCCTGCACGCCCGTGGGGCTGATTTAATAGCGCAGCTTCAGCCGCTGCCCCCTTCTCACCAGTAAGGGATCCTTGCTGACCACCACGAGGCCTCTGAGCACCAGGAAATGCCACTCCCTGCACTTGCTGTGCAGGCAGCTTGACAGGACCGTCAGGATGCTGTCACCAAATTCAGTGAAGTCCAAGAACTTAAGAATTAATGGATTCAGCCATCAGCCCTGTGGCCCTGCTCTGCCACTCAGCATCCTGCAGTGGCTGGAACTGTTCCGATTCTTCAGGCTGTTATGCTGGGGCAGCTCCAGGGCCTTTCTTTTTTATCCTCCTGAACACTTTGAACAAACTGAGGAATCTGCCTGCCATGCCATGGTGCTGCACCCCCGATCTCAGGTGGAGGGGTGGTGCTGGTGGTGCTGGCCAGCCCTGACCCCTCACCTCGGTGCACGCCACTAAATGGCTGCTCCCTGCCTCCCTTGGCTTGGCTGAGGGTAGCGGATCAGCCACTGGCAGGAATTTCTCCTTCCGCTGGGCCTGGCCGAGCAGGCACCCAGAGAGGTCCTCGTGGATTTAGACCGGTAAATAAAAAAGAGAGTGGCTTTCTGTCTGTAATTTTCCATCAGCTGTTTATTCCTTCCCCAAAGGGAGTGAACAGGTGCTACAACCTGTAGCAAGCTGGGAGGGAGCAGAATCAAAAGAGCACAGAGTAAAGGGATACACAAAATTATGAAGGGAGGCTGACTCTGGGGAGGAGTCAGCCTAACAACTAAAGGCCAGCAACAGAGGAGGAGCATGAGGAGGGACTAAATTATCATCCAACCAATGGAATAGGATAGTGGAGGAGAGCATACAAAATCTACCCATGGGATTAGTAGTTTAACATAATTGACATCGAAGCTTCTAGATGAAGGGGCTTGGCAAACAATGACAGACAAGCTGCAGGACCAGGGTTTAGAGGAGTGACAGAGAAGGGTCTGGAAATAGGGGTAGGCACAAGGGTGATTGATAGGGAAAGGGGGAGGATACAACTTAGGGGGAAACCATTTGGGAAGTAATATGGGGCCAAAGAGAATGAACCATTTCAAACATAGAAAATCCAGTACAGTAACAAACTCAACAAGTAAAGACACAAAGCACACCACAACAATGCCAGAGTCTGGCCTCGAGGGCACCCTAAAGAGAGATGCCTCAGGAAAACTCCAAGTTAACAAGTCCTGCAGTTGGGCCTTGAAGGCACCTGTGACGCAGAAGCCTCAGGAAGGCTGCAGGACTGCAAGGACTCTGATCCCTTGTTTCTTGTGTAGGGGTGTAGTCCTTTTGTTTATATACATTGTCAGAGCTGCAGGAGAGAATATTGGTGCAGGGGAGCCCAAAGACGCCCTGTGTGTACCAATTGTGGTGTAAAAATAATAAGAGCAAGGAGAGAAGAGAAAAAAATAACATTTCAGTTTGTGAATTGAAATATCAATAAAAATCAACAGAGTGTAAGAGGAGATAAAGAAAGGACCAGGGTGGGTGTCCAAGAGAGGGTGTCAGCCAGCAAGCCAATAAATCCAAACCCCCTGGGATGCCTATTGAAACAATGGAAGAAGGTAAGAAAGGCCCTGGGGGCACAGAGACTAAGAAAACACTCAACAAATACTCTGATCAATAGTGGCCCTTTAAATATTTGAAGACAGGGAGAAGAAGGCAATAAACACAAATCTGAGTTATTGTACCGTGTTGTGGTTACTATTATTTTCATGAAAAGAACGAAAAGAAGATGAAGCTGTGTACATAAATATGTTTTGTTTATCTGAAGGATCACCCTGAATTGTAGCAGGAATGTGGCTTTAATCTGGCCCCAAGGGATCCTTCTGCCTTGGCTCTGGAAAAAGATTGCAAAACAAAAGGAAAGGCAGGACTAAGAAGGTGTTGTTCTGCATGTTCCATAGGACAAATGTGTTTAAATATAAAGAGAATGAGGAAAGGAGGAAGGGTTTGGTTGCTCCTTTTGAGTCATGGGAAGAGGGAGGACAGGGAATGCAGTCAAACTGCCTGGTAAATACTGCTGAGAAAACTGTGCCTTTGAGCCCCCTTCCTCTCTAGAACTTGAAAGTGGAAGAACTCCCAGTACAGAACCAAAGGCAGAAGGGAAGTCGAGGTATTGTCACCATTCAGCATTCCCCTGTGACATGGTGCTGGAATTCTGCCAGTGCAGTTAAGGACAAGAAGGACCTCTTCTGTATGGTGAGACAGAGTAGGGATCCATCCTGAATTAGGTGAAGTGTCTAACAATGGTGAAAAGTCTGTGAGGCCAAAGCTGAAGGAAAAACTCGTATGCCGAGACAGCAAGGAGACAGAGAAAGAAAAACAGAAAAGACCACGAGGTCAATTTGCCCCGACCTACAAATTCCTTTGATAAAGAAGAACTGGTGCTAAGTGTCATGCAAGATGAATATGTATGAACTTATTGTGAAACTGTATGCATATGCATTTGGAAGGGGGATAAAAGGAGGTCTGAAATCCTCAGGGGTACGCATGCCCTTTTGGGGAGGCTTGCGTCCAGCGCGCGTCGTAATAAAAGCATACCGGGCTTTACAACTTTTACAAGTTGTGAAGTTTCTTCTTTTCTCCGCAAAACATTTTGGCGAGCCAAGGCAGGAGTTCTCTGTCCTTGCGGGGGCAGGGGGGATAGACGGACCTCCAAGGCGCGCCCCAGGATTTTTTCCTGGTGGGGCTCCGCTTGTCTCAACTTGCCACCTGCGAAGACAGACAACGACCCGCTGGCCTGCGGAGGAGAATACGGTATGTACTATGGGGCCCCAGGGGGGGAAGGAAGGAGAGAAAGGGAGTAAATCACCCAGAGACGTCTTGGTTCATGGGTTCAGCTGATAGAGCAGCTGTATTAGAGACGGAGTTCATCATTCTGAAAGAGCAGACCGCTAGCGGCTTTGGGGGTAAGCCGGGTGAACCCGTGTATGTGTGTATTGGGGATTCATAGTTCTGATAGAGCAGAACTGGTGAGCCCGTGTGTGTTTTGTTTGTGTGTGTGTGATGTCCGGACACTGTGTTGCTGTATGGTTAATGTGTGTGGTCAGTGCACTGTGTTTGTGATCGTGCAAGTGATAAGTGTATGGTGTATAAAAGAGAGTAAATCTACAGTGCCCTACAGTGCGGGGGGTCAGTACTCCCCGTGTTTGAAGCAGCCAAGTGAGGCCAGAGGCGCCGGCTGCAGCAGGCTGCGGGGGCAGGGAGAGAAGTGCCCCGCGGAGAAGCAAGTGGAGGAATGTCAGTGATGGTATTTATCATGTTTGAATGTAGTGATTTGTGTAGATTTGGTACATTTTAACCGTGAGTATGAGCTCAGAGAGTTCCTTTGCCTTGGATGTTTAGACTTCATCTCTAGACTGTGTGCTGTTATTTTGATTGTGTCCAGGAAAAATTGATTTGAGTAAATGCCGAATTATGGTGTGCTGTGTTGTGTCGAGAAAAGTGAGCACTTTGAGAAATATGCCCTTTCCCAGTGATTTTGTGTGGTGATTTTCTTCCGCTGCATTGTGGTAATTTGATTCTCAGATTGTATAGTGGTGTTTGTGGAGATTTTAAGATTTTGTTGCAACAAGAGTAGCATTTTACATAGGAGAACTATAGTACGGTGATTTATGTTTAACTTCGATAAAGTGAGTTAAAAGAATTCCAAGAATTCTCCCCCTCATAGTAATTCAAGCCTTGGCTCTAGTGAATTTGAGATAAAGGCGGGGGGAAGAGTGCGTGTGTCTGTGTCTGTGTCTGCGGGCATATCAGAGTTTCGGCTGTGACTAGCACAGCCTTTTTGCAAAGCAGCAAACAAGTGTAAGTAGACACAGTGCTTAATTAGATTGTGCAAGAAGAGAACTAGAAAAGACTGATCTTTTGTAAAACAGAGTTTATATAGAAGGGATGAATGAGATGAATTAGTTAATGAGACTTATGAGATTTATGAGACTTCGGTTGGTACTGCAGTAAGTCTTTACTGGAAACAATCCGCTGAAAGGATTTAAAGTTCTCTGTAACAAACAGAACAGCCTGCCTTTGTGAGCAATTTCGGGGAGCCTTTGGTACATCAAGAGGCTGGCACGCTGTGTGAGGTGACAGTGGCTGTGCCCTGGGCACAGGAGCAGCTCTGGCTGCCCTGTCTCCCCAGGGAACACGGGAATGGCCTGTGGGCAAAAGCTGGATGTGCAGGTATTATTGCAGTGCGGTGTTTATGAGAGACACTGATATTGCTGTTTTGCTGTTCCAATAAGTGTCAGGGTACACGCCCCGAGTGTAAATTAAAGGTTTCTGGTCAAGCGGATTCAGAACCTAAGGTCTTAGAGCTTGTGTGTGAGAATCACATCTGATACCTGCCACCTGGAGCTGTGTGTATAGGAGGAAAACTGAGAAACTACTGTGAAGGTCTGTAAAAAGGTTTGAATGGAAGCGAGATAGGGCAAGGAGAAATAAATAATGAGAACTGACCAGAGCAAACAGGTTCCTAAATTAGCCCCTTTTGGGAGGGGCTCACTGGGAGGAGGTTGCCAGTAAGAGCAGCTCAGAAAAAAAAAGATTTATAGTGCTTCATTGGTGTTAGTACTGTTTTATAATAGGAAGATAAATGGGATAGTTTTTGTATGCTGAAATGTCTTTTGTTTTAAGAAATCACCCAGAATGACAAAGAGACTGTGAGATCAGACCGCTCTCTGGTCTTGGCCCTTGAAAAGGAAAACAAGGCAAAGAGAAAGCAAATCAAACATGTTGTTCAGCATGCAGCATAAGATAGAAACATATGAAATCAGGCAAGGATTATCACGCTGAAATGCGAAGCAATCACAGTTCGCAAAATGAGTACATATGATTTGTTAAAGGCTTCCTCCCAAGGTAAGGGAGGAGGGGTAAAGGTGACCTCCCCAAAAGGGAAGAATTTTTGTCGGCACAAGGGTCATGTGTTCAGTTTTAAATAAAGCTTTAGTACCTGTGGAGAATGTTTATGTTGTAGTGTGGGGAATGAACAACTGGCCAGTCTGAGAAGGCATACTTTTGCAAACCTTTAAAGTAACATGTGTACTGTGTGTACCTAAAAGCTTTTGTACAATTCGCTCAATTTGCTAAACATTCTCAAATGAGAAACGTTCCTCTGGAGGCAAATAATATAAAGATGTTAGGCTTAATATTAACAGACACTGAAATTAAGAAAGATATTAGTAAGGAGATATTAGAATAAGTAAATAAGTATTTTCAAGGGTATGGGCCTCTGCTGCACCAGGGAGAGTGAAAGATGCTCCCCCATCAAGCTTAATGAAAGAACACAACCAGTGAGAACTGAGTAGTACCCTCAAAAGGAAGGTAAGGAAGGAATCAGTCCAATAACTGATAGTACTGGATTACTGGATTAAGGGCTGTCAATAAGATAACACAGAATTTGTACCCTGTGGTAGCAAATCCATAGACCTTACTAACTTCTTTAACACCTGAGCTAACCTGGTTCACTGTTTTAGGCCTAAGAGATGCCTTCTTTTGCCTCCCTATCCACGAAGCCAGCCAGAACATTTTGCATTCAAACACAAGCTCACATAGTCCATGTGCCTGGAGGCTTCAAAATTCTCCACTCCGAGTGGAGAACAGCTTGCAAAGACCCAGAGTCCCAGGAAGCTCCACAAGAGGAAAGGAGGCTGTTGCAGTACATGGATGATCTTCTAGTAGCCACTCGGACGAGGGAAGCGAGAGAAGCCTGGACGGTAAGCCTTTTGAATTTCCTAGGACTCCAAGGACGCAGAGTCTCAAAGAAAAAGGCACAGGTAGTGAAACAGAAGGTAATCTACCTGGAGTAAGAAGTGAGTGCTGAGCAGCAGACTTTAAGGCAGGGAAGCCTTATGCCAAACCCTGAACCCCAGACAACGAAAGAACTCCAAACCTTCTTAGGCATGGCAGTGTAGTGCCAGCTGTGGGTTCATAATTATGGACTGTTTGCCAGACCCCTCTGTGCTCTTATTGCCAATGGGAACTGAGATCTCCAGTGGACAAGAGACGCCACACGGGCCTTTCACCAGCTAGAGAGTCCCCCTCATGTCGGCTCCAGCTTTGAAACTTCCAGATGTAAGTAAAGCATTCTTTCTATTTTTCCACGCAAGGAATTGCCCTGGGAATATTGGCTCAAGACTTGGGTCCATACCAGAGGGCAGTTGCTTACTTCTCTAAGCAACTAGATGCAACAGCCAAAGGATGGCCAGGTTGCCTCAGAGCTGTAGCAGCAGTTGTGCTGAACATTCAAGAGGCACACAAGTTTACCCTAAGACAAAAATGACTGTGCTAGTGGCCCACACAGTGTCCGCAGTACTAGAAGTAAAGAGTGGCCACTAGTTTTCACCAGAGAAGTTTCTGAAATACCAGGCCACCATAGTAGAGCAAAATGATGTAGAGATAGTGGTGACTAATATTGTCAACCCAGCTTCTTTTCTCAGTAGAATCAAGGAGAAGCAGTACACCACGATTGCCTAGAGACCACTGAAGTTACGTACTCCAGCTGCCCAGACTTAAAGGACAGTCCTCCGGATGATGCAGAGACCTGGCTCACTGACAAGAAAGCGACATTGCAAAGTTCACAGTGACTACCTGCAGAGAAGTAATAAAGTCTAGACCCTTACCAACAGGTACCTCTGCACAAGAAATGCATAGACCCATGCCTTAGAAACAGCAAAAGGCATTCAGAGTTGTGCATGCACATAGAGCCATCTGGAAGGAGAGGGGACTGCTGACCTCACAGGGAAAGAAGAGACAATCCAGCTGCTGGAAGCAGTTCAGCTACCTGAAAAGGCATATTAAAGCACACCAGAGAGTGAGCTTAAAATTAGAAGAAAGAAATGAACTAGCAGATAGAGAAGCAAAGAAAGCAGCAAAAAGTGAAATACAGATTTTCCTCAAAAGTAAGCCATAATACAATAATACTAATCAAAAGAGACGTACAACTGCAAGGGGTGGGCTACCATTGAAAGAGAGCTAGTAATCCCTTCCCATTTTCGTGGTTACTAGTGAAAGAAGGGCACTAGAAAACACATTAGGGCCTAACTACTTAACCTTTTATAGAGTGTGGCTCCTTTCTCAAAATGACCAAGGCTGCGAGTGATACAGAGTGCATTGAAATGAAGTGTTGACTTTGAAGTAGTAATTCCCACAGGCTTTCTAGAACACACATCTGATTGAAAGAATTGTTGTATCATTGTCAGGAATTTATATGCCACTATCACTCAGGTGAGCTGATGATGTGATCCTTGCCTCCAGACTAACCTCAAAATATCCCCCCAAGCCAAAACTCGGTCAGACTGGGAGAGGCCATGGGCCTGTACAGCAGCGGCAAATCAACTTTTCAGAACTCCCAAGGAAAGGGAGGTATCAGTATTTACTGGTATTAATAGATACATTTTCAAAGTAGCCAGAAACATTCCCCACCAGAACTGTCAAAGCTCAAGAGGTGACCAGATCATTTTTACAAGAGATAATACCACGCTTCAGAGTTCCAGCCACAATATCCTCAGATAAAGAATCACCTTTCATTTCCAAAATAGTGCAACAGATTAGTAGCCATCTGAGCACAGATTAAGAACTTCACACACCATACCGCCCCCAATCAAGCAGCCAAAGAGAGAGAATGAATCATTTGATTAAGCAGCAAATCATAAGACTGGGGCAAGAAGATCTTCCACTAACACTATTGCAAATTCAAACTAAACCTTTTGAGCTAAAGGAATGCTGAATCCTTTTGGAATGCCTTATAGAAGACCATATAGAATACAAGAGTAATGTCCAGAATGTCCACTTACATAGTAGCATTAAGCAAACAGCTCAGAGAAATTGAGAAACATGTAGCTGGAACTCAGAGCAGAGAGTTAGATAGCCTAGAGTTGATGTATATGTTAAGTCTCTTACAGAGAAGACTTCAAAACCATAGTGGGAGAGACCACTGCAAGTACCTCTCACCACCTTCACTGCAATCAAAATCAAGGAGCAGAATGCCTGGATCCATCACTCTCGAGTGAAGAAAGCCCAGAAGCCCCTTCAAGAGTGACACCAAGAGACAATGAACTGAGACTAAAACTTACTCAAGAAAAATGAGTATATTGCAGTCGGGAGTAGCTCATACTTTAGTGTACAGAATTGTTTAGTATAGAATTATAACTGAAGTTTTAGAACTAGAAAGTACCTCTACCCAAAGCAATGCTGAATAGCCTTAGTCCCTAGCATTTAATCAGTATACTGGATCCATGGGAAAACCTTCTGAGATAAAAAATTTAAACATATCTACTGTAGTAATCCACGAGAATCAAGTATGTAAAGAGTAAGAATAGCAAGAACAAGAACTGTGAACACTTCAAAGAATCTGAGGAGAAGAAATCAAAATAAAGTGCTTAGTCATCAATAAGATAGCTTATGAGAGACCAGATGTAATTAGTGTCTGAACCTCCTCTAGTGTATATAAACACCAAGAAGTCTGTGATAACCTAAGTGAATCAGACTGTTAGTGTAATTTCACCCTGATACAGCCTGTAGAAGTGACCTGCCTTTGAGCTCGAGTTACTGTCAGACTTTCATTTGAATTCAAAGTAGACACTGCACTTTTTACCACAGCGAAACCTAATATAGCTGTCCCTTTTCCTACTGAGATTTAGATCAGTAATTGTCCCAGTCTGAAGCAGTTAGATTCTGCTTAAAAGAAGTAAAGAGAGAGACCCTCTCAGAGCTCAGCAGCAAGCTGTAAGATTTTGAGCATCGCTTTTGTGCTGAGTGTTTCAAGTAGCAGAAACCTGATCCCAGTTTCTTCTGAAGCACTGCAATGAATTTAGACTTTTCTCTCAAGATTTCCCCTCCATTATCTTCTGCCCTGAACACAGTCCACAGCTTGATCTTAGCTAAGGAGCAAAGTAAGTAAAGTTTTGTAGACCAGGAGAGACATTCCTGCTTGCCACACATCTGAGAAATCAAGTGCTTTAGAGAGAGAGAGAGAAGTTAGATTCCCTGAAGGCTCTACATTTCAGAACAAACATCTGCCTCAAGCATGACCTAAACCTCTGTCAGATACACTTGTGAAGTGTGTCTGAATTTGCAGTGTGAGCCCAGCACATCCCTCTGGCAAGGAGAGATGGTCATAGACAGAAAGCAGTTCCTGTTCCCCATAACAAACATCTAACTGGCATATTAGAAACAAGATTAAGAGTTTTAAATAAAATTAATTCAGAAATACTGATGAATAAACTGGCTGCTGCAGCAAGTAGCCTAACAAAATTAAAGCAGCCTTTATAGTAATCTCTATTGGCATTAAGAACTAGCCAGTGACAAATTTCAAAAGTACTGCCA
This sequence comes from Zonotrichia albicollis, assembly GCF_047830755.1. Taxonomy (NCBI): domain Eukaryota; kingdom Metazoa; phylum Chordata; class Aves; order Passeriformes; family Passerellidae; genus Zonotrichia; species Zonotrichia albicollis. Next base: position 4,916,573 of record NW_027428460.1, on the reverse strand, counting down.
AAGTAAAGAAGTATGAAGAAGCTGAAGACCAAGACCACAAATTGATAGTAGAAGCATTTAGTATAGTTCAAGATAATGTGTCTTTAGCTTTCAGTTGTATACAAGCACAGTTATAAATACAAGCAACAGCAACTCTGATCATATAAGAAAGAAGTGAAAGTAATTTTCCAGCTGAAATTCAGAAAATTGAGTGAGATAATGCAATTAATTTTGAAAAAAAGTTTCAATCCTAGTAGACTATAATGAATTTCACCTATGATCCTGTTTCTAATGTGGCCACTGCCTTTGTGCTTACCATATGTAATGCCACTGTTTATGTTATCCATCCCATCATTGCCCTAAGATTAAACCATGAAAAAACAATACTCTATCCTTCAGAACATAGAGTGTGAGCACGAAAAAATAAATAAAAAGTAGCAGAGAGTAAACTTAGAATCCTGCATTACTAGAGAACAAATGAGATTCATTTGTGAAAGCAATACTGCTAATGCCCAGAATGTGTTTAGACACTGAACAGAGTATTTGCCACTTTGAAATTCATCCAGTCACTGACCAGAAAACTGTGCTCGTATATACTAGAACGAAGTATATGCTTGAGAACTGCTTGTGCTGCTGTACAAATTAATAGCAATGATGTTATTCTGTCTAGTAGAAACCATTCTAATCTCTGTATTTGTAATTTTGTTAAGATTATTGAGTGTGATTTTTCGTATTTAGTACCAGTAACATCCCACCAGCTGATTACAGCCAATTACACAGTGTATCACAGACTACCACCTACCCCTATTTAAGTGAACCTTACATTAGTAAAACAGTTAATTAAACACCAAGACCCATTAGAAGTCTTAAAAGAAATCCAAGAAAGTAGAAAAAAAACCTTAATTACTGTCCAACATGATACAAAGAAAATAACCCAGAGTTCTACAAAGAATAAAATAAAATATAGATCATCACTAGTGAGATGTAATCTTTAAGTAGTCACCAACTGCAAATAGAATCTTTAATGAGTTGTGCCACCCTATTGTAGTTTTACTAATATAAGTCGAAATAAGCTTAAGATTATCTATTACATTGTTAATTTGGAACTAGAGAATACTACAACGAATAGCTGTACTAGCCTCTTTATCAAACGTACATAGTGAAACATTAAAAGACACTTATTGTCGTAGAAATTTTCCTTATGTAAAAGAATTTACTTATTTCCTAGGAAAGGGGGGAATGAGACAGAGTAAGGATCCATCCAGAACTAGGTGAAGTCTCTGGGAGAGGTGAAGGGTCTGTGGAGCTAAAGCTGAAGGAGAGGCCGCATTCCAGAGACAGCAAGGAGACAGAGAAAGAAAAACAGAAAAACCACGAGGTCAATCTGCCCCTGACCTAAGAATTCCTCCGATAAAGAAGAATTAGTGCTAAGTGTCATGCAAGATGAATATGTATGAACTTATTGTGAAACTGTATGCATATGCATTTAGAAGAGAGATAAAAAGACGTCTGAAATCTTCAAAGGTACGCATGCCCTTTTGGAGAGTCTTGCGTCCGGCGCGCGTCGTAATAAAGCATACCGGGCTTTACAACTTTTACAAGTTGTGAGGTTTCTTCTTTTCTCCGCAAAACACCCTGCAAATGCCACAAATGCAGGAACAGCTTCATCCCAGCACCACTCCAGCTTCATCCCCCATAGGAGGGCCCACATTGGGAAGAGCCCTGGTCATCCGTTTTCCCTGTCATCCATCTGGGAAGACACCTGTCCCTTTACCTGCCCTTGCCAAAGACATGATGTGTGATGGAAGAACATGAGAGTCTGGCCATGGCCATGTCATTACATTTACTCCCACCTCAGGTCATTGCCAGGGGCAGGAAAGGGACTCTCTCTCTCTCCCTCTGAGGAGAAGGGTGTCCTTTCCAGGCAGGGGAAATGCATGGCCAGGAAGAGCCTGTTGTTGATATATTAGTTTTCCCTGTAAACAGTTTTTCTTATCTCTTCTGTTATCAATACTATTTCTGTTTCTGTTTGTTCCTTATCTCGTTGCTGTTCCCAATAAATTGTTCTTATCCCAGCCCGGGATCTTTGCCTTTTGTGCTTTCCATGGGAGGCAGAAGGGCAGCGAGGGCAGTGCGGTTTTAGCAGGAGCAGGAAATTGGGGAATCCCATCCCTGAACCCCGGCCCATGGAAACCGAGCATCCCAGCTGGTCCCAGCCCTGGTGGCCGTGGCAACAGCCTTGGGAGTAGGTCCCTGGCTGGGGCTGTGGGAACCTCTTCCCTCTGGTGCCCAAGGACAGGAGTGGAGGGAACGGCTGCAGCTGAGTCGGGGCAGGCTCAGGTTGGATGTCAGGAAAAGGTTTTTGCCCAGAGGCTGCTGGGGCCCTGCCCAGGCTCCCCAGGGAAGGGTCCCAGCTCCAGGGCTCTCTGAGCTCCAGCAGTGTTTGGACAGCGCTGCCAGGCCCAGGCTGGCATTGTTGTGGTGTCCTGTGCAGGGCCAGCAGTTGGACTGGAGGATCCTGATGGGTCTCTCCCAGCTCAGCCAGTTCTGTGGTTCTGGGATCCCATGAGCCTGGGGATGGGACTGCCAATGGTTGCCATGGCAACGGGATCTGGCTGCAGGCCTGAGCTGGTTTCCCTGGCAACCACCCCTGGCATGGGGTCTCCATGGAGCTGCTGAGGGACTGAGCACAGCAACAGGGGGCTGGGGATGGTTGCTAAGGGAACCAACCATAGCAACAGTGGGCTGCTGATGGCTGCCGTGGAAACTGACCATAGCAACAGGGTCCTGGTAATGGTTGCTGTGGAAACTGAACAGAACAACAGGGGGCTGGTGATGGTTGCCTGCTAAGGATCAGATTTGTCACAGGCCCTCAGAGAGGTTCCATGGGGACTTTCCAAGAGCCTCCAGGCTGTTCCAGAGCTGGAATGCCACAGGCAGAGACAGGGGCCCCATGGAGATCTCCCAGGCCTTTCTCGGGATGTTAAAGAGCCCTGTGGTCAGAGGCAGTCACAGCCATTCCATGGTTGCTGTAGTGTGTTCTTAAGTTTGTCAGTTTGCTCCCCCATTTTCTGTATTGAATGGTTTCTTCCTTCCCTGTTAGTTCCCGCCGCTGCTACCCTGTCAGTTAGGTTGCTATGGAAACCTCGCTGTTCTTAGTTGCCGATATGTAATTGCTCCTCCCCTGGTTTCCCTTATAAGTGAAAGTTGTCTCCTCCCTGGGTTAAGTCAATCACCCCCTTCTCCTCCCAGGTTTCGAGAATTTTCTTTTCTCTGGGAGTTATGGTTCGCTGTAGCCCTGGAGCCCCTCCTATGCTTCATAACAGTTGGTTACTTTGGTATATCAATTATGTTTTGCACCTCCAAATATGTATTACTATTGGTTAGCCGGGTTTCCCTGCCTTTTTACCCCCTTTTCCCTTAAAACCCTCTCCTGCCCCCTGTTCTGGGCCATTTGCTGGGTGGTTCCCCTCCTCGTTGGTGCTTCTGTAATAAACCAACAGTTTACCCCCAGCAAGTGGTCGCCTCCTAATTCGTCTCACACCGCGCCGCTCTGAGCTATCAGCCAGCTCAGCCCGAGGACAAGACGCCGAGGGGGGCTGGCTTCAGATGCGCAGGGGCACCGGCCTTCGCCCCTCACCAGCTAGCCAGATCCAGGGCCGTGTATGCCCGCGCGCCAGTGTTGGCGACCAACGTTGGGGCTGGAATAGTGGATAGCTGACCACGAAACAGACCCCTCGGAGTGGACTTTTTAGTTCCAGTGGACGCCGCACTACCCCAGGTGGGAGCAGGCTCCGTTTTAGGACCGGCACTCCCGCGGGATCGGGATCGGGAATCCTCGCATCCAGAGAGGACGATTCCGGAGACGGATTCCTCCACCTGATTCATCGTTTGCTGCTTCCACTGGATTGGTAAGGTCGGGCCCTGCTTTGGGGACCTTTCCGACTTTCCCCCTTGCCTTTTTAAAATTTCCCTGGGAGTGCATGCCCTGCCTTGGGGACCCACCCTCCCACCCTCTTTCCTTGAATTTTTTTTTCCTTTTACTGAAGCCCCAGACTTGGGGACAGTAGGGGGAGCAGGGGCTGTGGAAAGTGGCTTGTTGTTTCAGTTTCTGTTGTTTTCAGGCGGGGGGTTGTACCATCAGAGGAATTTTCCCCCTTTCTAGTATCAGCAGTTCCTGTGCTAGAAAGGCACTATGGGTGCTAGTTTGGGAAAATCCCAGAAGGAGGTTTACTATATTGTTAAGGGTTTACTGCTTGGAGGTGGCCAGAAGGCCCCCAAGCAAGAATTAAAATTTTTAACTAAGTGGGTCTTCTCTAAGTTCCCTGAAATTTCCCCAGAACTTGCAAAACAGCCACGACTTTGGGCAGCCGTTTTGGCAAAATTAGAAGAAGCAGTAAATTCCGGGGAGACAAAATTAGCGACCGTGGCATTTTGGGTGAACAGAGTGCTCACAACACTCTCCTCGTCCGGGGAACTGAAGAAAAGCCCTGCTCATCCCCCTTCCCCGTGTTCGGCTCCCATTACCCCACAACCCTCGGTGACATCCCAGGGCACCTTGAGCTGCAAAGGCACCGATCTGTCACAGGCACTCATGGGGGCTCCTTTGTGACATCCCAGGAGTCCCCAGGCTGCCAAAGAGCTGGGATGTCCCAGACACTCACAGGGGTTCCTGTCATGTGTACAGTGGGAGCTTCAGGAAAAATCTTTATTTCTTTATTGGAAAAACTCCTGCTAAATCATGAGGTGGAGAAATGACACTGAACAGCCACCATGGATCCTCAAACCCCTGCAGGACCCCTAGACTTCTCAAATTTTTTCAAAGAGAGGAGACTGGGAGTGGCTGGATCCAATCCCAGCCCCAGACTTTGTCAAAGGTGTAAAGGATTGGACAGATGGAATTGAACCTTTAACCCGATTTGTCCCACAGAATTAATGATGGAATACCCAATAGATTTATATAAATATTACTCTGATTGATTCTAACCATGATTAGAAGAAAGAACTTAACCAGAGTTATTTCCTCCACAGTTCAGGAGCTATAACAATTATTAGAATATAGTGCTCTAGCCAGCAATTTTGAAGTCAGCAGGGCCTCGCTGGAGTTGTTGGAGCCCATTGCAGGCAGAGCCTCCTGCTCCAGCAGGAACTGCCTTTCCTGTGCCATGAGCAGGGCAGGTCCCGCTGCAGGAAAAGCCCCAGGCCAGCCCCAGCACAGGGAAGGCCTCGGGCACAAGGGCAGAGTGCCGTGCTGGGAGCTGTGCCAGGGAGAGCCTGAGGCACCAAAGGCACCTTGGCAGCAGCAGCTGCTTGCAGGCCATGGCCAGAAGCCTCCCTTGGCAGCCCGGCCTGGCGGCCACCCCTGCAGAGCTGCTGCCTCAGGGCTCATTCCTGGCTGGGCTCTGAAAAGCCACTTCTGCTCCAGGAGCCTGACTGGGAAGCCATTGGCCCCAGCACCCTGGGGACAAGATATTAATGACAAAACTCTTCATGGCAGCAGAGCCAAGGCAGGGGCAGAGGAAAGGGGAGAGCCAGGCCCAGGGGACAGGGCTGCCATGGTGATGGCTGTGAGGCCACTGCCCCTGCAGCAGCCTGGCTACCCTCAGCAGAAATTCTGGCCAGAAGCCTTGTGAGGGCACCCAGCACATCAGAGAACCCACAGAAGAGGAATTCTGTCCCTGGGGATGAGAGGGTTTCACTGGGTCAGGCTGCACAAAGTTCCTGCTCCTAGAATGGGAATTCCTGTGATGGGAAATCCACTTCTCTGGAATAACTGTTGCAGTTTTGTGCCATTCTTATAATTGTAAAATATTTCCTCCTTCTTACAAATGTAAATCCACCCTCATTCAGTTTAAAGATATTGACCTTTCTTCCGTCACTGCAAGATTTGGGAGAAAATAACTTTGATCACTATTTTTCCATTTTCACAGACTTTGGAGAGGACACAAAATCTTCCAGGATGGAGGCCTCATCACATAACCAGGATGTAGAAGCTGATAGCCCTGGGGTCAGTGGGGCAGAGACTGAGGACAGAACAGGAGTAGCCTGGGAGGCATGGAAGGGTGAGATTCTGGAGCTTTTCTTCATAGAGGATATAAGCATGAGAAGAAAAAAATGGCACCAAGGGCAGCTGGGGAGGCCCAGACTGAACACCATAGGTCATAGGGACCTTCCCACTGTTTGTTGACTAAATTCCACACCCGAACCTTCGCTCGGGGCTGATGTGCGTCGTCTGCAGCCTGCAACAAGAGATGGTGATTTAAAATGACAGGATTATTTGAGTTCTGTGGCACAGTGAGATGACTGATTGTGCACAAAGCTTTTGCCAACCGACTGTGCGGGGTTTCACCCTGCATTCCCCGTTTTTGTAGAACCTGCTTCAGAGTACCATGAGCGCATTCTACAAGAGCTTTACCAGTTGGAGAATGAGGGATACCAAACTTGTGCAAGACACCCCACAACTGCAGGAACTGCCACACCTTTTGTGATGCGTAAGCAGGACCATTGTCGGTTTTCACAGCAGAACATATGCCCAGAACAGCAAAGGCCTGCCTCCAGTGGGCAAGGACATCACGGGCCTTCTCCCCAGTGTGAGCCGAAGCCCACATCGCAGAGGAGAACGTGTCCAGAGTGACATGCACATACTTGAGCTGGCCAAACTCGGCAATCTGGGTGACATCGGTCTGCCGAAGCTCCAAGGCCCTAAGACCTCTGGGGTTTACCCCTGCCAGCAAAGGCAGAGCAAGTGCATGGCAGTCATCACATGACTCGACAATGTCACCAGCCTCAGTTGGCGTCAGCTGAAACTGCTTCTGCAGGGTATGTGCATTCTGGTGGAAAAACCCACAGGATGCCTTGGACTGCACGAGTGTATCAGGCTGAGGCGCTACCACCGCTGGGTTAGCCAACTTGTCAGCCCTCGCGTTACCTTCTACTATAAAAACTGGCAAATCGGTGTGACTCCTCACATGCAGAACATAAAATGGATGAACTCGGGCCTGAATGGCACACCACAAGGTCTTCAGTAAATGAAACAAGGCAGGATTACTGACCTCCTTCAAAACCGAATGTGCGACCCAACCGCTGTGCGATGTCAGCCACATAGGCGGAATCCGTGACCAAGTTGAAAGGTTCCTGGGAAAATTTCTCAAATGCCATGACAGCAGCCCTCAGTTCAACCAATTGGGCTGACCCATCCTCATGGCCTTCCAGAACCTGCCACTCAGATCCATCCCTCCAGGTGACAATGGCCTTTCCCGTTCTCCCTGAACTGTCAGTGAAGACGGTGGGTCCTTGCACGGGTTCCTGACTATTCTTGGGCCGCAAAGAAATCTGTGTGGATTTTGCCATATGCAACAGCCAATGGCTGGGCACATGATAAGTGATCTGCCCTGAAAAATTTTCCAGAGCACTCTGCAGGGACACACTGTTTGCAAAGCTCCAGTCAAAATCCTTCCGTTGTACCGGGAGTATGATCTCTGCAGGATCCGCACCCATCAATTGCAAACACTGTTGTCGGCATTTGATTATCAAGCGAGCAATTAGCTCAAACAATGTAGTTGCCGTCTTCTGCGGCTGATGGGGCAGGAAAACCCATTCCAGAACGTGCAAGGAATCAGACCATTTGTCACTCCATTGACCAATGATACCTGTGGGATGCAAATCTGGAGTGGTGATGAACACAGTGACATACACGGAGGGATCAATGTGATAAACCTGACAAGCCGAAACAGCTTGCTGAACCACCTCCAATGCCTTACACGCCTCAGGGGTCAGTGTGCGAGGCGACTTTAGATCAGAGTCTCCTTTCAACAAATCATACAGAGGAGACAGCTGTGCATTGGCTAATCCCAAATACGGACGTAACCAAGTGATGACATCTACCAATTTCTGAGCATCATTCAGTGTCTTCACAGAATGCACAAATTGCACCTCCTGGTGACAGATTGTCCATTCCAGAATCTTGACCCCCATGTACTTCCAAGGTGGTTTCTGTTGGACCTTTTCTGGAGCCACCTGCAGTCCATGAGCATGCAAAGCATCGAGCAACCGAGGCTGAATCCTCAGCAGCTCATCCTGGGTGGATGCGGCCACCAAAATGTCGTCCATATAATGATACAGACGCGCATCAGGAAACTGCTTGCGAACTCCAGACAAGGCACGGGCCACATACCATTGGCATATGGCAGGAGAATTACGCATGCCCTGAGGCAACGTCCCCCATTGATATCTCTGTGCAGGCTCAGCCTCGTTAATTGCTGGCACCGAGAAGGCAAACTTCGGTCTATCATCGGGATGCAAAGGAATCGAAAAGAAACAATCCTTCAGATCCACAATGAGGACCGGCCAGCCTGCAGGAAGCATGGTAGGTGATGGCATGCCCGCCTGCAATGGTCCCATGCTTTCCATCACGGCATTGACCTTCCGGAGGTCTTGCAACAACCTCCATTTCCCAGACTTCTTTCTGATACAGAAGACAGGAGTATTCCAAGGACTGTTAGAAGGCTCCAGATGACCCTGGTCCAACTGCTCCTGCACCAAATTACGAAGGGCGACTAATTTATCATCAGGGAGGGACCACTGCTTCTCCCAAACGGGTTTGTCCACCAGCCACCGTATAGGAGGCGTAGGACACTCTGCGCCCTTCACTGCAGTGGCCCCATTTAAAAATCCATCCCGATACACACCCCCCAGGCAGACAGAACATCCCTCCCCCAGAGGTTGGCAGGAGTGGAAGTAACATGAGGCCTAACCCAGGCCATCTGTCCCTCTGAGTTCGTGACCAGCATGGGCTGCTGGGCCACGTAACATTGCGCCGTCCCTCCCAGGCCCGCGACAGATGTCCCCACTGGATCCAGGGGCCACTCTGAGGGCAGGTGGCAAGGGAGAGAACAGTGACGTCAGCACCGCTGTCGAGAAGCTCGCGGAGGTGGATTTCCGACAGTGTCCCACCAGGAACGGACAGGGTACACAGCATCTCGGGATGGTCCTTGGTCAGGACAGCAGTCCAATGAACCTGAGGCGGCCCGGTGGATCCAAAACCACCAGCTCCACATGACCGGTCAGCTGTCCTGCAAACAGAAGACTTAAAAGGCACAAGTTGAGCAAGTCGCGTCCCTTTTGGGATTGTGACAGGGGGAGTGGGTGTGGAGACCATGGCACAAATCTGCCCTGTGAAATCTGCATCAATGAGCCCCAGGTGCACAATGAGGCCCTGAAGGGTGGCACTGGACCTCCCCATAAGGAGAGCACTCATGCCCCCACCCAAGGGACCAAAGGCATCCAGGGGAACCTTGCGTATCTCAGACGAGTCTAAGACAATTGTTGCTGCGGTGCAGACATCCACACCTGCTGATCCACGGGTGCTGGCTGCAAGCCGGCAAAGGAGACCTCCATCGGCACCTGGGTCTGGAGGGAAGCTTGTGTCTGAGCACGCCCCTCCTGCTGCGCACTCCGCTTCACGTTTCCCGAGTCCAGTAAAGCCTGGCCATTAACATGAACAGTCACCTTACAAACGTTAGACATGTGATTCGGCCTACCACACCAACCGCACAGGAACATGGGGAATTTGACCTTCTGCACCTTCTTCCCCCGCTTCCTGCTGGCCTGCGCATTCCCCTGCTGTGGCCGCCCGCCCTGCAGTGCTGCCCAGACCGGCTGCACAGCGGCAGCCACAGCAGCCAACTTCTGACGTGAGGGAATGATGTTTGCACAGGCTTCTGCCATCACCCAAATACTAGGATCACCAGGCATAGCCGCTATAACCTTATTACAGGCTTCATTACAATTGCACTTGACAAGGTGTGCAATCGTAACTTCACTCACCACAGGATCAGGCACCTGCCTCTCCACGGACGCAATCAACCTTCCCACAAATACCATAAAAGGCTCATCATCCCCCTGGAAAACGGTTGAAAACGGCTGCTTCGGAGCAGCCATTTCTAGGGTCTGCACAATCGCCCCTATGCCCAGCGTTTTGCATTGCTGAAGCACAAGGGGATCGTATCCAACCTGCCCCTTACCATCCTCATAACGCTCTGTCCCCATCAGCATGTCAGCAACAACTCCACACCTGGGGTCCTCCGGCGCCAGCGCAGCATTCCGCCTCACCGCTTGGGCCACCAGACGAGACCACTTGGTCTCAAAAACACCAAATTGCACAGGGTCAAAAAGAGAATGTGCCACACAACGGACATTGTGAGGTGTCAGCATGTCCCTAGCAAGTCTCCGAAGAATGTGCATAACCTCAGCAGACCCCAAACCATGCTGAGCAACCGCTTCACGGAGTTCCTTCTCCAGCTTATATGCAAGGTGTTCATAGGTGTTATGAGTGACGCCCCTGAGCACAGGGAAAGCCTGGGGACCCCCTGGCAAAGCCACCGCACCTGCTGTGTCCCGAGCCTTGGGCCCCCCAGAGACAAGAGGGAGTGACTGACCAGGAGCCGGGGCAACACCACTCGTCCCTGCGCCCCCTGCAGCACCGGCAGAGCCAAAGGAATCCGCCCCGCGACCCTGCAGATGCCGTGAGGAGAGATGTTCATTTATCTCGTCGGTCTTGGTTTTTGCCTCTGGCCAGAAACGTTCAGCGTACCTTGGACGCACGGTCACCTGGCACGCAGGAAGCGTCCAAAGACCTGACGAGAAAGCGCCATGGCCCCGGGCACCCACCGGCCTCCCGCCGGCCGTGTCAGTAGTTGCACTAAAGGTAAACACCCCAGTCCCCTGCTGCGCTGCAGCCCCGCCATGGGTCACCTCGGCGGCCGCAGCTGCCGGCACGGCCCGCAAATCTGGCACGGCGCCGGACGAAACCGGCGCGGCCAAGGACGAGACCGGTGCGAGGCCCCCATCCCCCGATAAGGGGGCAGGCTGGGATGCTGAGGGAGGCACGGCCCGCGGAGCCGCGTCACTGCGGGGCGGCACAAGGGAGCCGGGTACGCCCCCTATGAGAGTCCGTCCCAAGCCGCAAGGTCCCGCAGCGGGCACCGCCCCCACCGAGCGGAGAGGGACGGGCCTCCCGCCCACCGGAGCGGGGCCGGGCGGAGCACCGACCGACGCCCCGCCCCCGGCTGCCTCCACCGGCTGCGCATGCCCAGCAGGCTGCGCGGACCCAGAGGCGTGCAACGTCCCGCCCCCGATTGCCTCCACCGACTGCGCATGCCCAGCAGGCTGCACAGTCCCGGAGGAGGGCGAATTCGCTCCCCCCGCTGAGGAACCCGACTCGGGGGCGGGAGAGCCCACCCCCACTGCGCTCAGGGGAACGTGGTGGACACACCGCAGTTCGGACAACAAGTCGTCACCGCAGCAGCCTCAAGTCGGGGCGGAGGTTGACCCTTAAAGGCCGGGAAGGCACACAGAGAGGGCAACCCGTTCCCCGCCCCGCCACCCGCACAGGGCGAGGCAGAACGAGGACGGTATTCACAGAGAGCCTGTATTCACAGAGAGCCCCCCGGACCTGGGACCAGCTGGCTGTGAGCCCAATCCACCCCGGGCGAACCATGGCCACTCCCCAGCACACCGTCGTGGGGCGGGGAGGGGGGACTCCACATCACACAGGAGCTCAATCTCCTCATCCACATCCGAGATAGAAGGGCTTCCCTGGGAACTCCGAGGGGTACAAGAACCACACCCCCGCCAAAGCTCCTCACATTTCTTCCACTGCACCAGCAGCGGTCCCACGTCCACACTGCAATCATCAAAGAGGGCCTCCATGAGGTGGACCCCCAGGAGAGACCACTCCTGCTTATCGAACGCCTTCGCAGGGTCCGAAAAAAACCCTCGCTCTCGGGCCCACAGAAGCATTCTCTCCAAATCATCCCAGGAAACAGACACCTGTTTACACTCCAGGACCCCCCTCCAGAGATCCAAAATGAGGGAATCATCCTGGAAAACCACAGAGGCTTCCATTGCCCCAAGAAGAGCAGGCAAAACACCAAAAAGAGGGGGAGAAAATGTCACCAATCTCGCAATCTGCTGTCCATGTCTCAGCCTTGGCTGCAATACACTTCGGCGGTCACCAGATGTCGCTGAAGGACACGAGAGAACACAAGCACACCACCACTCAAGGTGAAGGGAAAAAAAGGGAAGTTTTATTCTCTGACTCCAATATTTATAGTTTTACAAAAGTGACAGTGGATTGGAAGGTGACTTTGACATCTCTGCAATGACACTGGTCAAACCAACAGTCCATCAACTCTCTTCTCCTCCATAAAGGAATGAAAAACAATGAGTTATTTACAGAAAGTGTGTGAAAGAATTCACTACAAGAATGTCAACATCAGAAGGCTTAGAAAATCTTAAAAAACCAGGGTGACATTTAAAACTTCTATTTTTTCTACATCTTAAATTCTAGAAGGTGAAACTTTAGTCCAATTAGCTTAATATGCCTGTGCTTTATATTATAAATCTGCAATCTCGCTTGTGCGCCTAAGTTTGGAAGCCCTTTCCAAGGTCTCAGCCCAAATCCTGTGTTTAACTCTAGGCCTTGGCTAACAGGCCCAAAGATCTGAGAAGCCCCTGCATTTTAGTTTCCAACAACACTGATGCTGTCAGTTCCAGAGTGCCCAGGATGCATGTTGCAAGTCAACTCTGTCAGGATCAAGGCGGCTGCCAGGGGGCTGCTTGTGGCTGTGGGAATCCATAAAGTTAGAGGGTTTTTAGGAAATGGTTAAAGAAGAGTATTTAGGCCTCAGGATGTGGCCCGAAGTTCTGTTACAGCAGAAAAGTTTTCCAAGCAAGCAGAAAAGTTTCCCAGGCAGTAGACGTGACAAATAACAATAGGACTTTGTAGATTTCGCTTTAGGATGGCAACAAGTTTATTTAATGTATATCTTTAGAAGGTTACTGTGAATAGAGCTCTGTTCTTTGTCTTTTATGAACCAGTCTTTGTTTTAACTACTATTACGTATGTTTTATAAGGTTGGATGGAAAGCTTGTCAATATGTCTTGTTTTGGTGTGATTGACTGAAATCTAAACTGAGATGATTTTATGTCATTCCGTTCTACCCCACCTTCAGGGGCATTTTCCATTAGGCCAGCATGCTGTTAACATCTAACAATGTTCTGAGGCTGATGTAGTAATAAATAGAAAGGCTGGTCTGAATTTGTCCAGTGTTGTCCATATTTGGACTTTTTGCTGCGGCAAGTGGGTTCCTCTTTTAAGAAGTGGGTTCCTGACACCATTGGATCTATAACTGCCCTGGTGCCTCGACAACTGGTGCCCTGTGTCAGGAAGCCCTGTTCGAGGACGTAGATTAGAAGAAAAAAGAAAAATCGTGGATTTCCCGGCCACTGGAGATTCAAGTGTTAATCAAGAGGATGCTGTATCATCTCTCCCGCCCAAGCCAAGGAATTTGTAAGTAACTTTTCTTGGGAGAGGCTTGGGTAACAAGAAAACGAAAATGGGAACAAAGTTATCAAAAGTTGGATGCTACAAGAGACTGTATCAAAAGACAATGTTACAAGAAAAAGGTCTTTCTGAAGTCTCAAAAACTGAACTTAAAAACTTACTTATATGGGTTAAAAAAAATACGCAAGATTTAAATTTACAGTCTGCCTTTACTTTTCATTTTTGGGATCAGATAAACTGGAGAATATATAATTTAGTCTCTCTTAAAAAAGATGAAAGCTTAAAAGCAATTATGCCGACTTCTAAGGTGAACTTGGACTCAGAAAACAAAGCTTCTGGCTCTGTCTCTTTAAATCCCAGTAAACCTGAGACTGTGTGTGTTTCGGAGAATGTAACAAATGTTGTTTCAAATGTTGATTTGAACTCCACTGGGAAAAGTCTTCCTTCTCTCTCTCTGGGAAAGAATGAGACTTTTTCGGACTCTTCGTCGCGTTGTTCTGTTAACGTAAAAATATGTGACTCTTGTAAGGGGGAAGGGACAAAATGTATAGAAAATGTAAATGAAAAAGTGAATGTGTTTCCTAAGATTGTTTGTGCAGGGACACTGAAAACTGATTTAGATTCTGTTATGCCTGAAGTGGAAGCTGAGGGTGTTTCTTCCACTCGAGAAATTTTGGTTCCGGGTTCAATGCAAACATGTCGGATGCCTGGGGATTCTGGGAATTCTTTTTCATTTAAGCAAAAACATGTTTTTTCTGGTGTTTGTCAATCCATAGATACAGAGAAAGAAAAAATTTGCTTTAATTCAAAGGGTGGAGTCCTTTGAAAGGATGGATAACTCTCAAAAACCTGAAAAAACACGGGTTGAGTTTTTAAAATGTTATGATCCTAATTCTTGTATTTTAAAACAAAACCATGTAAGTTTAAGACCTGGATTTGGGGACTCTCCAGCTGAGTTTTACTTGGCAGGGAGACAATGTGAAACTTGTGGTAAAGTAGCGAATTCAAGGTTAAAATGTGGCAATGTTCCCAGAACAGGGGAACACGCCTCTGTCTCGGCCCCTTTGGGCTGGGCTTCGGGGGAGGCGTGTTGTTTGTTGGAGTCCACCCCTGCCTTTCATGGCAGGGTCCCAAGGAGGGCGTGTTGCTTGGAGGTTTCTGCAAAAAATTTAGAGGCGTGTTCTCATGATCAGGTTGGCCGGCCTCCCGGAGCTGGCCGAGGTCCTGGAGCTGGCCGAGCTCCCGGAATTGGCAGAATTCCCAGACAAGAGCACAGTGTTCCTGTCAGGGGCAGAGTGACTGGAAGGTTTGGATTTAATGATTTTTCAGGATCGGAGAATATATTGATTAGAAGCAAAGGGAATGTTCATACTGTCATTGATCAAAGTGACAATTTTGATTCTCCATTAAAATTACTGGATTGGTCATACATTAATCAGAAATTAGAAAAAGATTCGGATTTAAAGAAACAATATCTTGCCTTACCTGTAAAATATGGAAGAAATGATAGAAATCCAAAATATGAAAGACTCAATCACCATGATATAAAGGAATTACGACAGTCTTTGAAAGAAAGTGGATTTTCTTCTCCCTATTTTAATAGTGTGTTGAAAAATATTTTTAACTCTTATGATTTAGTTCCTGCTGATTGCAGGAATGTGGCATCTCTGATCTTAACCAATTCACAATACCTACTATGGGAATTACAATGGAAAAAAATTACTTAACAAGTTGGTTGAAGGATATGCAGATACTGATCATGCCGATCTAGATGTTGCTCAATTAGCTGGTGATTCACCTTATAATAGGCCTGAAAATCAAGCAGTTGAACTGCCTCGGCCTGTTTTAGCAGACATTAAAGATGCTGCTAGAAAGGCCTTGCTTTCACTTGAGCCTGCTGGCTCACATTTAAGTTCTTATCCACTGATCAAACAAGGTGAAACTGAATCTTATGGTTCTTTTTTGGATAGATTAACTCAAGTTGTTGAAAGGCAATGTCCAGATGAACAAGCCCTCTCTTATATCATTCAAAATCTTGCTTATGTAAATGCTAATGATGAATGTAGAAAAATTATTTTAGCTTTGCCTGATCAGCCTCCAACAGTTACACAGATGCTAACAGCTTGCAGTAGACTTATGGGTTCACAAAATGATGCAAATTCACACGTCAATGCTTTGGAAAAAACACTGGAACACAATTAGGATTCCACATTCATAATTTCAAATATCCAAGGGTTGGTCCAAGCAAACTCGCCAGGACAGACAGGTCAGGCTTGCCTTGGCCTCTGGTGGTTGCTGTTCATCAGCTCCTGAAACATGGGGCTCCATGGTCTCATTCCTATGGAGAGCAATGTGACATTTGGGAGCCTTGGGAAATGAAGGTGCCATTGTGACACTGCAGAGCACCATGGATCCAAGGGACCATTGTGACACTGTAGAGCTTCGTGAAACCAAGGACATCATTGTGGCTCTGTTGGGCCACATGGTCCCAAGGGGCCAGTGCAAAGGCAGTGGTGCGGTATTTAGTCCAGGTGAAACTCAGTCAGTCAGATTTTATCCCAAAAGAACTGAGCGTGAATTTCAAGTCCTAGGAATCATTCGTTTAACATAGGGTGAGCTTGAGAGTTCCCCCATAAGCCTTTAGTGTTGCTATAATAACTTGTCCAAGTTCTACTCCCCTATTGGTTACTTGTTTACCCTATATGGTTATTGTTCTAGAGTGTTCTACCCCCAAGTGTACATGTTGTTGCTTCCCCTTTGTCATGAGTATTTGGATCCTGCCCCTCATACTGTGCTCAACTTCTCCATGTTTATTGTTTCTCACCCTGTTATTAAAGTTCCTTTTAAGCAACTCCATTGATCGTGCTCCTTTTCATTTTCGCCACCCTCGCCCTGAAGTCAGGGAACCAGAGAGGTTTGTCACAGCCACCTTCATTGTGACTTTGGCACCCAAACCGGGACCATGACATTCACGGCTGCCTGTGTCAGTCACGTCAGCTAGGGTTAGCTGTTGGTTAGGCCAGTGCTCCCCGGGATTTTGGATTGGTCCGGGCCCGGCAGATTCATTGTTGCTTCAAGGGCTCTTTCCCAGGATCGACAGGGATGACAACGGTTTCAACTGCACAGGATTGCAGGTGGGTTTGGGGAAATGCAAGACATTTATTGCCCATTTTGCCACTGTGTTTTTACAATATGCATGCACATCCCATAATTGATTTGGGGTGTTCCAGCGGCTCTTCCCTGTAAGGAAGAGAAAGAGAAAAATGGGCAGCCAGATGTCCAAAGTAGAAAGGAGCATATATGGATGCTTTAATTCTCACTGACCATGACATAATATTTTCAAAGAATGAATTAAAATCAATCATGAAGTGGATCATTACAAGCTTTCCAGAGGCCTTTGCTGATTAAATCCATACCACTTAATTTTAGGACTCAGTGACTTTTAAACTGTACAACTTTTGATCAAAAGGGACCCCACTGTGCTGTAGTGTGTTCTTAAGTTTGTCAGTTTGCTCCCCCATTTTCTGTGTTAAATGGTTTCTTCCTTCCCTGTTAGTTCCCGCCGCTGCTACCCTGTCAGTTAGGTTGCTATGGTAACCTCGCTGTTCTTAGTTGCCGATATCCCCTGGTTTCCCTTATAAGTGAAAGTTGTCTCCTCCCTGGGCCCAGTCAATCACCCCCTTCTCCTCCCAGGCTTCGAGAATTTTCTTTTCTCTGGGAGTTATGGTTGGCTGTAGCCCCGGAGCCCCTCCTATATTTCATAACAGTTGGTTACTTTGGTATATCAATTATGTTTCGCACCTCCAAATATGTATTACTATTGGTTAGCTGGGTTTCCCTGCCTTTTTCCCCCCTTTTCCCTTAAAACCCTCTCCTGCCCCCTGTTCGGGGCCATTTGCTGGGTGGTTCCCCTCCTCGTTGGTGCTTCTGCAATAAACCGACAGTTTACCTCCAGCAAGTGGTCGCCTCCTAGTTCGTCTCACATCGCGCCGCTCCGAGCTATCAGCCAGCTCAGCCCGAGGCCAAGACACCGAGGGGGGCTGGCTTCAGATGCGCAGGGGCACCAGCCTTCGCCCCTCACCAGCTAGCCGGATCCAGGGCCATGTACGCCCACGCGCACCACTGCACCCCACATGCTCCCCATCTTCCACACGACCTTTGACCAGCAAGCAGTGTGTTGAAAACTCAATCCGTTGGTCACTCCTAACTTGGGACCACCCCCCAAACCTGCCTTTCTCAGACCTTCCATGATGGTCCAAGATGGCAATAGCCACATGGTCTTGGAGCATCATGCTCTGGAGACTCAAGACAGAAGGAGTCCGAATGTGGCTCGGGAGCCCAAACATCCTCCCTCTATCTTGGGTCCTCTACTTCCTGCTACCACAACCTTCTCTTCTGCCCTGAATGAACCTTCAGACTCCACGCCCACGACTGGGACATGCCCCACTGTCAATCACCCTGTCCACCCTGGACCATGCCTACAGTTAAGGAAGGAGACAACAAATAGCCTTGAAACTCCTCATGGCCCTGGTATGTTATGAAAGAAGAGGGCAGAATCCCAGGTATCAGCCATTGGTTTACGAGGAAATCAAGGAGCTCTGTAGGGCAGCTAAAAACCATAGGAAACACTTACCTTGTTTAAATGGCCTAATGAGGCCCATGTTTACAGCATATGTCCTAACCTGCTAGGATTTAAAATATATTATGACCATGTTGTTGTCACCTACAGAATACACCCTGTGGGAAGGGGGATGGAAGCATTTACTAAATCAATTAATAGCAGACTATGCTACTAATGAGGCAAGGGGGGAATTGACAATCAACCATCTAGCTGGAGAAGGACGACACAGCCTACGAGATGATCAAGCAGCAGATATCCCCAGAGAAGAATTGAATGATATCAAAGAGATGGCTTTGAAAACTTTAATCCAGGTATCAGATGGTAGCACCCCCAATCTGGACAACCTTGGGTGGCTGCAGCTAAAGCTTTAGGACAGTAACACCATCTTGGGTGCCTCTTAAGTAAGCAAACCAATGTTACCTCCCACATATTGAATGGCTTGCTCTCAGACATAGAGACCATCAGACATGCCACCTTGCAGAACAGCAATAGAGTTTTTACTCTGGGCACATGGGCATGGCTGTGCAAACTCTGAGGGCAAGTGTTGCATGAACCTTTCCAGCCACAGTGAGTCAATCCACAAGAGCATTCAGGTACTGAAGGAGGGGTTCAAGAAGCTTCAAATGGAAAACAAAGACTGGGTCAAAAACTCTTCCAATCCTGAGGACTAAAGGGTTGGATGATGTCTAGCTAAAACAGGACTATTATTTCTCTTAGTGGTTGTTTTTTTTCAATTGTTAATTGTTCCATGTTTGTTTGGATGCTTTTAGAAAGTCTTACAAAATTCTTTCAGTTCCATCTTTGTTGTAAAACAGAAAGGTGGAAGATACCCAACACAGACTCCTCATGGACTCCTTGGACAAGACAACTGGAGGCCAGAATGGCATGAAAACTCATGAAAAAAGAGACTCAGTGTGGGAAGGAAAAATCTTAAAAGTACCTAAAAGTATTCTGAAATCCATAAAGTACCTTAAAATCCTTGAGTCTCTCAAGGCATTAATGAGCCCTAACGAGTGTCAGTGCAAAGCTCTCAGGGGATTAATTAAAGCAGGTAACTGGGGCCATGATTGCACAAACTTCTCACAGAATCTGTATCAAAAGGGAAACACCAAGTACCCTAAAATAACTGAAGTACCTTGAAGTATTAATGAGCCCCAGTGAGTGTTGTTACTGAGAAAGGCGCTTCAGGGACTAATTACAGCAGATAATTGGAGGCCATGATTGCACAAGCCTCTCAGAGACTCCAAGGCAAAAGCCAAACCCAAAGTCCTTTGAAACACCTGCAGTCCCTGCAGGGAGCATGAAGGAGCCCCCAGGGCCATTCCTGAGCAAGACTCCCCAGGGACTCCTTCCAGCAGATCCTTGAGGCCACTGGGATGTGGGCTAGGGGGGGATGCTGAGGGCAGGACAAGGGGCTGACAGTGCCCAGCCTGGCTGGGGCTGTGCCAGGAGGCCCCAGGGCCTCAGGACAAGGTGTCTCCTCACAGCCCTTGGTGGCACAGATCCTGCTGTGCCCCAGGGCACCAAGACTTGGCTTCTCTTTGTCCCCGCCTGTCATCACTGCCTGCAGTTCTTTGCTCTGCCTGGGGCCTGGGGACACTTTCTCAGTCACGTCTCTCAGTGGGACCCATTAAAAGTCCAAGAAACTTTGCAGTTGGATTCTGACTTGGAGTTCCTGAGAGGTTTCTTCAGCTCCCTCTCAGGGAGTGATGCTCAGGGCCTGAGCACAAAGCCCCAGAGGCTCATTAAAGTCCTTGTGCTGTGTCTGTGCTGCTGAGCTGGGCTGGGCTCCTGGCACAGAGGCAGCTCCTGGTAACCAAGCAAAGCTTCAAAAGCACATTTCTCTTGATGAGCAGCTCTTCTGCCAGCCCAGCAGGGTTGGGGCACTGCCTGCAGCCACCCCGGACACAGCACAGAGGCACAGAGAGCTTCAATCAGTCAGGGTTGGGAAGGTGCTGAGAAGTGCCTGGGGCAGAATCACTGTCAGCCCCTGGCACAGGAACCTCTGGCTGCAGGACAATGTAGCTATAGCTCCTGGAGCCATCTCCTAAAGCTGGAACATCCCAATGCCTACAGACCCTGTGAGTACATTCTCTGATTGTCTCTTGTGCAGAGCAGCCAGGGGTGCCCAGGGGTTTCCTGCAGAGCAGGGTCCTGCAGCCCAGGGTGCTGTGCTGGGGCAGGGACTCTGCTGCCTGCCAGGGACAGCTCTCAGCCAGCCCTGGCAGCTGCTCCCAGCACTGGGGAGAAGCTGTGGGGGGAAGGAGCCACCCTGAGCAGGGCAGGGGATGCTGCTGAGGGGGGCTGGTGGGGCAAGGCTGCTCCCAGCTCCAGACCAGCCTGGGTACATCTCCAGAGGGCACTTCCCAAAGAAGGTAAGCCTGGGATTGATGTAAAGATCAGGAGCTTTTCTGAGAATGTTTTCAATTTCCTGCTTGGAGAAGGATGGGAACGTTGGGGTGATGACAAAAAGATTTTTTTATTTTATACATTTTTCATATATTTGTCGCTCTATAAATTACTATTACATAGTTATAAATCCATAATCCTTATTTAAGTCTATTAAACTCTTAATGAACTCTATTACTATTATATACTTCTATAACTATAATCCTCTATTAACTCTATTATTTTCCCTAAGTTTTTTCTTTGATTTTAGAAAAATAAGCTGATTGTCTAAATGCATTCCTGAAATACATATAGTATGCAATACATATAGTATCCTGTAAAGTCTTATTATCAGGAACAGGACCAACAAGAACATTGTGTTTTTTGACCAGAATGTGAGCAGTCATAACAAAAATTGAAGGCAAAGAAGCCTTGGACTTACTCCAATGGATTGAGCCAGGGGTGTGTAACTGGGGTAAGTGAATCTCCTATTGGATGTTCCTGTTAAATTTTCTTTATTAAGCAACCTTAATAATTGTGTAAATAAGGGTCCGGGTGTGCCCCATCCCCAGTGGGACACCTGGAAGCATCCAATAAATGTCTGGTTTTTACTTTACTCTTTTAACACTGTTGCAAGGGGGTTTTTTTTCTCTTTTGATTATAAAAAACAAGGGGATAAGAGAAGAAGAACAGGAATTGTAATCCCAGAATCCCAGGACATTCTGAGTTGAAAGGGACACACAGGATCATCAAAGGAATGTTTGAACATTTACAGAGACTCCAGAACTGTAATTTTGGGTGGTCAGTCTCTGTGCTGGGAGCCTCCCAAAGGGCCCTCAGCCACTCCTCAGCCCTGGACAGCAGCAGCATCACCTCTGCAGGGCTCAGCAGGGCTCTCCTGAGCTGCCCCTGCCCAGCTGCACACAGAGCCTGCCCCAGCCAGGGCCCTGCACACAGGCAGGTTTCTGTAGGGCGCCGGCCAGGGCACACAGGCTGGGATGGGCTCTGTGAGCGCTGGCAGGGACAAGGCTCCTCTCAGGAGAGAATGTGCAGGCTCAGGGAGATGCTCAGGGAAGGAGAGGGGGCTGAAGAGAGCAGTGCTGGGGGCAGGATGAGGGCACTGTTGGTGTGTGGGAGGTGCCAGGCACAGCTGGGCACAGGAACACTGTCCTGAGTGCCCGGCTGTCTCTGCCCTGCCCTCTCAGGCACAGCACCACAACATCTTCTCTTGTTTCTGCACTGCCCTGATATTGTCACTGTTATCTGCTGCTCTCAGGGAGGCTCTGGCATTTGCAGCAGCTGAGTCAGGCACTGCCCTTGGCATTCCTGCCAGGAAGGGCTGTCCATTGGAATGGGGTGTCCAAGCTTCCCTGGCACCTGTGGGGCTGTGGACAAAGCAGTCCGTGGGAAAGGGGAATGAGCTGAGCCCCCTCCCTGAGATCCCATCATTGGCACAGCCGGGGATCTCCTTGCTGTCCCTTCCCAGCTCTGAGCTGCCCTCCTGAGTGCAAATCTGTGCCAGAGCCTCTGGGAGTTCCCTGAATGTCCCACGGGGAAGGGCAGAGCTGCCACAGGTGAGGAAATGCTGCTGGGTTTGCCAAGGGAGCCGTGAGTGTCCTTGGCACAACGGGGTGCTGAGGCCTTGCCCAGAGACCTTTAGAGAGGGTGAGACATTCAGGGATTCCTCTGCTCTGGGCAGGGTCTGGTTTATCCCAGGGTGACCCAGGAGTGTGATTGTGCTCTCATTGCAGCCAAAGGTGCAAAGCCAGGGCAGCTGGGAACAAGCCCATGGAACCCCTCAACTTCCCTGAGCCACAAGTAATCCTTTGGCTCTCCCATCCATCCCAGTGGCAAACTCTGAGTGCAGCAAGAATGCTGGGGTTTTCTGTCCTCAGAGAGCCAGGAATGATGTGTGGGTAGGAAAACAATTCCTAAAACCAACTCCTGCCATCTATTTCCTTTAGAAATGGGAGTGCAGATGCTACCAAGCCTGTCCGCATTAGGAGTGATTCCCCTGAAAAATCCTGAATATCCATCCTCATCCCTCTGCCCCATGGCCACAAGCCCAGGGCAATGAGACAGAGATAGCTCCTCGGGATCCTCCAGGCACAGGCCTGGCTGCTCCTGCACACTCAGCCTGGACAACTGGAGCTCAGGTAGGGACCTGGGTGAAGGTTGTACCAGAGCAAGAACAAGGCTTGGTGTGTCCAAGTGCGACAGTCTGCAGGTAATGGCTCAGGTTTGGCTCAAAGCAGCGTCTGCTGACTTGTCCCTGTCCTGTCTCCATGAACAGGTCCCCATGGCAAGGCACAGCAAATGTCCAACAGCAGCTCCATCAGGCACTTCCTCCTGCTGGCATTGGCAGACACGCGGCAGCTGCAGCTCCTGCACTTCTGCCTCTTGCTGGGCATCTCCCTGGCTGCCCTCCTGGGCAACGGCCTCATCATCAGCGCCGTAGCCTGCGGCCACCACCTGCACAAGCCCATGTTCTTCTTCCTGCTCAACCTGGCCCTCAGCGACCTGGGCTCCATCTGCACCACTGTCCCCAAAGCCATGCACAATTCCCTCTGGGACACCAGGAACATCTCCTACAAAGGATGTGCTGCACAGCTCTTTTTCTTTCTGTTCTTCATCTCAGCAGAGCTTTCCCTCCTTACTATCATGTGCTATGATCGCTACATGTCCATCTGCAAACCCCTGCACTACGGGACCCTCCTGGGCAGCAGAGCTTGTGCCCACATGGCAGCAGCTGCCTGGGCCAGTGCCTTTCTCAATGCTCTGTTGAACACAGCCAATACATTTACCCTGCCCCTGTGCCATGGCAATGCCCTGGGCCAGTTCTTCTGTGAAATCCCTCAGATCCTCAAGCTCTCCTGCTCCCACTCAAACATCAGGAAACTTGGGCTCATTGTAGTTAGCCTTTGTTTATCATTTGGCTGTTTTGTGTTCATTGTTTTCTCCTATGTACAGATCTTCAGGGCTGTGCTGAGGATCCCCTCTGAGCAGGGACGGCACAAAGCCTTTTCCACCTGCCTCCCTCACCTGGCTGTGGTGTCCTTGTTTATCAGCACTGGCACATTTGCTTACCTGAAGCCCCCCTCCATCTCCTCCCCATCACTTAATATGTCAGTGTCAGTTCTGTACTCGGTGGTACCTCCAGCCCTGAACCCCCTCATCTACAGCCTGAGGAACCAGGAGCTCAAGGCTGCAGTTTGGAGACTGATGACTGGATGCTTTCAGAAACAATAAACGGACGGCAAATTTCTGCAAATTACATGTAATAAAATTCATCTTGGATACTTCTTGTTGGTTTCATTTTGGAAGTTCTTTTTCTTTGTTTTAGTTTTTTCATATTATCTACAAATAAATGTCATTGTTTGTGGCATTTCTCGTTGTGTTTCTCTCCACCTTCCTTGTGCCCACAGCCTGTTTCAATGGGGAGCTGTGCTCTTGGTGGCTTTAAAGGAACTAAAGGATCTCCCAGCAAAGTTTTCTGCAGAGATGCCATTTTGTAGCCTTCTCTGGAGCTGCTGCAGCAATGTCTGTGTGCAGAGCTGGGGTCAGATCAGTGCTGGCCCAGCAGCTGTGCCTAGCAGCAGCGGCACTTGGTGTTGCCAGTGCTGCTGCCATGGCCCTGCCCCGCTGCCCTGGTGGCCCTGGTGTTGCTGCAGGGCCTGAGTGCTCTTGGGGCCGGGCACAGCCCTGGGGGTGGCAGTGCCGGGGCTGCAGCAGGGACAGGCCATGGGCACTGCTAGGGCAGCGCTGACACCTCAGGCCAGGCCCTGGGGGCTCCAGGCTCCTTGCCCAGGCTCTCTCAAGAACACGCCCAGGCCAATGCTCAGCACAGAAAAGCCCCGTAAACAGCCAAAAGTTGTCCATGTGACTGTCCAGCCACCCTGTCCCCAGCCTGTAGTGCTGCAGGGGTTGTTTGGCCCAGCAAGGGGCTGCCCAAAGTGAGGGACCCGGCACTTGGACTTGTTAAACATCACTTTTTGAATTTGGCTTCTGGATCCAGCCTGTCCAGGTCCCTGTGCAGGGCTCTCCTACCATCCAGTAGATCAACACTCCAAGCCAACTTGGTGTCAGCAGGGTTCCATGAGGCCCCAAAGTGTCCTAATGGTCTCCATGATCCCATGAGGCCTCCCACTGTCACAATGTCCCTTTGGTTCCTTGGGAACCCTCAGTTTGACAAAGACCCTTGGATCCCTAGGCCCTGCAGTGTCAAAATCCATCTTTGGTTCCATGAGGTCTGGCAGTGCAGCAATGCTCTCCTTTGTTCTACTGTGTCACAATGGCCTCTTGGTCCCAAGGGCCACCACGGTGTCCAACATGTTTCCTTCATTCCAGGAGTCCCTGAGGAGCAGCACTGGCCCCTTGGTTTCATGGGGCCCTGCAGTGTCACAATGGCCTCATCATGACACCAGGTCCTGCTCTGTCACAATGCTCTGCATGGTTCCACAAGGCTCTGCAGGGTCCCAGTGGCCTCTTGGTTCCCTGAGGCCTCAGAGTGCCACAATGAATTTCTTGGTGCTGCAGTGTCACAATGGAGCCCTGGTGACACAAGATCCTGCAGTGTCACCAGGGACCCTTGGTTCTACGGGGGACCACAGTGTCACAGTTGTTCCCTCAGTTCCCAGAGTCCTTGTAATGGAGCAATGGCCCCTTGATTCCATTATCCTCAGCCTCTCCCAAGGGTCTCCTTGGTTCTGCAGCGGCTCAGTGGCCCCTTGGTTCCACAAGGCCCTGCAGAGTCACAGTGGCCTCTGTGGTTCCAGCAGGACCCAGACTGTCACAATGGACTCCTTGCTTCCATTCAGACCCACAGTGTCACAATGGCCCCTTGGCTCTGGGCTGCCATGTCGTACACATTGTCACCATGGTCCTCTTAGTGCCACCAGGCCCTGCAGTGTCACAATGGTCCCTTGCTTCCCCAAGCCCCTGCACTGTCGCAATCATCAGAGAATCAACCAGGCTGGAAAAGACCTTGGAGAGCATCAAGTCCAACCTGGGACCCAACACCACCTTGTCACCCAGACCATGGCACTGAGTGCCACATCCAGTCTTTCCTTAAACACTTCCAGGGTTGGTGACTCACACATCTCTCTGGACAGCCCATTCCAATGCCCAATCACCCTTCGTGAGGAGAATATTTCCTAATGTCCAGCCTGAACGTCCCCTTGTGCAGCTGAAGGTTGTGTCCTCTTGTCCTGTCACTGTTCCCTGGAAAAAGAGTCTGATGCCCACTTTGCTGCACCCTCCTGTCAGGGAGTTGTAGAGAGTGATGAGGTCTCTCCTGAGCCTCCTCTTCTCCAGGATAAACAACCCCAGCTCCCTCAGCTGCTCCTCCAGGACTTGTGCTCCAGACCCCTCCCCAGCCTTGTTGCCCTTCTCTGGACACGCTCCAGCCCCTCCATGTCCTTCCTAAATCAAAGGCCTAGCACTGGACACAGCACTCCAGCTGCTGCCCAACCAGTGTTGAGCACAGGGGAAGAATCCCTGCCCTGCTCCCGCTGGCCACACCATTCCAGATCCATAGGAGGGCCAGGGGTTGGATGAGGGAAATGGTGGGGAAGGAGTGGGGACAAAGTGTTATTGATTGTCAGCCATAAAGGGTCTTGATCTTCATATCTGTTCAGACTGCATTAGAAAGTACTGGGGGTCAATATCAATTGGACATTGCTGATAGCAGTCTGTGAACAGGAAAGAATAATTGTCAAAACAATTGCTTCTGCTGTTTTGGTTTTTTTTCAATATAGCAGATTCACTTTCAATACACTTCTGAAATTTGTCTAATTAACCACAGAAGAATTTGAAACTTAAATTATTCCCAAGGGTTTTTCTTGTTTGACTGTTTTGAACTATTTTTTATGAGCCTTTGTCACTAAATTCCTAAACTGAAGAGCTCAAGAAAGAAGAGGCCTCTAGAGGAGTAAAATTCAACAGCAAACTCCAAGTGGCTGAGGATCCATCCCCATCAGAGCAGCAATGAACAGAAATGGGCACAGTTTTGCAGCTGCCCCAGCTTTGGGATGGGCCCTGGGCCTGGAGCAGGAGCAGCTCTTGAGGGCCCCAAGGCCACGGCTCTTGTGCTGCCCTGGGCAGATGGGATGGCAGCAGGGGCTGCAGAGCTCTCTGCACCTCAGGCAGAGGGGAGCAGGGCAGCCAGGGAGCCTCCTTTGGCCTTGGCCAAGCACCTTCCCCCATGGCTGGGGCTGAGTTCTGTGGCAGCTGCAGCTGCTGCTGTGCCCTTGCCAGGGGCTGAGGCCGTGGGGCAGTGCCCAGAGCAGCCTGGCCTGAGCAGAGCTGTGGGGCCAGAGCCGGCTGGGCTGGGCTGGGGAGAGGCCCTTGGTGCTGCCCAGAGCTCAGGGCAGCTGGCAGAGCTTGCAGGGAGTTGGGCTGGGCTCACAGAGGCTGGCCCAGAATTGAATATTGGCACCTGGTGTGGCCACTGAGGACATTGGATACGCCTGTGAGAACACAGGGGTCAAAAAGCAGAGCACTCCACTGGGAAGCTCTCTTGGGTTTCCAGCAGAAAAGAGTTTGAATCTCTCCCCCCATCCCAGCTGTCGGCATGGCGGGGGGAGGGGAAAGCTAAGCGGCCGTGAAGTAGGCCAGGCCTTGGACAGATATGGGAGGTAGGCCTGGCCCAAGGATGGAAGCGAGAGAAGCACTGGGATGTATCGGGCAGTCTCCTCCCGAGAGACAGAGAGAGAGAGAGTTGCTGCCTGGGACTGTTACCTTGAAATTTGATATCGTGTGTTGGTGGCACAGCCCGACCTGCGGAGAAGGGGGTGGGTTTTGCAGCAAGAAGGCATCCGGCCGCTTGTGGGAGTTTTGACCCCTTTTTGGACAATGAAAACTTCATGGAATATTAACCTTTTCTAGAAGAGAGATATAGTGGAAGATGAAGAAGGAAATGGGCAAGTGTAATGGAGGTCTGGGCCAGTGAGAGATGTTGGAAGAATAGAGAAGAATCTTAGGTGTGAAGAGATAATGGAGTGACTTGCTGGACTCTTCTTGTATAGCCATGGACAGCACCATGTGCCTTGTGACACAGAGACTGCATCCAGGGGGAGGCAATGGTTCAGAAACAAAAGGGTTCAGTGTTGGTACCCCTCGGCCCCAGGGGGTGAAATTTGGGGGGGACAGATGTCCCTAAGTTGAGACTGCGCTCTTTTTGGATTGAGACAAAACATCCTTAAAAGATGACTCTAGAAACATCTCTGGTTCATGTTCAGTGGTGAAAGTACTGGACATGAAAGGAAGAGGTCACTATGGCACAAGAGGGACTCCTCTCCTCTTGATGAATTGAGAATTGATTATCTACAGGGTCGTGATGGGCCGAGAGTCGGTGATTTGAAGGATAAACATATTGGAAATTTGGTGGGGGGAGGAGGAAATGTATTTGTAAGGTTTTCATTTTCCCTGTGTGTTTCTTTTTACTTGTAGTTTAGTTAATAAAGTTTTCTTTATTTCAAAGTTGGAGCCTGCTTGACTTATTCCTGGACACATCTCACAGCAGAAACCAGGGAGAGGGTATTTTCATGGGGGCACTGGCATTGTGCCAGTGTCAAACCATGACAACCTCTCATTTGACTGGTTTAATGCTTTGAGGTGCAAGAAGTTGACCAATATTTCTGAAGTTCAGATAAATATATAAATAATTATCACCTCAATTATGTTTACATTTACCACAGAATTGTTTATTCTTTTGTCCTTATCTAAAACTGTTCCTGTATGGAAATCCCTGGGGGATATGGGACATGTCACATGCTGCTGGGAGATCCCAGTGAGCTGAGAGAAGAGCTGATGGTTATTAAACTGTTCAAATGTTCAACTTGTGTTTGTTGGCAAGAAACCTTTCTGTGTCTCTGAGAGTCACAAATCCGTGACCCCAAAGGACACAAACCTGATGAGTTGTGGTTCCCACTGCAGGGGCTGCACGTGGACCTTGGCTCTGCGCAGGAGAGCTCTTCATCCCCTTTCTCTCTTTTCCTCCCTCTGGCCACGGAGGGAGCTCCTGCCTTCAGCCTGTGACTCGTGTGTGCAAAGAGCAAATCTGGGCAGAATCGGGACAGGGAGGGTTTGGGGGGACCTTGGGATCTGTACTGGGCACAGAAGGTGTTTTCCATTGCTCTGAGACTGTCTGCTGTGGAAAGTGGATTTAATATCCAGCAGAGGAATGACTTTTGCATTTGATGGAGCTGTGCCTTCCCTTGGCTTTGTTGGCTGTCAAGAAATGAGCATCCCTCTGTGTCTCAGGCAGCTCCTTCTCCAAGGAAAGCAGGTGGGAGTTGGAGCCAAGGAGCTGAAAGCTGCAGGTGCAGCCTGGGCTGGAGGGAGCTCAAATTTGCACAAGGCTGCTCTGACTGCCAGGGCTTGGATGGGGGAAACGGTGGGGTGCGGGTAGGGACAGAGTCTGATTGATTGTCAGCCATGAAGGCTCTTGATTTTCATATCTACTCAAACTGCATGAGGAGGTTCTTGGATTCAGTGTCAATTGGAGATTGCACATATCAATAAATTAACAGGAAACTAAACTAAACTTGACCTAAAAAAAATATTTTCTGGCTGTCTTTTCAAATATCATGTATTCACTTTGAATACACTACTGAGAGCTACTTAACTACAAAATATTTTGTAACTTTAATCAAAATATTCCCAGTGGCTTGGCTTGTTAAGGTGTTCTGAATGTTAATGAGCCCTGGGACACTGAATTTCTGCACTGAAGAGCTGAAGGCTGAACAAGCCTCTGCAGCAGGAAAATTCAGCAGCAGCCTCCAAGGTGCTGAGGATGTCAGCAGCCCCCACTGAGGCCATCCCTGCCCAGAGACCGTGGGGGAATGGGCAGACAAGGAGAGCGTCCCTGGGGCTGGGGCAGCACAACTCAGAGGCACCAGCGGCTCCAGCTGGGCAATGGAGTGTGGAATGTGGCTGGGAAAGCCCTGTCTGGGCTGGACCAAGCAGGACGGACAAGCCCTTCTCCCATCCACTAAAAAACAACTCTCTTAATGAAGTATTTAAAAGAAATTACAATTGTTTTTGTACTCTGAGATGGACTCTCTAAGGAACCAACAAGAGATTCTCAGGAGCTCAAAACAACAAATCAGCCTTTACTGGCAACTTTAGAAAATCAGACAAGCTTTGCCAAAAGATTTATTATGACACTGTAGTGGTTTTTGGTTTGTTAATTTAAGATTTTTCTAATCTTGAGATTTCTTAATTAATGTATTGATGAGCGTGGTGGGTTTTAGTTTCTGTTAATTATTTATGGATTTACTTTTATTACTTTTTAAAACTCTTCTATGTCAAAATATGGCAGATATTTGATCAACAAAAAACACTTCTCAAAACCATTGACTTGGCCCATTCAACTTCACACTCTAAGCCTGGTTAACTTAATGTTAATCAAAATTTGCAGGAGCACAGAAACAGAAGAAGAAGACATAGAAAGAGAAAGACCAAAAAGATACAGAGAAGCACACAGACAGCTACCACCTCCTGGATTCCAGCAGTGTTCAGATGGAAATTCCAAGAGGATTCAGGGTCCAGATGTGTGCTTGCCTTGTGATCAGCCTTCAATACCCCTTGGTCTTGCTGGGCCCTTCCCCCAGGTGGGCCTTGGGCTCATTTGGTCCCTCAGGAGCTGGGCTGGGGCTGCAGAGGTGGCTGTGGAGCATTGCCTGTGCTGTGCCAGGGACTGGCAGACACTGCTGGGCTGGGATGGAGGCTCTGGGGGGATTGGGGTCACAGGGCAGGGCAAGGCTGGGGTTCCAGGGCAGGGGAAGGCTGCACCTGCCCCTTCCTCCTCTACACACTAAAAGTTTCAAGCCAAAAATCTCCCCTAGTCTGCCACAGTAAGACAATGTTGGACGTGAAATCCTAAATCTGGCCATGGGCACCTGGCCAAGAAGACAGCTCTTTTCCATAGGAAGGAAAGCATAGAATCTTGCCAAGTGTTTTGGGAACAGATGAGAGGTGACCCTCATGAAACCACTGCCAGCCATTTTCCTGGCAATATTCCTATGGGAACAATCCCTGGATATAAGGAAATTTGGAGGTGAAACTCCAATTCTGGCCATACGTGCCTGGAGCAGAATGTCAGATCTTTTCGCATAGGAAGGAAAGCACGGAGGACCACTGTTTGAATAGTGGATGAGACCCTCAACATGCCAAGGTCATCCTGACCTCTTGGGAGGTCAAACCAGCCAGACCTGTACTGTATTCCTTTCCTTTTATGGGGCCCTGAGGTGTCACAATGGTGCCTTGGTTCTGTGGGGCTCCACACTGCCACAATGGCTCCTTGATTACAAGAAGACCTGAAATGTCACAATGGACCCCTTGTTCGATGGGATCCCACAGTGTCACAGTGGCTCCCAGGTTTCACAATGGTCCCACTGATTCCATGAGGCCTTGCAATGTCACAATGGTCTCCATGGTTCCCCAGGCCCCACAATGTCACAGGACTCCTCTGTTCCATGAGCCCTGCAATGTCACAATGGACCTTTAGACCCTGGAGGTTTGCAGTGTAACAATGGTCTCATTTTAGCTCCACAGTCTCACAATGGTCCATTGATGACAGGAGGCCCTGCAATGTCACAATAGACCCTTGGCTCCATGCAGTTGTGCAGTGTCACAAAGGCCTCTTGTTTTCACCAGGCCCCATAGTATCAAAATAGTCCTCTTGGTTCTGTGGTGACCCCCACGTTCACAATGGTCTCATTGGTTCCATGAGGCCTCACAGTTGTCACAATGCTTTCCTTATTCCATGGATCCTCATAGTGTAACAATGATGTCCATGATTCCATGAGTCCCCTCAGTGTAACAATGATCCTCTTGGCTCCATGGTGCCCCACAGTGTCACAATGGCCCCTTGGTTCCATGAGGCTGTGAAGTGTGACAATGGCCTCTCCATGATTACATAAGGACTTGCAATGTCACAATGGACCTTTGGCTCCATGGGGTCTTGCTGTATCACAATGATCCCTACATTCCATGGAGCCACAGTATCAGCACGATCCCCTTGGTTCCATGAGGCCCAGCAATGTCACAGTGCTCTCCATGATTCCATGAGGCTCCATAGTATCACAATGGTCCCTTGGTCTCACAGAGCTCCACAGTGTCACAATGGTCCCTTGGTTCCATGGCCCTGTGCTGTTACATTCCCCCCTCCCCTTCTCAGGCTGCCCTGCCAGCTGAGAAATGCTCCTTGGGCCTCGGCCTTGGCCAACAACCCCTGGGCTCAGCTCCTCTGCAGCTCATCACAAACACTGTCTGCTCCAGGCTCTGCTGCTGCCCAAACAGCTCCTGGTTTCTGTAGGAACAGCCCTGGGAACTCTTTTTGTTCCTTTAGGCACATCATCCCTGTTCTCACATTGCCCAAGAAAGCTGTTGGTGCCAAGTGTGGTCAGGATGAACCATTGCTGGGACTGAAGCTCCTCTCTTGGGGCCCTGCAAACAGCACTCCAAAAGGAGCCCTTGGAGCTCTCCTGGGCCAGCGACTCCCTCTGAGTGGGGCCTCTCCCAGCTGGGAACTCTCCCGTTTGCTGCACTCGGGGATCCTGAAAAACGACAGAGCCTGGGCCGATCCCCCCACTCCTCCAGGCTCAACCCTTTGCCCTTTGCTGGGGAGATGCCAAAGGATCCACAGGGAGCATTGCCTGCCATCAGGGGAATTGCTCACAGGTGCCTTGCACTGACTCTGGGTGTCTGTGTGCACACATGAGTGCCTGTGCTGGGGAAATGTGGCAGAAATGCTGCTCTGTGAGGGGTTTGAGTGCCTGGGATAGCTGAGTCTGTCAGGCCTGTAAGTAAGGTTACATCATGGCAAATAAGTTAAATGGTATTAAGAGGGTTTTTTTTGCAAAGTTTACTATGTTATAAGCTAAGTTGAATATTGTTTAATGTTATTCCACTATTAAATCCTTAAGTCATTGGTTGTAAGTGAGGTTAAATACTGTTAAACTCTGTTCTTTTCCTAAATTGTGAAGTTGAAGATATCAGTTAAGGTTAAGGTATCACTGAAGTCCTGTTAAGTTTGACCTCTGTCTAGCTTTTATTTCTTTATTCATTTTATCCTTGCCCTCACTTTCCTTGTGTCTCACACACACTGGGAAAGTTCTCAGCTCATTTCTGGTTTGATTGCCTGTATTTTGTTTGGTTTTATTGTTGCTTTGTTTCCCTGGTGTGCCTGAAGTGTCCAGTCAGGAGCAGAGTGACTCTTGCCAAGGAACTCTGTGCTGCTGTCCCTTAATATTCAATCTGGTTTTTGCTGATCCCTTGCTGGGGATTTTTTCAGCGCTCTCAACCCTCGTTCATAACAGGGTGAAGGAGCCCTGGCCCAGGCTCTGGCCCTGGGGGACACGGGGACGCTGCCGGGGGGTCCCTGTCCCCCTGTGCCACCCCCAGGGCCCCGGCCCCCCATCCCCATGTCAGGCTCTGGGGTCGATCTCGTGGAACATCCTCTGGGGGAGGCTGTGGGGTCGGGGGCGGGGGGACCCGGGGGGACAGGGGGGGACCCTGCTGTGCATGAGCACGGTTGGACTGCTCTGGGGGGAACTGTGAGGGGGGCCGGGGCAGAGTGACCTCCCCAGTGACCTCACACAGCCCCTGTGATGTCACACAGCCATCTGTGATGTCACACAGCTATCTGTGATGTCACAGCCCCTATGATGCCACACAGCTCTTTTGCAATGTCACACAGCCACCAGTGATGTCACAGCCCACTCTAGGTTGTCACACAGTGTCGCAGACATTTTTTCATAGAAATCCTTTCTTTCACATATGTCCATCTTCTGGGAAGCAGAGCCCCAGAAGAAGAATGTAAACAATTGTTATCAGCTGCTGTGAAATGTAGCAGGTGTCCCTGTGATTGGCTCATCTTCCATGTGTACCATTAAAGGCCAATCACAGGAGCAGCTCAGGGACAGATTCCCTGGACACAGAACTTTGTTATTCATTCTTTCTATTCTATTCTTAGCATAGCTGCTCTCTGCAACTTCTCTTCTTTTTCTTTTTAGTATAGTTATAATGTATTATATATCATATATAAATAAATCAAGCCTTCTGATCAAGAAACAAGATTCTCGTCCTTCTCTCACCCCAGTGACCGTCTAAGGTCACTGTAATAACACAGCCCCTGTGATCTCACACAGCTAACTATGAGATGCCACCCTATGATGTGCTACATCTGCTTTGTGATGTCACAGATGTCTCTGTGATGTCACAACCCACTCTCTGAAGCCACCCTCGATGATGGCAGAGTCTGCTCTATGGCCTCACACTGGGATGTCACAGACAGCTTTGTGATGTCACAAACCCCTCAGTGATGCCCCGAGACCTTTTCTGTGATGTCATACTGGCACTCTTTAATGTCACAGCACATACTTTGAACCTCACAGCCAGCTCTATGATGTCATCCAGCCATGCCATGGTGCCACAGCCTTCTCTGTGATGTCACAGAATCCCCTCTATGATGCTGTAGCTGCTCAGTGACTTCCACAACAAACACTCTGATGTCATAGACCAATCTGTTGACTTCAAAATTGCTTCCTAGAGCATGATATTCTAATAATTGATAAAGCTCCTGAACTGTGGAGTAAATAACTCGGGTTAAAATCTTTCTGTCCGATCATGATCAGAATCAATCAGAGCTGTATTTATATAAATATATCTGGCATTCCATCATTAATCCTGTGGGACAAATTGGGTTAAAGTTCAATTCCACCTGTCCAATCTTTTACACATAAACCTTTGACAAATTCTTGGGCTGGGATTGGATCCAGCTCTTCCCAGTCTCCTCTCTTAGAAGAAATTTTAACAGTCTAGGAGCCCTGCAAGGGTTTGAGGATCCATGGTGGCTGTTGGGTATACTTTCTGCGCCTCAGGTCTCAGCAGGAGTTTCTACAACAAAGAAATCAAGCTTTTGCCTGAAGCTCCCACTGTGCCCATGACAGGAACAGTTGACTTCAAAATTGCTTCCTAGAGCATGATATTCTAATAATTGATAAAGCTCCTGAACTGTGGAGTAAATAACTCGGGTTAAAATCTTTCTGTCCGATCATGATCAGAATCAATCAGAGCTGTATTTATATAAATATATCTGGCATTCCATCATTAATCCTGTGGGACAAATTGGGTTAAAGTTCAATTCCACCTGTCCAATCTTTTACACATAAACCTTTGACAAATTCTTGGGCTGGGATTGGATCCAGCTCTTCCCAGTCTCCTCTCTTAGAAGAAATTTTAACAGTCTAGGAGCCCTGCAAGGGTTTGAGGATCCATGGTGGCTGTTGGGTATACTTTCTGCGCCTCAGGTCTCAGCAGGAGTTTCTACAACAAAGAAATCAAGCTTTTGCCTGAAGCTCCCACTGTGCCCATGACAGGAACCCCTGTGAATGTCTGGGACATCCCAGCTCATTGGCAGCCTGGGAACTCCTCGGATGTCACAAAGGAGCCCCCGTGAGTGCCTGTGACAGATCGGTGCCATTGCAGCCCAAGGTGCCCTGGGATGTCACTGTGGAATGGCTGTGACTGCCTCTGACCACAGGGCTCTTTACCATCCCCAGAAAACCCCTGGGAGGTCTACATGGAGCCCCTGTCTGTGCCTGTGACATTCCATGTGGCAGACTGGAGAAGATTTTTGGCTTGAAACTTTTAGTGTGTGGGGGAGGAAGGGGCAGGTCCAGCCTTGCCCTGCTCTGTGACCCCAATCCCCCCAGAGCCTCTATCCCAGCCCAGCAGTGTCTGCCAGTCCCTGGCACAGCACAGGCAATGCTCCACAGCCACCTCTGCAGCCCCAGCCCAGCTCCTGAGGGACCAAATGAGCCCAAGGCCCACCTGGGGGAAGGGCCCAGGAAGACCAAGGGGTATTGAAGGCTGACCACAAGGCAAGCACACATCTTGACCCTACTTCTGTTGGAATTTCTATCTGAACACTGCTGGAATCCAGGAGTTGGTAGCTCTGTGTGTGCTTCTCTAAAACACATTTTTCTCTCTTTCTGTGTCCTCTCCTTCTATTTCTGTCCCCTTGGAAATTTTGATTAACTTAAGATTGAAATAGCTTAGAATTTGTGAAGCTGAATGGGCCAAGTCAGTGCTTTGAAAAATGTTTTTTTGTTGATCGAATGTCTTACTAAACCTTTTGCCCAAGTTTTCCTGATTTTCTAAAGTTGCCAGTAAAGGCTGATGTTTTTGTGCTCCTGACAATCTGTTGTTGGTAATTTCTCCAGCACATCCAACTCAAGAGTACATAAACAATTGTAATTCCTTTTAAATGTCTACTTTTGAGAATTGTTTGGGGGATGGGGGTCAGGGCTTGTGTGTCCTGCTTGGCCCAGCCCAGGCAGGGCTTTCCCAGCCCCATTCCACACTCCATTGCCCAGCTGGAGCCGCTGGTGCCTCTGAGTTGTGCTGCCCCAGCCCCAGGGACGCTCTCCTTGTCTGCCCATTCCCCCACGGTCTCTGGGCAGGGATGGCCTCAGTGGGGGCTGCTGACATCCGGAGCAACTTGGAGGCTGCTGCTGAATTTTCCTGCTCCAGGGGCTTGTTCAGCCTTCAGCTCTTCAGTGCAGGAATTCAGTGTCCCAGGGCTCATTAACATTCAGAACATCTGAACAAGCCAAGACTCTGGGGATAATTTGATTTTAATTTTCAAATCATTTGTGGTTAGGTAGATCTCAGTAGTGTATTCAAAGTGAATATAAGATATTTAAAAAGACAGAGAGAAGTGATTTTTTAGATCCTGATTAGTTTTTTTTTCCCTGTTAATTTATTGATACATGCAATCTCCAATTGACACTGAATCCAAGTACCTCCTCATGCAGTTTGAGTAGATATGAAAATCAAGACCCTTTATCACTGACAATCAATCAGGCTCTGTCCCCCACCCCACCATTTCCCCCATCCAAGCCCTGGCACTCAGAGCAGCCTTGTGCAAATCTGAGCTCCCTCTAGCCCAGGCTGCACCTGCAGCTTTCAGCTCCTTGGCTCCAACTCCCACCTGCTTTCCTTGGAGAAGGAGCTGCTCGAGACACAGAGGGATGTTCATTTCTTGTCAGCCGACAAAGCCAAGGGAAGACACAGCTCCATCAAATGCAAAAGTCCATCTCTTCCTTGGCTCTGCCCTGCCCCTGATCCCCACAGCCTGTCCTGTTTCCTTTATCCCTCCTTTGCCAGGGACAAGGGAGCTCTGCTCTGGCTATGGAGGGAGGTCCAAGTGCCACCAATTGGAGTGGGAGCCACAACTCATCAGGTTTGTGTCCTTTGGGGGTCAGGAACTGATGAAACTCAGAGGGACAGAAAGTTTCTCTTCATGGCCAACAGACCATAGTTAAACAGGATACATTTTAATAACAATCACAGCTCTTCCCTGAGCTAGGTGCAACATCCCAGCAGTCTCTGATGATTCTGCCATCCACAAAACTACTTTCAGACAAACATGGTTTTATGATAGATATAAACACAATTCAGTTCTTGTATCAGGATGCTCGTCCTGAAGTAGGGGCAAAAAAGCTCAAACAATTCCTGATTTGCAAATCTGTCCATGGTGGATGGAAAAGGGAGGTCAGGCTGCTCTTGGTGTTGAGGAAACACTGAAACCAGCCTGACTCATTTCATCTCCTCATGCCCTGGCTGATCTCCCCTCTTTCCCCTTCCACCCATTGGCTTTTGTCTCCCCCCAGCCCCCGGTGAAGAGCCTGTTTCTCTGTGTTTTCCATCCCCTCCTCGCTGGCACTGCCAGGTTGGGATGAGGAGCCCTCAGCCTTCCCTGCTCCGGGCTGGACCAGCCCAGCTCCCTCAGCCTCTGCTCACAGCCCAAGGGCTCCAGCCCCACCTTGGAGGCCCTTCCCAGACCCTGCTCCAGCTGCCAGACATCTTTCCTGCCCTGGGGAACCCAACCCAGGCCACAGTGACCTGGATAATCCCCGTCCTTGATGTCCTGGTCACACAGCCCTGGTCCCTTGTCCCCTGTCAGGCTCTGGGGTGGATCCTGTGGAACATCCTTTGGTGGAGGCTGTGGCTCCAGGTGGGCCGGGGGGATCCCGGGGGACAGGGACCCTGCTGGGCATGGACAGCATTGGAGTTGTTGGGAGAAACTGTGAGGGGGGGCTGGGGCAGAGTGACCAACCCAGTGACAGCCCTGCTGGGATGTCACACAGCCCCTCTGTGATTTCACAGCCTGCTCTGTGATGTTACAGCCCATTCCCTAATGTAACACAGCTGGTCTCTGTTGTCCCAGCATACTCTGCAATGTCAAAGTTGCTCTGTGATGTCACAGAGGCAGTCTATGATGTAATAGTGTCTCAATAACCTCCCATAACCCACTCTGTGATGGTATAGCCCACTCTGTGACCTCATGTTACCAGATGAAAAATTGTCTACACCAGCTGAGCTGACACCTGGAGCTTGTTCTCCAAATCCCCAGGCCTATGGAAACCACACAGTGCCCATTGTGTGAGAAGGGGAACTGGAAGTTCAGCAGCCTGTGTCCTGTCAGCTCAGCCAGGCCCACTGAAACTTTCGGGTCCACGACCACCAGGGACCACCAGAGAGACCCCAGAACAGGAGATCACATGCAAAAGGGGAGGGGAAATGTGTTAATGATTTTGGGGAAATGATTATCCATATGCTTGTTTAGTCCAGGACAATCAATGAATGTGTGTGCAAAATACAGAAAACAAATAGAAACTTTCCTGTTCTCAGCATGCATGGCTTTGGGAGGAGCTATCCCCTGTGCATCCAGCTGAATAAAGAATGCTGCTTCTTAATGCCACATTGGGGTTAAGGAGTTTTCTATTTTACTGAATTTTTGGTAACACTCCCACTGCCAAAGAAAGCTCTGTCTCCTGGTGTTCATAAACAGAGAAGGGCTGGTGGAAGATGTGGGGCTCGGAGGTTGCCAGGGGAATAGTGACCATGAAATAATCAAGTTTTCAATGTTCTGTGAAAGAAGGAGGGGCAGCAACAGAACTTCTCCAGTGGAATTAGGAAAGGCAGACTTTGGCCTGTTTAGGATGCAGATTTGGGGAGCACCAAATCAGGTATTGATTTTTTTTAAGGGAAACCACCCAAAAACCAAAGGTGTCTTGGAAGGATGGACAAATTTCAAGAAAGTAATCTTAAGGGGAATGAGCAGCCTGTCCCAGTGTGGCAAGGGATGTCCTGGAGCTGCCCATGCAGGTTTTGTGGGAACTCAGGGGAAAAAGATGATGCATCATTTTGGAATGAAAAACAGGCAACTCAGAAAATCTTAAAGGCTGTTGTTAGGTCATGCAGAAAGAAAACGAAAGAGCTGAAAGCTCAAGTAGAGCTTAATCTGGTCACTACTGTGAAAAATATTAGGAAATGTTTCTATAAATATATTAATAGCAAAACACCAGATAAAAAGAACTGCTACTCTCTATTGGATGCAATGGGGATTATAGTAACTAAAGATAAAGAAAAGGCTGAACGGCCTAACAGCTTGTTTGTCTCTATTTTCAATATTAGGACAGGCTGTCCTCAGGACAAGTGTTCTCCTGAGCTGCTAAATGGGCAGAGGGAGCAGAACAGCCCCTGTAATCCAGGAGGAAGCAGTTGGTGACCTGCTGAACCACTCAGATGCTCACAGGTGTCTCTGGGATCAGATGAGATCCATCCTAGGGGCATCAGGGAGCTGGTGGGTGAGCTCCCCAAGCTGCTCTCCATCATTTACCATCAGTGCTGGCTCAGCAGGGAGGTCCCAGAGCACTGGAGGTGCCAGTGTGAGCCCATCCCCAAGCACGGCTGGAAGGAGGAGCTGGGGAACTCCAGGCCTGTCAGCCTGCCCAGCAAGGTTATGGAACAGATCACCCTGAGTGCCATCCCAGGGCACCCACGGGATGGCCGAGGGGTCAGAGCCAGCCAGTGTGGATTTCAATGTCTGCACTGATGATCTGCATGAGGGGATTGTGTCCAGCATCAGCAAATTTGCAGATGACACCAAGCTGGGTGTGAGTGTGGATCTGCTGGAGGGTAGGAGGGCTCTGCAGAGGGCCCTGGGCAGGCTGGATCCAGGGCCCAAATCCAACAAGGTGAGGTTTAACAAATTCCAGTGCCGGGTCCTGCACTTTGGCCACAACAACCCCTGCAGCACTACAGGCTGGGGATGGAGGGGCTGGAGAGCAGCCAGGCAGAAAGGGACCTGCAGGGACTGATGGACAGCAGGCTGGACATGAGGCAGCAGTGTGCCCTGGTGGCCAAGGAGGCCAATGGCTCCTGGCCTGGATCAGGAATGGCGTGGCCAGCAGGAGCAGGGCAGGGATTCTTCCCCTGTGCTCAGCACTGCTTGGGCAGCACCTCGAGTGGTGTGTCCAGTTCTGGGCCCCCCAATTTAGGAAGGACATGGAGGGGCTGGAGTGTGTCTGGAACACAAGAGATGTGAGGAGCAGCTGAGGAAAGCTGAGGTTGTTTATCCTGGTGAAGAGGAAGCTGAGGGGGAAAGAGGCAGTGTAAGGGCCCAGGTTGGACTTGATGATCTCTATTGAAGTGGAGGGAGAAGACCCATCTTTGTTGATTCAGCATCGACTCCGTTTATTGACTCAATCAGTCACTTTTTATAACCGTGTTAATTAAGTTCATGCATATTGCAAAACCCAAGCTCACAATAGGTCAGAGATAACACACCAACCCCTCCTTTTGTTTCCAATACCAAGATTTGTGTTCTCAAAACTTACTTTTACTTTCCCAAAACAGCTAAAGATAGAATATTTACTTGGTATGAGAAAACTGCCTGAGAACTCTGGTATGCAAGGTTCTCAAGGCCTTCATGTTTGTCACTTTTACTTGTAATTAAAAACAAGTTGAGAACTTCTACTGTTTAGAGAAACAGGCTGTGAGAATTTGCTCCTCACAGCTGCCTTCTAAGCCATTTCCGAAAAAATCTCCAACAATTCCCGTTTTTTTTTTTTTTTGCACAAGGAGGTTGGTATGCTGGGTTTTTCTATCATTCTTCTGACCATATTTTGAATACCACCAAGAATACAAAGCAAAACAAACAAAAGCATTCAAAAGTACACTCAGTATCTCTATAAGGTCCCCAACCATGGTCCGAGCAATGGCTTTTACCCCAAAGGGTTAAAAGGCTGTCAGCTGTCCTCCCTCATGTGCACCTGGAGAAGATGCGAACGGCGAGTCTGAAATGATCCCTTCTGTTCTTGAGATTTTCATATCCACCCTTTTCTTGGGTTTCTCAGAAAAGTTCAAAATCAGTTTTACAGACTGTAATCCTTTAGTCATTTGGCTCAAATGGCATCAGCTGGGTGATTCTCAGTCCTTGGTTGATTTGGAGTAGTGGGAAATTAGCATGCATTTAAAACACTTAAAATATTTAAACTTAACAGACTTATTTTAAGATCAACAAAACTTACATGTAAAATCAATTAACTCTAATAAAACTTAAACAAGAATCAGAAAAGTTCTATGGGCTAACTGTGTCACACTCTTTGCAACACAAAAATAGACAATTCTAACAATTATTACATTATAAGCAATATTCTCAGCTAGTAAGGTTTCTCTCTTACAAGGGATCTAAGTTATGGAAACAAACCAAAAAGGCTAATACCATTTATAGGATATGCTATATGACAGATACAAAAAAAAAAGTCTATGTGCTACAAGGCTCATACAAAACCCATGTGTGCCAACACAACCCACAAAAACAAGCTAAAGGAAGTTTGTTTTCTATTCTCAAACAGCAGATATACTTTAAACAAAAACACCTCTACTCACAAATGCTTCTGATTGTCTCTTTTAACTAGAGTTTTTCTAATGTTCACAACAACACCTTGCACACAGGTCATAAAACAAATGCCCACCATAAAAGCATAAATCTATCCAACATCACTTAAACTTAACAGCATTCAGACTTAAAATATTTAAACTTTAAATATTTTAATTTAACGGAACTGAACATCACTTAAACCTAATTTCAACAAAATCAGCTGATTTTACATTTTATATAACTTATATTTAATATAATTTTAATTTTACAGAAAACTTTTGGTCAACAAAAGTTTGTTTGCCTGCAATCATGATAAAAAGCAAGTGATATCCTAAAATGAATATCAAATGCTGTATGTTTTTGTTAATCACATGCTTTTAAAAACCAAGCCTTTATTAACTAAAATTTGAAATTATTAATTATTTCAAAATGTTTTTATTTCATATTTTTATTATTATTTTATTTTATTATTATTATTCATTTTATTATTTATCATTATTTCATTTTATTATTTATTTCATATTTTATTATTTTATTCATATTATTATTATGCCTTCTAAAGTGGCTGGGGTGGAAAGCACCACTTTAAAAAACAAACATTTCCTTTGGATTCAGAGAAAGGGAACAATTCTTATTTAAAAACAATTATATAGCAGTTCTATAAAGTGCCTTTTTGAGGAAATACATCAACAGATGTTTTCTTTGTGTAAAATAAACTTTTTTTAGCTCAAATCTTTGAGACACATATACTACTTAGAGTTTGTGTTCATGCATTACCTTCTATATCAGTAATTCAATAAAACTTCTAATCTATACCAAAACTACTTTTCTTTATTCAAAATGTGTACCACTCCTAATTTAGCTTTCAGGGCTTGAGCTAAAACCATGTCATCAGAAAACTCTGGGTTTCTCATTTCTTATTTCTTCTTCTAACTTCTTTTCTCATTGTGTGTGTTTATTTTTGACTCTACAAGTCCATTATGAAGGCTATATGAAATACATTCTCTCTTAGGGAACAGCAAAGCTATTGAAGATGGAGGGAGAGACCTAACTTCCTTGTTCAGCATCTGACTCCGTTTATTGACTCAATCAGTCACTTTTTATAACCGTGTTAATTAAGTTCATGCATATTGCAAACCCGAGCTCACAATAGGTCAGAGATAACACACCAACTCCTCCTTATGTTTCTAATACCAAGATTTGGGTTCTCAAAATTATTTTTGATTTCCCAAAACAGCCAAAGATAGAATATCTACTTGTTATGAGAAAGCTGCCTGAGAACTCTGGTATGCAAGGTTCTCAAGGCCTTCATGTTTGTCACTTTTACTTGTAATTAAAAACAACCTGAGAACTTCTACTGTTTACAGAAACAGGCTGTGAGAATCTGCTCCTCACAGCTGCTTTCTAAGCCATTTCTGAAAAAAATCTCCAACAATTCCCGGTTTTTTCTTTTTTGCACAAGGAGGTTGGTATGCTGGGTTTTTCTATCATTCTTCTGACCATATTTTGAATACCACCAAGAATATAAAGCAAAACAAACAAAAGCATTCAAAAGTACACTCAGTATCTCCGTAAGGTCCCCGAGCCATGGTCCGAGCAATGGCTTTTACCCCAAAGGGTTAAAAGTCTGTCAGCTGTCCTCCCTCATGTGCACCTGGAGAGGAGGCGAATGGTGAGTCTGCTTGAGATTTTCACATCCACCCTTTTCTTGGGTTTCTCAGAAAAGTTCAAAATCAGTTTTACAGACTGTAATCCTTTAGTCATTTGGCTCAAATGGCTTCAGCTGGGTTATTCTCAGTCCTTGGTTGATTTGGGGTAGTGAAAAATTAGCATGCATTTAAAACACTT
The DNA here is from genome assembly GCF_047830755.1 of Zonotrichia albicollis. Classification (NCBI taxonomy): domain Eukaryota; kingdom Metazoa; phylum Chordata; class Aves; order Passeriformes; family Passerellidae; genus Zonotrichia; species Zonotrichia albicollis. The sequence goes on along the minus strand of NW_027428460.1, from coordinate 4,873,652 downwards.
AAAATATCTAAACTTAACAGACTTATTTTAAGATCAACAAAGCTTATCAATTAACTCTAATAAAACTTAAACAAGAATCAGAAAAGCTCTACCCACAAATGGTTCTGATTGTCTCTTTTAACTAGTCTTTCTAATGTTCACAACAACACTTTGCACACAGGTCATAAAATAAATGCTTATCATAAAAGCATAAATCTATCTAACATCACTTAAACGAAATAATATTAGAATTAAAATACCTAAAATATTTAAACTTAACAAAACTTAACATTACTTAAGCTTAATTTTAACAAAATCAGCTGATTTTAAATTCTATATAACTTATACTTAATATAATTTTAATCTTAGCAAAAAACTTGTGGTCAACAAAAGTTTGTTTGCCTGAAATCATGATAGAAAGCAAGTGATATCCCAAAATGAATACCAGATGCTGTATGTTTTTGTTAATCACATGCTTTTAAAAACCATGCTTTTATTAACTAAAATTTGAAATTATTAATTATTTCAAATTTTCTTATTTCATATTTTTATTATTATTTTATTTTATTTTATTATTATTCATTTTATTATTTATAATTATTTTATTTTATTATTTATTTCATATTTTATTATTATTTCATTATTAATATTCATTTTATTATTTATCATTAGTTATTATTTATATTATTATTATTATTATTATTATTATTATTATTATTATTATTATTATTATTATTATTATTATTAACTTTATTATTATTAACTTTATTATTATTAACTTTATTTTATTATTATCATTATTATTATGCCTTCTAAAGTGGCTTTGGAGTAGGAAGCACCACTTTTAAAAAACAAACATTTCCTTTGGATTCAGAGAAAGGAAACAATTCTTATTTAAAAATATTTATATAGCATTTTTATAAAATGCCTCTTTTAGGAAATACATCAACAGATGTTTTCCTTATGCAAAATAGATATTTTTTAGCTCAAATTTTTAAAACACATATATTATTTAAAGTTTATGTTTATGCATTACTTTCTATATCAGTAATTTATTAAAACTTTTAATTTATACCAAAACTATTTTTCTTTACCACTCTTAATTTTGCTTTCAGGGCTTGAGCTAAAACCATGTCATCAAAAACCTCTGGGTTTCTCATTTCTTAATTCTTCCTCTAAGTATTTTCCCATTGTCTGTGTCCTTGGGAACAGCAAAGCCACATTGCATACCACTGGAATAAAACACTGTTTAAGGTATAGCTGCGAAAAAAAATTCTTTTGAATTCAGTGTTTGTTTTTACCTTTACCACATTTAAACAAAGCTTAAAAAATATAAAAAATACACTTATTATATTTCACTTCTACAACCACTTTAACTTGTTTTTAACATTTTTAAATTTCTCAAAACACAACTTTGGAGTCCGATGCTCCACCGACCAAGTCACCTTGGGCTTCCGATGTCTAAAGTCTGTTGGGAAGAACAAAAGTCCCCTTTAACACTTGGGTGAGAAACGTCCCGAAATCCCTTGATGTCGCCCGTTCACCATCACTGGTCTCCCAACTGCAGCAGGAATCTTTCCTTTGTTTACAAGAGTTACAATTATTACGGCTGTTAAGGTCTCACACTGAAACTTTTGCCTGCTGCGGGTCGGAGGGAGAAGCGGTCTGCTGGAAAAAGCGCTCTGGTCCCGTGGCGCCCGTGTTGGAGTGGGGGCTCTTTTTTTTTTTCTTTTCTTTTTCCTTTTTTTTTTTTTTTTTTCCTTGCCGGCAGGCTGTGACTCCGCTGTAGCCACCGCTGGTCGGCTCGGCTTCCCCCCGTGCTGCTTGGCTCCCCCCGTGGCTTCGCAGCGTGTGTGTCGGAGGGGGTGCTGAGCCCGCCTGTGCTGCAGCCGCGGCGGCACGGCCGCTCCTCCCGCAGCGGCCCCGCTTTCCCCGGGGCGGCTCCCCGTGGTGTCGGAGTGGGCGAAAAAACTTCCGGTCCCGCGGCGCAGCGGCGGCTTGGCTCGACTTGGCATGGCCGCAGCGCTGGTTGTGGCCGCCTGGCTCTGGCTGTGGGGTGGGGAGCGGCTTCTCCCGCGGCGGCGGCTCGGTTCCCACCGCGCGGCGTGGCTTTCCCCGTGGCGCCGGCTCTCCCCCCATAGCTTGCTCAGCGTCTTGACAGGTTTATCAGTCTCCCATGATAAATCACCGAATTCACGCCATCCCGTTAACTCGTAAACCGTATGGAGGTTAAGGAAAACCCCTCTAGCATAGCTGTCAGTCCAAAGTCCTGTTAAATCCTTTAGCAAATTCATCCCCTTAATCTGTCTTGTCTGTAAAAAAGCAATAAAAGATCATATGCAGCTTGCCTTTCCATTACTTCTAAATCGAAAGCGCGCTTTTTACAGCTCCTCAAGGTTACGGCCACACGTTTCAGCCAGGCTCATCTGTTACGGACACCTGGAGCACGGCGTGTCTCGGCGTCTTTTCTTCCGCTTTTTTTTTTTTTGCACGCTTCTGCTGTTCCGGCTGCTGCTTGTCCCAGCTGCTGCTTCGGACATGGAACCCGACCCGTTACTCCAACTTCTCATGGTGTCGCAATATCATGTCAAGGAGGTCACCATATATTGAAGTGGAGGGAGAAGACCCACCTTTGTTGATTCAGCATCGACTCCGTTTATTGACTCAATCAGTCACTTTTTATAACCGTGTTAATTAAGTTCATGCATATTGCAAAACCCGAGCTCACAATAGGTCAGAGATAACACACCAACCCCTCCTTTTGTTTCCAATACCAAGATTTGTGTTCTCAAAACTTACTTTTACTTTCCCAAAACAGCTAAAGATAGAATATTTACTTGGTATAAGAAAACTGCCTGAGAACTCTGGTATGCAAGGTTCTCAAGGCCTTCATGTTTGTCACTTTCACTTGTAATTAAAAATAACCTGAGAACTTCTACTGTTTAGAGAAACAGGCTGTGAGAATTTGCTCCTCACAGCTGCCTTCTAAGCCATTTCTGAAAAAATCTCCAACAGATTTCCAAGGTCTTTTCCAACATTGCTGTTTCTGGGATTCTCTGAAACCACCCTTGGAGCAGTTGCAGGATGAGCCCTGGGCCTCCTCTCCAGAAGGAGGGAACAGGGCTGGGCAAAAGTAAGAAATTTGGACCAGGAAAGAGTAAAGAAATCAAAGGTGAGGACAAGGAAATGCTCAGGGCAGTTTGGGGGTGGCTGCCAGGCAGCCCTGGCTCTGAGCAACAGCGTCTGCAGTGGGACAGGAAACTCCCAGCTGACGGGAACAAACTTTCTGGCTGACTGCAGAGGCCAGGACAAAGCTGAGTGGTTTCCCTGGTGTCCCCCAGCCCTTGCTGGCCCCAGGGGCTGATGGCATTTGTGCTCCCTCAGGTTCATGTCCCCACACCAACAGCATGGGGGTGCTCCCCGTACTCTGTGCAATGCAAACAGGGGCTGCTGAGCCAGTGCTGCCGTGTCTGTGCCTGCAAGGATGGGGCACTTGTGTGAGCTGGTGTGGAGAGCCTGGTTCAAGCATGGCTTAAAGAAAGAGGCCATGAAGGTATTCAGCTAAGGGAAAAAGCAGCCTTTCCCAGGCTTGATTCTGTAAATATTTAAGGTTCTCAGCCACCTTTTATATAAACAACAAGATTCTCAGACCGTTTCCTCAAAAACAGGCAATATTCTGTCCTTGGCTGCTCTGGGAACAGATGGCCGTTCTGGGAACAGATTTAAAAGGTTTTGAGAACTTTTCATATCATGGTGAGAACACTGATCTTGGTTTCAATAAACTAACTTCAGGTATTGTAAACAAAAGGAGGAGCTGAAGTTTTCTCTACAGCCTATCAGGAGCTCAGGTTTTGCAATATGCATGAAGTGAATTAGCACTGTTATAAAAGGTGTCGAATTTGATCAATAAACTGGAGTCGATGCTCATCAATCGGATGGTCGTCTCCCTTCACTTCAACAAGCTGGGGGAGAGGCCAGGGCTGCAGAGGGGGGATGTTGTTGGCAGCTCCATGAGGACGCTCTGGGACGCTGCCCTGGGCTGTGCAGCGCACTGGGGATGGATCAGCCCCTGCTCTGCTGCTCCTTCCCGTCTGCCCCAGGGCCCTTGCAGAGCCCCAGCCCTGCTGTTTGCCCCCAGCTTGCCCACGGCCAGCCTGGGGCTGCTCACGGGGCTTTTCTGTGCTGAGCATTGGCCTGGGTGTGTTCTTGAGAGAGCCTGGGCAAGGAGCCTGGAGCCCCCAGGCCCTGGCCTGAGGCGTCAGCGCTGCCCCAGCAGTGCCCATGGCCTGTCCCTGCTGCAGCCCCGGCACTGCCACCCCCAGGGCTGTGCCCGGCCCCGAGAGCACTCAGGCCCTGCAGCAACACCAGGGCCACCAGGGCAGCGGGGCAGGGCCACGGCAGCAGCACTGGCAACACCAAGTGCTGCTGCTGCTGGGTACAGCTGCTGGGCCAGCACTGATCTGACGCCAGCTCTGCACACAGACATTGCTGCTGCAGCTCCAGAGAAGGCAACAAAAGGGCATCTCTGCAGAAAACTTTGTTGGGAGATCCTTTAGCTCATTTAAAGTCACCAAGAACACAGCCCCTCATTGACACAGTCTGTGGCCGCAGGGAAGGTGGAGAGAAATAAAATGAGAATCGGTACAAACACTGACATTTCTTTGTATATAATATCAAAAAAAGTAAATTAAATAAAAACTTCCAGAACTAATGAACAAGAAGTATCAAAGATGACTTTTATTACAAGTTATTTCCTGAAATTGCCCAGCAGTTAATTGTTCCTAAAATCATCCAGTCAACAGTCTCCTCACTGCAGCCTTGAGCTCCTGGTTCCTCAGGCTGTAGATGAAGGGGTTCAGGGCTGGAGGCACCACTGAGTACAGAACTGACAGGGCCACATCCTGGGATGGGGATGAGAGGGATAAGGACTTTAGATTGGCAAATATGCCAGTGCTGATAAACAGGGAGAGCACAGCCAGGTGAGGGAGGCAGGTGGAAAAGGCTTTGTGCCGTCCCTGCTCAGAGGGGATCCTCAGCACAGCCCTGAGGATCTGCACATAGGAGAAAACAATGAACACAAAACAGCCAAGTCCTAAACAGGCACTAACACCAAGAAGCCCCAGTTCCCTGAGATTGGATTTGGAGCAGGAGAGCTTGAGGATCTGAGGGATTTCACAGAAGAACTGGCCCAGGGCATTGCCATGGCACATAGGCAGCGAAAATGTATTGGCCATGTGCAGCAGTGAATAGAGAAAGGCACTGGCCCAGGCAGCTGCTGCCATGTGGGCACAAGCTCTGCTGCCCAGGAGGGTCCCGTAGTGCAGGGGTTTGCAGATGGACACGTAGCGGTTGTAGCACATGACAGTCAGGAGATAAAACTCTACTCCAATGAAGAACATAAAGAAAAAGAGCTGTGTGACAAATCCTGTGTAGGAGATGTCCCTGTTGTCCCAGAGGGAATTGTGCATGGCTTTGGGGACAGTGGTGCAGATGGAGCCCAGGTTGCTGAGGGCCAGGTTGAGCAGGAAGAAGAACATGGGCGTGTGCAGGTGGTGGCCGCAGGCTACGGCGCTGATGATGAGGCTGTTGCCCAGGAGGGCAGCCAGGGAGATGCCCAGCAAGAGGCAGAAGTGCAGGAGCTGCAGCTGCCGCGTGTCTGCCAATGCCAGCAGGAGGAAGTGCCTGATGGAGCTGCTGTTGGACATTTGCTGGGGCTGGACATGGGGACCTGTTTATAGAGAAAAAGATAGTGAAGAATTAGGGGAGATACGTGTATCCAAAATCAAATCCAATTCCCATACATCCTCCTCTATAACAAACATAGACACACTTCTGTGTCCAGGAGTTCTGAGATTTTCTTTATTAGCTCCCGCCTTAACTACTCTGCTGTTTTTGGATATCAGAAACCCTCAGTATTCTGCTGCCATCAGGGAAAACCATGCAAGTTCTGTGAGGCAAAAGGATGAGTGGAGAGTGAGGGGAGATGGTCTGTTGATCTGACCTGTTCAGAGTTTCTCTGGGTTTTAATCTTTCTCAGGTGGAGGGTGATCACCTTCCCATGCTTCCCCTAAATCCCCCCCAGTACTGCAGAGAGCAGATGGATCCACCACAGCGCAGCTCCACACTTGTAGCCAAGGACTCACGTTTCTCATTTCACCAACCCAGCAGCCTTTTCAGTGTCACAACACCTCTGCCTTTCCCCATCAATCTCTGTAAGACTCAGAGATGCTGCAGGACAGGTTTGCACCCTGGATTGAAGCTCCCAGCTTGGACTGAAATCTCAGAGAGACTTCCAAGTGTTCTTATGATGGCATTGGATGAAGGGGGATTCAGCTCCTTCCCTGCCTGCACTGAATGCATTGCCCAGAGCCGGGCACTGGGGACAGCGTCACCCTGAGCCAGCTGTGCCCCCTGCCAGAGCCCCCAGTGCCAGGCAGCTGCTCCCAGCCCTGTGCTCTGCAGAGGGAACTGGGCCCGGGGCTGCAAAGCTGCCCCACGGCTCTGCTGCAGCTCTGCCTGCACAGGAGGGGCTGCAAGCCTTGGAGCCCCAGCCCTGAGGGCAGAGGCTTGGCTGGGGGACAGGAGGGAGGGGGCTTGTTCAGAGGGAGGGCTGCACTGGAGGGGATCCTGTGGGCATCTCTCAACTCTCCCTGCCACAGCATTTCTGGGTTTTGTTTTCTCTCATTGCCTGATCTTCTCTCTGTTTCCTGCAAGTTTTCCTCCTGCAGGTGTTTCCCTGTGCCTGATCTCTCCCTGCCAGCACTCACAGACCCCAAATCTCTGTGCACTCTCCTTGGCCCTACAGAACCCTGCCTGTTTGCAGGGAACTGGCTGGGGGCAGGTTCTGTTTGCAGCTTGGAGAAAGGACAGCTCAGCCTGAGCCTGATGGCTCCAGCAAAGGGGATGCTGCTGCTGTCAATGGAAAGAGTTGCTGCAAGCACATTAGAGATCTCCTGTTAAACTACTGATTACTAAAAGGGACAGTTCAGCTCTCTCAGGCTCTTATCAAAATTCATAACTAATATTTCATAATCAGCCTTCAATATTTATCTTCCCCTCCCTGCTGTTCTCCAATAATAGGAAACTGAATAGAAGTTTTAGCAAATGTCCTCATTTTTATCAATATCCTTGTCTTGGAAATATTCTATGACTGATCAGAAATCCTCAGCATCATGTCACATGTCACAGCTTCATGAGCATTTCACCTGCCCTGCACCAGAAATACTCAGAGTTGTACTCACAGAGTCTGTAGGCATTGGGATGGTCCAGCTTTAGGAGATCACTCCAGGAGCTGTAGCTGCATTTCCTGCAGCCAGAGGTTCCTGTGCCAAGGGCTGGCAGTGATTCTGCCCCAGGCACTTCTCAGCACATTCCCAGTCCTGACTGATTAAAGCTCTCTGTGCCTCTGTGCTGTGCCTGGGGTGGCTGCAGGCAGTGCCCCAGCCCTGCAGGGCTGGCAGAAGAGCTGCTCATCAAGAGAAATGTGCTTTTGAAGCTCTTCTTTGTTACCAGGAGGTGCCTCTGTGCCAGCAGCCCAGCCCAGCTCAGCAGCACAGACACAGCACCAGGACTTTAATGAGCCTCTGGGGCTTTGTGCTCAGGCCCTGAGCATCACTCCCTGAGAGGGAGCTGAAGAAACCTCTCCAGAACTCCAAGTCAGAATCCAACTCCAAAGTTTCTTGGACATTTAATGGGTCCCACTGAAGGACATGACTGAGAAAGTGTCCCCAGGCCCCAGGCACAGCAGAGAACTGCAGGCAGTGATGACAGGTGGGGACAAAGAGAAGCCAATTCTTGGTGCCCTGGGGCACAGCAGGGTCTGTGCCACCAAGGGCTGTGAGGAGACACCTTGTCCTGAGGCCCTGGGGCCTCCTGGCACAGCCCCAGCCAGGCTGGGCACTGTCAGCCCCTTGTCCTGCCCTCAGCATCCCCCCCTAGCCCACATCCCAGTGGTCTCAAGGATCTGCTGGGAGGAGTCCCTGGGGAGTCTTGCTCAGGAATGGCCCTGGGGGCTCCTTCATGCTCTCTGCAAGGACTGCAGGGTTTTCAAATGACTTTGGGTTTGGCTTTTGCCTTGGAGTCTCTGAGAGGCTTGTGCAATCATGGCCTCCAATTATCTGCTTTAATAAGTCCCTGGAGAGGCTTTGTCACTAGCAACACTCAGTGGGACTCATTAATGCTTCAAGGTACTTTAGTTATTTTAAGGTACTTGGTGATTCACTTTTGATACAGACTCCATTAGAACTTTGTACAATCATGGCCCCAATGATCTGCTTTAACGAGTCCCTTGAGAGCTTTGTTCTGACACTCAGTGTGGCTCATTAATGCTTTGAGGTACTCAAGGTTTTTAAGGTACTTTGGATTTTCCTTTCTACACTGAATCTCTGAGAAGTTTTTTCTGCAATCCTGGCCTCCAATTCTCTCTTCCAGGAGTCCATGAGGAGCCTGTGCTGGGATGGACCTCAGTGGGAGCCATTCATGCTTAGAGACTCTTTGAGATTTTCTTCTGATTTTGACTCCTGGAAAGGTTTGTGCAATCTCCTCTCAGGCCCTGATGTTCAAGGGCTCAGCTCCAAATGCACCATAGGGGTCATTAGGATCAAGCAAGTCCTGAAAAACCATGGCTCTGCCTTGATTTCCCTCTGGTCTTGTCCTATTCATCAGGAAGTTTTCCTTTTACTGTTATGGAGAAATATTTCAATGACCTGCTAAGTAATGTGTAATCCTATTTTAAAGGCTGTGTTTTATTACTGTTCTCTTTTGAGAAGAGGTGATTGCAGCATTCTGTGCTTGATATTGATGTAGGGCCATTCCAAAGGAGGTCTGGCTAGGTCAGACAAGTTGTACCTTGGAGCTGACCCAGTGTGGACAACCTTTCCTGACATTCCCTAACCCCATGTGAGAAATCATTTTCACTTTCGAAAATTTAAATGGTTTTTAGACCTTATTAAGATCTTATAAAAATACAACCGAAGGGTCTTGATTTTTGTATCTTTGATGTGAAATGAGTTCCCCGGTCTGAATCAATCCTCTTTACCATCCCATATTGGGGAATAATTGGTTCCAGAAGTGTTTTACTCACAGCATTGGCACTGGCTTTCACATTGGGTACCACCTCTACCCAATGAGTCATGTGATCTACTATCACTGGCAAAATCTTCCACCGTTGTACCTGGAGAAGCTCAGTAAAGTCTACTTGGATGTTTTGGAAGGGTCTTAAGGCTAGTTCTCACCTTCCTCTGGGTGTTTTCCTCATGATTTTCTTATTCACTTGTTGGCATATCACACGCTGTTCAATTACTTGCTTAGCTATTCTGAAAATTCCTATGCAACCCCAATCCCTTAGAAACTGATCACTTAGCACTTGTGTACCCCAATGTGTTGTTCCATGTATGCCTTCTAGCATTTTCTTGGCAAGGTGTTTATTCAACACTTGCCTCCCATCTGCTAATCTCCACTTCCCTTCATTATCTTTCTTGGCTCGCTCCTGTTTTAAGGGACCTCTTCAGTCCCACTAAACACAGGGATTTTTTGCATTTCTCTCATGGCTGTTAATACTATTATTAGTTTTTCTGTCTCTAATTCAGTTGCATTTTAAGCTTCTAAATCAGCTAAATTGTTCCCTTACGCCTCCTGAGTCGGTCCCTTTTTATGTCCTTTAACATATACCACTGCTACTTCCTCTGGTAATTGTAAGGTTTCTAACACTTTAATCAGTCCCTTTCCCTTTGAATTTATTAGCCCCCTCCCTTTCCAAAATTTTCCAAAGATATGCACTATGCCAAAAGCATATTTTCAGTCTGTATCTATTGTTCCCCTTTTCTGTCCTAATATTTCCAGACCTCACTTTAGGGCATAGAACTCCCATGCTTAGGCTGACCAGTTGGAAAGTAACTTTCTCTTTTCTATGGCTACCAATCCTTCATGCACTATAGTGTGCCCTGATACCCTGTGCCCCTTTATTACCCATGAAGATCCATTGATGTACAATTGTCTTCTGCCTTGGAATCTGTTAGGTCCTCCCTTACTTTAGTTTGATAGTTTATAACCTCTAGGGAATTATGTATTAGTTCCTCACCTGGCTTTCCATACAAGAACTGGGCAGGGTTTAGTTGGTTACTCATGATTTGCTCTAAACCATTGTCTTTTGAGATGGCTTCATACTTAGGCACTCAGGAATCAGTGAGCCATTTCTCAGCCTTTTGACTTAGGATACTTCCAACTGAGTGAGGAGTATATACTTTCAATTTTCCCTCAAAGGTTAATTTTTTTCTTTGCTCCATGAGTATGGCAGTTGCTGCCACAGCCTGAATATAGGTTGGCCACCCTGGCTGATGAGGTCTAGCAGTTTTGACAAATAGGCCACTGGTTTCCTGGATCTTCCCCAGTTCGGGGCTAACACTCCATATGGTACTACTTTTTCTACATCTACAAACAGATCGAAGGGTTTGTCTAAGGCAAGAAGACTCAACGCCAGTGCACTGACTAATTCTTGCTTTAAAGTTTCAAACTTTTGTTCATCGTCTTTTTCTCACCTAATCTCTTCTTCAACTAACTTTTCATACAAGAACCTGATGGCCTGCATGTATCCTTCAATCCATAGCCTGCAATATCCCAAGAGGCCTAAAAACCTTCTGACTTCTCTCTTAGCTTTTGGCCATTAGAGTGAGACTCTCCCCCTAATTCTCTCAGGGTTTAGCAGTCGGCAGCTTCCTTGACACGTTACATGTCCAAGGAATTTTACTTCCCATTCTACAAATTGGAGTTTCCCTTTTGATACCCGAAGTCCTTGGTTTCCCAGAAAATTTGACAACACTATGGAAGAAAAACTTATTTTTCTTCCTGCCCTGAGAGAAGCATATAATTTACATATTGGATGAGCTTTATCTCAGGTTTGATGGAGAAGAGTTGTGTTCTTCTAAGGCTTGACCAAAGGGTTTTCAGGATTTGGAAAACCCTTGGGGTAACCTAGTCCACAGAAGCTGATGCTTCCTCCCAGAATCGGGGTCTTCCCATTCAAAGGTAAATATATCCCACTTTCCTATGCCAGTGGGCATGCCCAAAAAGCATCTTTTAGGTCTGTCACACTAAACCACTGGTGTGCTGGGGGGTATTATATACTATACTAGTATTTATATAGGGGTTATAGTACTATAGTACTATATATATATAGGGGTTATATAGCACTATATATATAGGGGTTATAGTACTATACTAGTACTATATAAGGGTTAGGCATCACCTGGTACCGATTCACTGTTCTTTTGTTCACTTCTGTCAAATCTTGGACGAGCCTGTAAATCCCATCTGACTTCTTTACTGGTAATATGGGTGTATTATGGGGGCACATACATGGTTCTAAGGTCCTGTCCTCAAGTAGGTCCTGGATCAGCGGCTGCAGTGCTTGTCTCCCTTCCAGGGAGAGTGGGTATTGTTGTACCCAAACTGGATGGTTTTCATTAACTATTTTTATTACTATAGTTTCATGTTTAATTTACCTCGGTTTTTTGGTTTTGCCCACACCATCTCATGAATTTTGTCCTCATCTTCTTCCCTTAATTGGAGAAGTTAAAGTACCATTTTCCCTTTCTCTGGGAGCACGCCAATGTCAAATTGCGCCTGTAAATCCCATCCTAATAAATTTCACCCTGCTTCTGGAACTAATAAAACATCCCCAATTCCTATTTTTATTTGCTCCTTCAAACTTTATTTGCATTATAACTGAGGTTTTGAACCTTTCCCCTTGTCTTGTTTTTAAAAGACAGGTGTCTACTAAGGAAGGCAGGTGCCGCCCCAAAATGGAAAATGTAAACCCCCTCCCTCTGAATTGTTATAATTTTGAAATTAAGGGGGCTCTCAGGCACAGATATGGGAGCAGGAATAGCAGTTCTTTATTAGGGAAGAATATAAAAATAAAATAAGCAATGCAGTAATACAAAACAACACTGACAGAGTCGGAATAAAACTTGACACCTGGTAGGTCAGCGTGTTGGTAGCAGTCCAATTAAAACAATGGCTGCAGTCCTCCTGCAGTCTTCCTGCAGACAGGCGTGGTTCTCTTGAAGCAGGGATCCTGTAGAAGGACATAATCTTCCTCTGAAGATCCAGTAGTGGTGTAGATGAGCCTGGTCTTCCTCTGGGAATCCAATGGAAAAGGCAGCTGGTCCTCTGGGAATCCAGTGGAAAAGGCTGCTGCTCCTCTAGGAATCCAGTGGAAAGGCTGTTCTGGTGTCCCAAAATCTCAGATTATATTTAGTTAGGAACGCTTGGCTCCGCCCTCAGGGTAGAGCATCTCAGAATGGGATGATGCAATTTTGATCAGTCACGCAGTGACATTCAATAGCCCATTAACAGCAGATGTCTCCCCAGAGGAAGGATTGGTTTCTGCAAGAGATGAAGAAAAACTGCCCAATTAACAGATGAAAACTGGCCCACCTCTAACAGATGGGAATATAACACACATATTTACCTGGCAGTCTAGAACAATGTCCAGGCCTTATTCTATTTCCCTCTGCATCACAATGAAACCTTACACAAAGTTCTCACTTAAGATTATGTTTCCCTGTGGTACACAACAGCTTTCTCCATCTTTCTGCATTACCCACCAAGTGTAACCAGGTCCTTGAGCAAAAACAATCCCACGGATGGGTTTGTCTTTGCCTGAGGTGGGATGAATCCAAACAGTCTTTCCTAAAATACCTTTCATGTGTACAACAGGGACTTTGTCTCCATCCACTGTGTGCAATGGTTCAGACTGGGCAGGACCAGCTCAATTGATGAACCCTTGGGTGTTGACAATCCAAGTGGCCTTTGCTAAGCTCATTTCCCAATTTCTAAAAGCATCCCCCCAAAATGCCTTCAGTCTTGAGCAGTCCATAGCGCCGTTCAACATTCCCAGCAGCTAGTGCATGATAAGGGATATGGTAAATCCATTCAATACCATGTTCCCTGGCCCAGGTGTTGATAAGGCTGCTCTTGAAATGAGTCCCGTTGTCTCATTCAATTCTCTTATGGGTACCATGCATCCAAACGACCTGCTTTTTCAGGCCCAGGATGGTGTTCCTGGCAGTGGCATGAGGAACAAGGTAGGTCTCCAATCATCCAGTGGTGGCTTCCACCATGGTCAGCACATAGCGCTTGCCCTGGCGTGTCTGGGGCAGTGTGATGTAGTCAATCTGCCAGGCCTCCCCATACTTGTACTTGGACCACCGCACACTGTACCATAGGGCTTCACTTGCTTGGCCTGCTTGATGGCACCACATGTCTCACAGTAATGGATAACCTGAGAAATACTGTCCATGGTTAGATCCACCCCTCGGTCTCGTGCCCATTTATAGGTGGCATCTCTGCCCTGATGGCCTAAGGCACCATGGGCCCCTCGAGCTAGGAGTAACTCTCCTTTGTGTTCCCAATCTAGGTCTATCTTGGACACCCCTATCTTTGCAGCCTGGTCTACCTGCTCATTGTTTTGGTGCTCTTCATTGGCTCTACTCTTGGGAACATGAGCATCTACATGGTGGACTTTCACAGGTAGCCTCCCTACCCTGGTAGCAATGTCTTTCCACTCTTCAGCAGCCCAAACTGGTTTTCTTCTATGCTCCCAGTTTGCCTCTTTCCACCTCTCCAGCCATCCCCATAGAGTGTTGGCTACCATCCAAGAATCAGTGTAGAGGTAGAGCTTTGGCCACTTCTCTCTTTCTGCAATGTCCACGGCCAGTTGAACAGCTTTGAGTTCAGCAAGTTGACTTGATTCACCTTCTCCTTCAGTAGCTTGTGCAACCTGTCATGTGGGGCTCCATATGGCTGCTTTCCACTTCTGGTTCATCACTACAATGCGACAGGAACCATCAGTGAAAACAGCGTAGTGTGTTTCCTCTGGTGGTAGTTGGTTATAGGGACGAGCTTTTTCAGACTGGGTCTCTGGTTCTTGTTCTTCACCTTTGGGCAAATTTGTAATTACCTCCAAAACCCTGGGGTGATTCTGTTTACCTGTACAGGTGTGCTGAGCGATAACAGCAATCCACTTGCTCCATGTGGCACTGGTGGCATGGTGAGTGGAGGAACCTTGCCTCTGAACATCCACCCCAGCACTGGTAGTCAGGGTGCCAGGAGGAGTTGTGCTTCTCCACCAATCACCTCTGAGGTGGCTTGGACTCCTTCAAAAGCAGCCAAGATTTCTTTCTCTGTTGGAGTATAGTTGGCTTCAGACCCTCTGTAGCTTCAACGCCAAAATCCCAGTCCTCAGCCTTGAGTCTCCCTAGGCACCTTCCGCCAAAGGCTCCAGGACAAGCCATGGTTCCCAGATGGGTCCAGATATGAAGAACTATATGTGTCATGGCCATATGGTCCATATGGTCATGACCTGGCCAAGGGCAACTGCATGAGAAATCTCCTGCTTAGTCTGGGCAAAAGCTCGTTGCTGCTCAGGGTCCCACTGGAAATTGTTCTTCTTGCGGGTGACCAGGTAAAGAGGGCTCATGATCTGATTGTACCCAGGAATGTGCATCCTCCAAAAGACTATGGCACCTAGGAAAGCTAAGTGTCTCCTTATTGGGTGCTGGAGACATTGCTGTAGTTATGTTGATGACATCTGTAGGAATCTGACACTGTCCATCTTGCCACTTCACTCCTAGGAACTGAATCTCTAGAGTTAGTCCCTTTACTTTGCTCTTTTTAATGGTGAAAGCGGCTCCCAGGACAATCTGGATGATTTTCTCCCCTTTCTCAAATACTTCTGCAACTGTGTTCCCCCACACAATGATATCATCAATATACTGCAGATGTTCTGGAGCCTCACCCCTTTCTAGTGCAGTCTGGATCAGTCCATGGCAGATGGTGGGGCTGTGCTTCCACCCCTGGGGCAGTCGGTTCCAGGTATACTGCACTCCCCTCCATGTGAAAGCAAACTGAGGCCTGCATTCTGCTGCCAGAGAAATGGAGAAAAATGCATTGGCAATGTCTATAGTGGCGTACCACCTTGCTGCCTTGGACTCAGGCTCATACTGGAGCTCTAATATGTCTGGCACGGCAGCACTCAGCGGTGGAGTAACTTCATTCAATGCATGATAGTCCGCAGTCAATCTCCATTCTCCTTCAGATTTTCACATAGGCCAAATGGGGCTGTTGAAGGGTGAGTGGGTCTTGCTGACCACCCCTTGGCTCTCCAGCTCTTGCATCATCTTATGGATGGGGATCACAGCATCTCAAGTGGTCCTACACTGTCGTTGATGCACCGTGGAAGTGGCAATTGGCACCTGTTGCTCTTCTCACTTCAGAAGTCCTACTGCAGATGGATTCTCAGACAGCCCAGGCAAGGTGTTCAATTGCTGGATGCCCTCTGTCACTACAGCTGCTATCCCAAATGCCCACCTGAGTCTTTTTGGGTCTTTGAAATACCCACTTCGAAGGTCGTCTATGCCCAAAATACATGGCTATGCCCAAAATACATGGGGCCTCTGGGCCAGTCACAATAGGGGGTTTCTTCCACACATTCCCAGTCAGGCTCACATCAGCTTCCACCAAAGTGAAATCCTGGGATCCCCCTGTCACACCAGCAACAGAAACAGACTCTGTCCCCACGTCTCGATGGAATTAATGTACATTGTGCACCAGTATCAACCAAAGCTTTGTACTCTTGTGGTTCCAATGTGCCAGGCCAACAAATACACACAGACCAGAAAACACGATTTTCCCTAGCCCCTACCTGGCTAGAGGCAGGGCCCCTCTAAGCCTGGTTATCCTTCTTTCCCTGGGCATATGTCTTGGATGTTCCTTCAAGGAGTGCGGACATGTCATCATTATCATACCTGGCAGTTTGGCTACGGGCAACTGGAGCTGCTTTCCTTCTGGTGGCTTCCTTCATTTCACGCACCCGTCGTGTCAGAACAGCAGTAGGTTTTCTATCCCACCTTCTCATGTTTTCCCCACAATCATGTAGGTAGAACCACAGCTCAGCTCGTGGGGTGTACCTTCTCTCTCCATCTGGGAAACATCTGCCTTGGATACCAGAACCTCTGATCTGTACTGACAAGATTTAGAGAAGGTCTTCTTTAATCTCTTCTCTGAGCTTCTTATGATTTTCCTCTATCTTGTCTTCTAATTTTTGCAGACGTGTTTCCACTGCGGCGATTCTGGCATGTGTTGGGCTATGTACAGCATCTGCATATGCTCAGAGCTTCTTTGCCATATCCAGCATAGTCTCCTCACCATCATCCCGCTTCATTATGGCTAAAGCAGAAGCATATTCTCGTGGCCCAAGTCGTACAAGTTTTCTCCACATCACAGATGTGAATGGTACCAAGTCTGGATTCTTGGTTGTCACATCATCTGAGAAGATAATCTCGGCCACGGCCATTTCTCTCAGGCGTTTGATCCCTTGCTCTATGGTCTTCCACTGAGTTTGTTGCATATAAAGACCATCTGCACACAGGTATCTTTGTGCAACACTGTCCAAGACCTGTGCCCAGAGGCTGTGTGGATTAGCCACCCTCATCATTCCTTGGTCAATAACAGGATCCTGTGACAGGGATCCCAAATGCCTGGCTTCAGTGCCATCCAGAACTGTAGCCTCGCCTGCAGCATCCCAGAGACTGACCAGCCAACAAATTATGGATTCATCAGGTCATCGGGTGTAGTCCTTCCGTAGGCCACGAAGGTCCTTCAGGGAAAAGGACTCAATATTTGTGTCTGATCTTGCACGTGCTGCTTTGACTCCTGATTTTGTGTCAGGAGGCATCGAGGTTCCTTCTTCTGTATCACCATCATCATCATCATCCACTGGTCGATTAGTTTTTTCCGTGCATTTCCCACTTCTAGTACTGGTAGCAACAGCCATGGGTTTAGATGCTGGCTTAGGCTCACTATCTGGTCTGGCTGCTGGCTTCGAGCCTGGGCTGTTGCTACAGCTTGAGTGACTGGGATAGCTGATTTATCTCCCTGCCCCCCTGCCTCTGTCTGCTGCCCTACACTATCTAACAAAGTGCGATAAGCATAGGCCAGGGCCCAGCTTAGTTCAATTAGCCTTTTCTCCTTAGAATCGTCATGGCACTTCTCTTTTAGGTATTTCCCCACCTGTGCTGGGTTCGGAATTTGTTCCCGTGGAAAATCCCAGTCTACAGGATCAGAAAATTCCTTCAGGGTTTGGCCTATATTTTCCCATTGCCCACACCACTCAGGATTTTTCGCGCCTCCATCTGCTTCTGGGTCAGGGGTCTCACCAACTCCTCTGGATATCTCAACCCTAATTCTAGAGAAGCTGCAGACCATATAGAGGAAGCTTACCAGATTAAATACCAGAAAGGTGGTCTCTTTAACATTCAGGGGAAACTGAACATTCTCAAAAAGTGACATAACTGATCCAAAGGAGAAGAAGGAAAGGGAAGCCTGGAAAGTCTTATTCTTGGCTCCTCCTCTAACAGACTGAGTGTAATTGCTAATAAATTCCCAAAACGTACTACTGGAATTGGGATGCAGGGTAGGATGAAGAAACCATAAACCATACATGTCGTAAACAGAGGCCAGTATCTTTGTAAACGCTTTATAAATCATTATCACAGAGGTCAGCACAACAGCTATTCCAATCCATACCCCTCTACCGTAAAAATACATGTTATGGACGATAATCCTAGTGACCAGAAAGGTATTGAAACCTCAAAAAGGTCTAGAGCCCAGAGCCACACGAAGGCTTTCACAACCAGAGACATCAGGGGTTCAAGCAGCATGGCTACTAACTGCTTTAACAACAACAAACACACAATTAATAGAGCTTTTTTCCACCTTTTCCAGCCGCGCATTGGGCACCAATTCATGTATTTGTCCATGTTTAGAGCAAATTTGGGGAAGAATCCCCCAAAGGATCTCTGGTGGGAAAAGCAGATCCAATCGGCCCCTCCCCCGAACTGGTCTGGGAGGAAAAAATACCTCCTTGGAGAAAGGTGGAAAAAAACTGTTTATTAAAGAATAAAACCAAAACAATATCAAAAAATGAGACCCCTTGCCACTCTAAAATAGATAAAAAACTGAGAAAACCCCGTCCCCGGGTTTTAGCTCACTCAGTCTCTGATCAGTCCCTCCGGTGCTGGAATTGTCGCAGGCCAGGCCCGGCCCGGTGAGCCAGAGATGTGAGCTACCAGTGCTCTCCTGGGTGTTCAGTCCAGAGCAGGTTTCAAGAGGTCCAAAGAAAAAGAAAAGAAACACAGTCCAGGTAACTTCTTTGCCTCAGCTAGCTAACACTAACTAAAAAGCAAAAGAAGAGCTCTGTCCCGCTGTCTGTCCGCAGACAACACAATCAGGAGCATGAATGTGGGGGAGTGGAGTACAGTGTCTGAAAACAAACTGCGCGCTTCTTCTCTCCCCCCCTTCACTCTCTGGAACACTCTTAAAGGCGCAAAACTTATTATTCAACATAAACAGAATGGGATGATTGGGGATAAAAGCATCATATAGTCAACCCAGGACAGTACCTTATGGGGAAGAGCCACCGGAACACCCCAAATCAATTATGGGACTTGGGTGCATATTTTAAGAACACAGTGGAAAAATGGGCAATAAATGTCTTGCATTTCCCCAACACACCTGCAATCCTATGCAGGTGAAACTGTCGTTGTCCCTGCCAATCCTGGGCAAGGTCCCTTGAAGCAATGATGAATCTGCCAGGCCCAGCGCAATCCAAAATCCTGGGGAGCACTGGCCTATCAATCAGCTAACCCCAGCTAATGCGACTGACACAGAGAGCCCTGAATGTCACGGTCCCTGTTTGGGCGCCAAATGTCTCAGTGAGGGTGGCTGCGACAAACCTCTCTGTTTCGATGCCTTCAGGGCAAAGGTGGCGAAAATGAAAAGGAGCAGGATCAATGGAGTTGTTTAAAAGGAACTTTAATAACAGTGTGAAAAACAAGAAACGTGGAGAAATCAAGAACAGTATGAGGGGCAGGATCCAAAGACCCAAGACAACGGGGAAGCAACAACATGTACACTTAGGGGTAGAAAACTCTAGAGCAATAAGCATAGAGTGACAACAAGTAACCAGTAAGGAAGCAGAACTTGGACAACTTAGCATAATAACACTAAAGACTTATGAGGGACCTCTCAAATGCACCCTAAGTAAAACAAATTTTTCTCAGGGTTTGAACTCACACTCAGTTCTTTCAGGGTAAAATCTGGCTGACTCTGAGTGACAGCTGGGCTAACTCCCACATCCCACACCGCTGATTCACACTGGCCCCTTGGGACCATGCGGCCCAACAGAGCCACAATGATGTCCTTGGTTCCACGAGGGTCTACAGTGTCACATTGGTCCCTTGTGTCACAGTGTCACATGGTGCTCTGCAGTGCCACAATGGCCACTTCATTTCACAAGGCTCCTAAGTGTCACATTGATCTCAATAGGAAGGAAACCACAGAGGCCCCATGTTTCAGGGGCTGATGAGCAGCACCCACCAGAGGTTAAGGCAAGCCTGATCATTCTGTCCTGGCAAGTTTTCTTGGAGCAACCCTTGTGTTATGAACTGAACGAGGCCAAACTTTCTCTGGAGAAAGAGGTTCTCGTTTATTAAAAGAGCTACAAGGAACGGAGTACCTAGGATAAGCCCAAGCACTCACACAGCGAGCCAAAACCAGAACGGTGCACTATCCCCAAGTGCGCTGGGTTCCCCCAGAAAGCAAGTTTTCAGAAACAAGAACCATGACCCTAACTTTACTCCCCCCATTTATAGCCCCCTTGGAGTCTATGATTGGTCCATGTTGAATCCGCATGGTGATTGGTCCATTTCCAGGCTTCCCATTGGTCTTTAACACCATTCATTCTGGACCAATCATTTCTGCAGGGCTTCGAATGATTGGTCAGATCTTCCATCCAATCCCTCTTCAACCTCACCTTGTCCCGCCAGACCGCCCTTCCACCAAAAGCAGGACCCTTCTCTTAGAACATTCTAATAACCCCCCACTTTTAACATAATACAATTATTATAATGTAATAATACAATATAATTGAACTATACTCTAATTGAATATAATTTAACTTTTACGTATAAAAACTTGGATATTTGAAATTATGAATGAAGTGTCCTAATTTCAGGCATTTGTGTCTACAGAAGAGGGATGGTTTTCCTTCATAAAAAGAAAAGCACAAAGCCCTTTCCAGTGTTTGGAAAATAGGTGAGTGCTAGCACTCAGGAGTCAAAGACCAGCCAGACCTGTCTGTATTGGCAGCTTTTCTCTGGGAGCAATCCTTGGATATACAGAAATTTGGAGGTGGAATCCTAATATTGGCCATGGACGCCTGGAAAAAATGGACAGTTCTTTCCCATACAAAGGAAAGCCCAGGGCCCCGGTGTTTCAGGGGCAGATGGGAGCAGCTTTCCACATTCCAAGGTCAGCCAGACCTGTCATGTGACCCCTGGGAGGCCAAGGCAGCCACACCTATTTCATGTTCCCTTGCGTCTGCAGGGCCCTGCAGTGCCACAGCAGCTCCTTGCTTCCATGAGGCCTTGCAATGTCACAATGGTTCTCTTGCTTCCATGATGACCTCTGGTGTCATAATGGCCCCTTGATTACTCACTCTTAAGGATCTTAACAGTCTCCATGGTTCCACAAGGCCCCACAGTGTCCTAATGGCGTTTGGGTTCCACGAAGCCCCACTGAGTCACCATGGCCCCTTGGTTCCATTGAGGCCCAGTAGTGCAACAATGATCCCCTTGTTTCCACAACTTCCCATATTGTCACAATGGCTCTCGTGCTTCCATGAGCCCCTGCACGATCACAATGGCCCTTTGGTTCCATGGGGCCCCACAGTGTCACAGTACTCTCCATGATTCCATGGGGCCTTGCTATGCTCTCCATGGATCCATGGTGCCCTGCAGGATCACAACGTCCCTTTGGCTCCACAAGGCCCTGAAATGCAGCAATGGTCTCTTGGTTCCACAAAGCCCTGCTGCTTCACACTGGCCTTTTGGAACCATATGGCCCAACAGAGCCACAATGAATTCCTTGGTTCTGTGAGGTTGCACAGTGTCACAGTGGCCCCTGGGATCCATGGTACTCTGCAGTGTCACAATGTTCCCCTTCGTTCCACAAGTTCTTACAGTGTAACAGGTTCCACAAGGGCCTGCAGTGTCACCATGGTCCGTTGGTTCCACAATCCTCCGCAGTGTCACAATGCTGTCCAAAGGAAGAGAACAACTGAGCCCCAGTGGTGCAGAGGCGTATGAGAGGCAGTCACCAGAGGCCAAGTCTAGCCAGACTTGACTCGTATGGGCAGATTTTGTCTGGGAGTAACCCTTGGATAGAGAGAATTTTAGATGCAGAATCCTGATTTTGGCCATAGGTGCCTAGACAAGAAAGACAGTTCTTTCCCATAGGAATAAAAGCACAGAGTTCAGTGCTTCAAGGTCAGATGGGAAGTGGCCCTTTGACATGTCACATTCAGTGGGACCTGTCAGACAGCCCCCAGGAGTCCAAACAGGCAGACCTGTTCCATGACTTCATGGGTCCTAAGACTGTCACAATGGTCTCCTTGATTCCATAAGGTCTGGCAATGTTACAATGGTTTCTTGGTTTCATGAGCTCCAACAGAATCACAGGGGTCCACTGGCCCCAATCAGCTCCACTGTGAAACAATGCCTCCTTGTTTCTGTTTTAAATCAATCACAATCAAACCACAGTTTGATCATTGATCCTTGCTTCCATAGGGCCCATGATTTGCACAATGGTCTCCTTGATTCCATGATTCCTGGATTCCACAGTCTCACCATCATTTCCTTGGTTCTCCATTGTCACAACTGACCAATGGTTCCATGAGGTTCCGTAGTGTCACCGTGGTTGCTGTCAGAAGCTGGATGAGATTGGTGTCCTGAGACACCTTGGGATGCTCGCAATGTCCATGTGGGGCCAGGGCCGGGTCAGGCCTTGGTTTGTGGTGGGACAGAGCCCCGCCCCCAGCCCTGGCCTGGCAGAGCTGTCAATCACACAGCGGGGGCAATGTTAACCCAGCTCTGATTGGCCCAGCTGTCAATCAATCAATCAATCAATCACACACTAGCAGCTGGTGCTACCCTGATTCTGATTGGACAAGCAAATGGCAGTTCCACCCTACGGGCAGGCCCATGAAGGCCCAAGGGGTTAAAAGCTGAGGCGTGAGGCCAGCCCAGGGCCTGCATCCTGCCTTCTCCTGGGGTTCCTCTGTTAGCGATGCTGGAACCCAAGCAGTTGGTACCTATGTGCGTGTCTTTCTATGGATCTTCTGTCTTTCTGTTGTTCTTTATTTCTTCTCCATCTAATCCTAATTACCTGGAACATTTCTGGGTAACTTCACATGTTAGGGGATAAGGGATTTTAGGTTAAATGTGTGGTAATCCAGGGCACATGGAATATTTCTCTGCCTGCTCTAAGGGATCCTGATCCCCAGAGAAACACTGCCTTTAAACTTTGCCCATGGAGAGAACTTCCAGGACTTTGAGATAGATTAGAATTTACCAAAGTGTGAAATAAATTAGAGGGTAGTATACTTTGTCCCTTGGGTAAGAAATTTAGGTTTTGGAATTTTTAGTATGGTGTAGATAGGAAGCAAGATGGAGGAATTTGTGTGTAGTCCCTCTCTTCTTCTTCTTCTTCATCTATTCCATTTTCTTCAGTGTTGGTGGCAGAGGGTGGCAGATTGGTGAAGGAAAGCACAGTGTAGAGGTTATGTGGACAATCAAGGGATGAATTATGTGTTGATAAGTAGAAATAATGTATGTTTTAAGAGTTAATTGGATGAGACAACTTTAAGAGACCTTGAAACCGTACATTTTAGAGCCATTTTGCGGTGCTTTTCCAGCAAGATGAGCCTGGTGTAGACAGCATGCAAAACTTTAGATACGACAACAGCAAACAAGAAGGTGAAGACCAAAGAAGTCCTGTGCATCTCTTTTTACCTGGCACAGAACTGCTACATGAGTGGTTTTTTTCATCCAGGCAGTTCCCAGAAGGGCCCAAAATAAAACAAACATTAATAACTGGTAGCCTGACGATGTTTGTAATAGGTTGGCTTTTTTTCCATGAAGTTGTTTACTGAAGGGTGTTGCCTTAATTGGCCAATCATGTGAAATGTGTTGATTAAATGACCAGAGAGGTCCACCTGTAGCAAAGCACGATACAAAAGAAGAGAATTGAAAAATTAGGTGGCATTTAGCCCGTAGCCTTCTGATCTGAGTCTGTGTCATCTCTGACTCAACGGTGACATTTGGGGATCTATGGCGGCTACTGGGAATCCTTTCTGCACCTCGTGACCCAACAGGAGCTTCTCTAATAAACGTTGCCTGAAGCTCCAACTTTCCCCATGACAGAAACCCCTGTGAGTGTCTGGGAGATCCCGGCTCTTTGGCAGCCTGGAGACTCCTGGGATGTCACCGTGGAGCCCCCATGAGTGCCTGTGACAGATTGGTGCCGTTGCAGCCCAAGGTCCCCTGGGATGTCACCATGGAATGGCTGTGACTGCCTCTGACCACAGGGATCTTTAGCATCGCCAGAAAGCCCTGTGAGGTGTCCATGGAGCCCCTGTCTGTGCCTGTGACATTCCAGCTCTGGAACAGCCTGGAGACTCCTGGAAAGTCCCCATGGAACCCTCTCTGAGGGCCTGTGACAAATCTGATCCTTAGTAGGCAACCATAACCAGCCTCCTGTTGTTCTGTTCAGTTTCCATGGCAACCATCCCCAGCCCCCTGTTGCTATGGGCAGTCCCTTGGCAGCTCCATGGAGACCCCATGCCAGGCGTGGTTGCCATGGACACCAGCTCAGGCCAGCAGCCAGAGCCCGTTGCCATGGCAACTATTGGCAGCCCCATCCCCAGGCTCATGGGATCCCAGAACCACAGAATTGGCTGAGCTGGGAGGG